>NC_082686.1:105238482-105554982 GCF_949987515.2 Delphinus delphis | reverse complement strand
TGCCATAGGTGGAAAACTGATCAAAATGCTCTGGGCTGGTCATGTCGTGGCAGACCATCTGGCCGTTGATGTAGTCCGTTTGGGAGAAGACCAGCGTGGGCAGCAGCTAGAGAGCCACCAGGGCTCACGTGGCGGCGGTGCCCAGCAGGACATGCCGGCGGGTCCGGTAGGGCAGCAAACGTAGCGGGTGGCACACGCCCAGGAAGCGGTGCACCGAGATGCAGGTCAGCAGCAGGAAGCTGCTGTAGAGGTTGGTGTAGAACAGGAAGCACACCAGCTTGCAGAGCAGCTCCCTGAAGGGCCATCTGTCCCGCAGGGAGCAGGTGATGATGAAGAAGGGCAGTGTCAGCACATAAAGCAGGTCGGCTACCATCAGGTTCACCAGATCGATGGTGGCACAGCTCCAGCGCTGGGTTTGGTGCCAGGAGAGTCACAGAACAGTGCCATTCAGGGGGAGGCCTAGCACGAAGATGATACTGTAGGTCGAGGGAGGTAGATTTGCTTGTAGTCCTCCGAGAAATAGCAGAATCTTTCTGCCTTTGAGATGTTGGGATCCAGCTTCTCCATCTCCTGGGAGGCCCCCTTCTGGGAGCACAGCTGTTCCTGCTTCTCCTTCCCCTGGGGAGAAACAAAGTGGATGGCAGAGCATCATGACCTCAGCTGGGCGTTAGTGTCTGCCTTGATGTGGCATCCAATTCCCAAAGTCTGGGCAGAGTCCTTGTTTGAGAGAGACCAGCTCCAGAAAAAAAAAAAGAGTTAACCCCAAGGGCAAAGCAGTCTTCAAAAGCAGGGCTTCTAGACTTACCAGGTCCACAGGGCTGCCCTTACCCTGACTTGTATGCTCTTGGCTCCAGGCTGGGTTGGTAGGAAGCTCAGATATAAATGGTGGCAGGAAGATGCTGCTGTCGTTGGAACAGGACACACCATCTCCAGCGCTGTGACCTGTTCTCTGGCTAGGCTACTCTGCATAGAGTTAGGAAACCTCCAAGAGGACCTTCTGCAGCCCGAGATGCTGGTACGTTCCTAGGGGGTTAGTATTGCCTACAGTCTGGCCCTAACCCCACGTGCCACGGTGGAGTAGAAAGTGATCCTTGGGGGCTAGGGAGGATTAGGGAAAGCACAGGTTTTGCCTGCAGGCTCTGCGGGAGGATTTTGATTTGTATCTCTTTCAGGATTTATTAACTGCGTATCTGAATCCTGAGGCTGATGTGCTTATTAACCATCTCAGCATCCCGGACATCCAAGAAAACAGATCTGAGCCATGAAGCCAGGTGCATCTTCTTTCCTACCCCTGTCCCTGCTGGCAAAACAGATCCAACAGGCGGACCCACAGAGCTGAGGCAGCTGTGCGTGGAGCCTGCAGTTTCTGGTGCGTTGGGAAATCAGTGGGCCAGTCGGCATGGAGCCTACAAGGGTGGAATGAAGTTGATTTCTAGGGGTTAACCTTCAGAAAGATGAGTTAATACGGGGCAAGAGAGAAAAGTTTAAGTTGGGTAATTTTGGGGTAAGTTGAGTGTTGGCTGTAAACTGTACCGTATAGATGTTTATTCACAACAGAAGGAACAGAGACCTCATGCATTCTATCAGTCAACAAACACTTACGGAGCATCTATTGGTCAGGCACTAGGGATGAAAGATAAATAAAGCACGGTCCTCGCTCTCCAGGCTCTCACAGTCCGGTGGGGAAGACAAGCAGATACAGATGATTGCCCTGCAATATGGGAAATGGTCAACCAAATGCTGGGAAAACCAGCAGGGTGCTGAGGGAGTCGAGTGAAGGCTTCTTAGACTAGTGCCATGGGAGCTGCTTGGGGGAACAAAGGGGAGCTTGCTGGGAAAGAAAGGTGAGGGGCATTTGGGGCAGGGTTGGGGGCACAGCACATGCAAGGAGACAGAGCCAAAGGGTCCTGGGATGGCAGGATTACCCATGTGGAGGGTGAAAACTGAGGATGCATAAGGAGGATGATGGATGTGCTTAAGCAGGACAGTGACGGGATGAGGCTGTGTGGCAGGAAGACACCTGGCAGCAGCACGGAACCAAGGCTGGAACAGTCAGACTGTAAGGGGGCCGGAGAAGTGCATGCGGGTGAGAGATGCTTGGGACCCCAAGTGAGGCCATACAGGGTTGACGAGGAGAGAGGACTTGACCCCAGAGGCACTGCTGAGGCAGGAGCAACAGGACAGATTGCATGTGGGGCGTGAGCCAGAGGAGGTATTGAGGGTGTCCCTGAGACCGGAGAGGTGGTGAGGCCAGTGCCTGAGCTGAAGCCTGAAGCTTGAAGGCTGGGGCCAATGCTCTGAGGTGGTGGGGACAGTGGCCGTCTGTGCTGCAGCCTGCCAAGGGGCTCGCCACCTCGTCGCCTGACTTGAAGATCTGCCTGACTGGGAGGGCAAAGCTTTTTGGCTGGGTGGGTAAAAAGAATCTCGTTTTCATTCATTTTGTCCCATCACCTTCCATGTGGAGGGCTGACAAATGCTTAGTTATTTCCAGCGAAGCTGCCTTCCCAGCTCAGTGTGGGCTCTCAGACGGAGGTTGAGGAGGGGAACCAGCCTGGTTCAATGCAGACTCGGGCCTGCCACGTCACACCGTGATTTTCTTCAGTCCTCAGAACAACCGTGTGGATGCAGCATTAGCTCCATTTTACTGTGAGGAAATTGCGGGTCAGAGAAGACACCCTGGTGGGGCTTGCTAGGCCCTCCAGTCTGGGGGGTTTGCCCCTGATGGGGGCTTGGGCTTCTGCCCCCTCACACCTGTGGTGAAAAGCACTCAAATCCCAGCTCTGCCGGGGACCATGAGTACAGTCTGAAGAAGCAAGTCACCTTATCTCTCTCAGCGACAGTCTCCCCAGTTGTAAGATGGGACAGTGTGTCTGGTGAGGTTGCTGTGAGAATTAGCTGGAAGAAAGGCACACTCACAAGGGAGTGACCCAACATGATTTGGTTCTCTTCCCTCCCCTCATCCCTCTTCTGCTAGAGACCATGGTGCCCTGGAAGCCTGAGCTCTTTGGTTTATGTGGAAGGATGGGAGGACGAGTGTGACTTTACTGCCTCATAACTGACAAGGTCACTTTTCTTCTTGGCTATGACTTTCTGCTGTGGTCTGAATTGTGTCACCTACGAATTCATGTATTGAACCCCTAACCTGTAGTGTGACTACATTTGGAGTAAGGGAGTAATTAAAGTCAAATAAGGTCATAAGAATGGGGGCCTCCATATACCTGGAGAAAACCATAATTCAAAAAGAGTCACGCACCACAATGTTCATTGCAGCTCTATTTACAATAGCCAGGGCATGGAAGCAACCTCGGTGCCCATCGACAGATGCATGGATAAAGGAGATGTGGCACATATATACAACGGAATATTACTCAGCCATAAAAAGAAACGAAATTGAGTTATTTGTAGTGAGGTGGATGGACCTAGAGTCTGTCATACAGAGTGAAGTAAGTCAGAAAGAGGAAAACAAATACCATATGCTAACACATATATATGGAATAAAAGAAAAATGGTTCTGAAGAACCTAGGAGAAGGGCAGGAATAAAGACTCAGACGTAGTGAATGGACTTGAGGACACAGGGAGGGGGAAGGGTAAGTTGGGACAAAGTGAGAGAGAGGCATGGACATATATACACTACCAAAAGTAAAATAGATAGCTAGTGGGAAGCAGCCGCATAGCACAGGGAGATCAGCTCGGTGCTTTGTGACCGCCTAGAGGGGTGGGATAGGGAGGGTGGGAGGGAGATGCAAGAGGGAGGAGATATGAGGATATATGTATATGTATAGCTGATTCACTTTGTTATACAGCAGAAACTAACACACCATTGTAAAGCAACTATACTCCAATAACGATGTTAAAAAAAGAAAAAAGAGTGGGGCCCTAATCCAGTAGGATTAGTGTCTTAATAAAGGACAGCGGAGAGCTTTCTCTCTCTCGTGAGAACGTAGCAAGAAGGTGGACTGTAAGCCAAGATGAGCGCTTTCATCAGGAACCAAACCCTGCAGTTCTTGAGACTTTGGACTTCCCAGTTTCCATAACAGTGAGAAATACATTTCTGTTGTTTTAAACCACCCAGTCTGTGGCATTTTGTTCCAGCAGTTTGAGAAGACTCAGATATCTTCCATGCATTTCCAGGCCTACCCAGTCTGGAGGGACAGCTTTTGGTGAGAGATTGACCATCCTTAGTCGAGACATCGTGTAAGAGAACTACACAATGTTTGGAACAGTGCATTATTGAGGCTGCTATTATGGAGAAAGGAAGAGGGAGAAAAACTCAGGCCATAAGGGGTTAATTCACTTGCCAAAAGCTGTGATGATGTTGACCACCTCCTCCTTGAAGCCTCTTTTCTACCCTCTGCAATCCCCTGACTTTTCTCCTGTCTCCCTAGAACTCCTAGCTTCTTCCATTCATTGGGATGCAGCCTTGAGGGGCTATTAGCTATTCACAGAACAAAGGAAAAGACTCAGTGGAAGAGAAGCAGGCTGGGGTTTTACAATAGAAGAGAAGTTGGGGGACAGTTGCTGTGATGAATGGAATTCTCAGGAGAGAGATGTCCTCACTTCTAGAAAGTGAGTGTATGTTGTAACATGTAGTTTCCCCTCTTTTTTTTTTTTTTTTTTAACAAGATGTTGGGGGTAGGAGTTAAAATTTATTTATTTTTGCTGTGTTGGGTCTTCGTTTCTGTGCGAGGGCTTTCTCTAGTTGTGGCAAGCGGGGGCCACTTTTCATCGTGGTGCGCGGGCCTCTCACTATCGCGGCCTCTCTTGTTGCGGAGCACAGGCTCCAGACGCGCAGGCTCACGGGCCCGTAGTTGTGGCTCCCGGGCCCGTAGTTGTGGCTCCCGGGCCTAGTTGCTCCGTGGTATGTGGGATCCTCCCAGACCAGGCCCGAACCCGTGTCCCCTGCATTAGCAGGCAGATTCTCAACCACTGCGCCACCAGGGAAGCCCCTGTAGTTTCCCCTCTTTGTCACCATTTATTCACAAGCTTTCAAAAAGACTGACATGGTTTAGAGTTGGAATTTGTTTCACTGTTGGACTCAGTGGGGATTTGGGCCTGAGAAAATAATGAAGTGAGAATCCTGAATGTGGGTTAAATGGGTACCATGACTTCCAATCTTCAGCCTAGAGTTCTTCCCACTGTGGGTCTCCAAGAGCCTGGCTCCCTGCTAAACAGGGGTCTCAGCTAGTCATCTTCGGAGCAGCAATGACCTCTGAGTACCATGGTGTACATCTTCCCAAGGGGACAGGGAAGTCTTTATCATTTTCATGGTTTGAAATAGTTATTACTACCCAGAGAAATGACTCAGCTAAGATGAAGGAAGAGGTGTTCTCTCTCCTTTAACAAGTATTTGTAAGATACATATTTCAAGAGTTCAGAAAAGGGAAAAGTTATGAATAAATTTGAGTAGCAACAAAATGTTAACTGCCTTTCAGTTGTGGAGGAGTGGTTGTTGAGAAAATAGGATCCCCTTTAAAAAAGATTTTGGGTCAAAGGAGTGGGCATTGCTTATTTTCATTTTTAAAATGCCACTATTGTATTATAAATGTGTTTAAATCTATAAATTGATTTTAATATTTTACTTGTATCTAGAGACCTTTCTTAGAGAAATGGAGCTATTTAATGGAGTCTCATAAATGCCTTCAGACAGTAAATTTGTTTTTACAAGTTATTCCTTAAAACTGTTTATAAATATATGCATTTCTTTAATACTTTTACCTTTAATTTTTAATACAAATTTTAACTTTATTTTTATTTATTTGTTTTTTTTGCCGTACGCGGGCCTCTCGCTGTTGTGGCCTCTCCCGTTGCGGAGCACAGGCTCCGGACACGCAGGCTCTGTGGCCATGGCTCACGGGCCCAGCCGTTCCACGGCATGTGGGATCTTCCCGGACCGGGGCACGAACCCGTGTCCCCTGCTTCGGCAGGCGGACTCTCAACCACTGCGCCACCAGGGAAGCCCTTTAATACAAATTTTAAAGGTTACACTCCATTAACAGTTATTACAAAATATTGGCTATATTCTCCGTGTTGTATAATACATCCCTGAGCCTCTCTTACACCCAAAAGCTTGTACCTCCCACTTCCCCACCCCTATATGCCCTTCCCACAGTGGTGTGGAAAACAGTATGGAGGTTTCTCAAAAAGCCACTGTAATATATGCATTTCTTAATTTCCAGAGATGAATTAGAAATTATTATTGATACTCATATTCACAATGTAATTATTCTATTTTTCGATAAGTTTTAACAATTGGGGCCCCAAGGTAATTAGGTGGTGGATGACAGTAGTCGGTGGTTTACTTTGAATTACTTTTCCTAAGTGTTTCAAATCCACTAGATAGTTTGGTGTTATTTGGCCAATAGACCACTGGGTGGCGATAAAGACTGACAGACAGGTTACAATTTTTTCCTCCACAAGGAAGCAGAAATTGGGATTGGGCTCAGGTCCAGCCATAGCAGCTGTGGATAAGATATAATTCATTGAGGACATACAGAAAATCACACCAACCAAACCACCTCCTGTCCAAAGTTACTATTTAGGTTCACACAATGAAATGGTGTTGCAATCAGCTGAAAGCAGCCTTTCTGCGATTGATTTTTAAAAAGATCTTGTGAGATAGGCATGGCTAGCATTATTTCCCCCATTATACAGCTGAGCAAACTGAGGTTCAGTGGAAGTCTTATCTGCAATGATTTGGGAAAAGCCTGGGCTTCTTTCACAAAGCAGAGACTCAGCAGATTTCCAGATTTCCAGGGAATTTTTTTTTTTTTTTAGCTACCTTCCCCCTTCTCACCCCCCCAATCACATAAGAAAGAAAGAAAACAGGGAAATAAAAGAGCAGGTCATCCCAGAAGTCACTAGATGTAGTGCCTTTGTTATAGATAACTGAACCCTAGCTCAAAAAGCATGGTCTAGAGATAATAGTAAAGAGAAAGAGGACAAAACAGAGTTTAAAAAAACTGTCAAGAACGAGTTCTACATAGCAACCCAGTTGTTTTTTTTTTAATTAATTAATTAATGGCGGCGTTGGGTCTTCATTGCTGCATGTGGGCTTTCTCTAGTTGCGGTGAGCAGGGGCTACTCTTCGTTGCGGTGGGCAGGCTTCTCATTGCGGTGGCTTCTCTTGTTGCGGAGCACGGGCTCTAGATGCGCGGGCTTTGGTAGTTGTGGTGCATGGGCTCAGTAGTTGTGGCTCGCAGGCTCAGTAGTTGTGGCTCACGGGCTTAGTTGCTCTGCGGCATGTGGGATTTTCCCGGATGAGGGCTCAAACCCGTGTCCCCTGCATTGGCAGGTGGATTCTTAACCACTGTGTCACCAGGGAAGTCCAGCAACCCCGTTTTAAACTGTACCTTGAGTCTTAAGATAAAAGGCACTTGTTAGCCTTTTAATGATTTTGTATTATATTTTTCCAGTGTGGGCTTACGCCTGCTGTGTACCTAGATCCCTCTTCCATGTCTGAATTGTCCCCAAACCTAAGAGCCCAAGGGCTTTTATTTTTCACAAGGGAAAGCAAGTTGGATCCTTTAAATAATTAAAAGACTGTCGAGAGACAGTGAGTACTTAATTTCAATAATTAATTTAGCAGCTTGTACATTTTTGTTTTCTGTTGACAAGGATCTGACATAATTGGCAGCTTCAAATTAGTGTAAACACAGGGAGGGATTGGGAAACATCACTCTGACATTGTATTGTCACAACAGAGAAGGTGGCTGCCCTGAAACTGATGTTACTCTGTCTGGAAAAATAACCACTACTGAAAAAATTATCTTTTTACTTCATCTATACAAATGTGTAATACCACCCCTCCACTGACTTTGAAATCAGAATTTTTAACATTAATGGTGCAGTAAAAATAATCTTGGCTGCAACATCCTGTGGCTCTGGAAGTCCATCATTGCCTCTAGGCTCACGACCCTGAAAGGACATCTTTATGAAACTTTTTCCTTTTCCTTTCATTTGGCATCAAAGATATCTAAACGCGTCACGACTGAGTCTGCCTGTGTGCCCTGTGCAGAAATGTAGAAAGCTGGTTTGGTTTGGGGCAAGAGAGGAGATCAGTGGTAGAGTCTGGGGCTTGAGGACTAATGGTAAAGTTGCCCAAGGCATCTGCAGAGTAGAGGGCTTGTATCTTAGGACCCTGTTTTCATCCACTCTTCCCCTTAGGCATCAGGTTCCACCCACAGCTTCCCTAAAATGCCCTTTACAGCAGTAACACGCTGATGGATGTGCGGTCCACTGTCAGAGTCTTTCCTGTTGCTAGGGTGTTGCTAGGGTCTGGGGGAGGAGTCCACGATGGCTTCAGACATTCAGCACAGTGGGTGAGAGGGAGTGGGGTGTGCTACCGTCGTGTTTGGGAGTGCAATCCCAGGGAGCAGGGTGAGGGGCAAGGGGAGTGACCGGCGAAGGAGGGACCCTGCCTTCATCCACTCTTACCCTCAGGCATCAGGTTTTCTCACCAAACCCCAGGGTTTTTTTGCCCTGTGAGGTGTTCCCCCTTCCTCCCCACACACTTCTGTGATGCTTCTACGTGGGAGATGAGGGGCTCCTGCTGTATCTGGACCGGGATCCTTTTGTATGAAGTGATTCTTCTAGTTTCTTCTTGCTCATTTTTTCTATTGAGTTGTCTGTCTTTTTGTTATTGAGTTTTAGGAGATCTTTACATATTTCAATAAAAATATTTTCTGTTACTCATGTTATAACTATTTGTTTTCCTACTCTGGCTTTCCCTGACTTAACTGCATATATATATATATATATATATATATATATATATATATATATAGTTTTTTTTTTTTAAGGAATGAAGTTTTTAATTTTAACATAGTTGAAATGATCAGTATTCCTTGTTTGTACTTTTTGTATCTGGTTTAAGACTTTCTCTGCCCTGAGGTCATAAGGATATTCTTCTGGATTAGCATATGAAAGCCTTTCCCATTTAGATCTATTTGATTTTTCCTACTAAAGGGTTTAGTGTGTGTGTGTGTGTGTGTGTGTGTGTGTGTGTGTGTGTGTGTGTGTGCATCTAAGAAACACAGAGAAAGATGATTAGATTAAATGCTGTGTGGAGAGCGCAGAGCATTGGAAACAGGTGAGGGAGCATTTTGCTGTAGTCTAGAAGAGACATCATGGTAGCTTTGACCTGAGTGGTGAGGGTGGGAACAGAGAGAAATGGGTATATTCAGTGGACATTTAGGAGGGAAATGAGTGTGACTTGGTGTGAATTGCATATGGGGGAGGGGCTGAGGACTACCCCTAGTGAACCCTTTTTCTGCTGCTCTAACCAATACACTCACCCTTTTCTTTTTTTTCTCGATTTCATTGCTTCTCCATTCAGTTTGTGCTTCCTCCTTGCTTCTCCTGACTCGGCTTTCCCTCTGGGCTTCCTTTGACTTCCAGCACTGCTGCAGATGGCTAACTCTGCCCACAGAGCCATAGCAAATTTCCCAAGAGGCTCTGATTGACCCAGGTATTCACCATCATTCCTGTTTGGATAGGACTGCCGCAGCCAGGCCTCTGGCATGCTGTGGGTCTGCACACACATGGGCTGCCTGGGTGGCCCCTTCATTATGGCCAGGGGCTGCTGTGATGGGATCACAGAGTTAGGAGCAGGGCCACACTTGACGGATGAGCACTAAGGGTTGCTCTTTCTGTGGAGGTTTTGAGAAAGACAGCTCCCCTCAGCGGAGGGCTGTGAGCAGCTGGCCCTCGGTGTGTTCTGTGAGCGCAGCAGAGCGTTAGAAAGAGAAGATACACCTAAGAGAATGGATTTTCTTTTTCACTAAACCCGCTTTTTCTTTAATGATGTCTATACTATGAACTTGCTTTCTAAAACACATATTTATATTAGAAACTTCTCATGACCCTTAAAACGGTTGTAGATAGCAAACATAATATTTGAAGATGGTCTCCAACGCAGTTTCATTTATTAATAGTATACCAATCAGAGCTTTGACTGTGAGATATTTTGTTCATGCATAAACCATACATTTGAATTGACAGTCCTATTAATGAAGGAATGCAGTTATGTATGTTTATGGTAAAAGAACCAACTGGATATTTTTTGAACCTCATTATATGCAAGACATATTAAAAACAGGAGTTGTAGAGAGTGAAAACAGGCCTTGATGTCATGTTCAGTAAAACACGTCAGAGGTGAAGTCTCAGAAAGCACTATGGTGAAATACGAGGGGAAGGTGTGGAGTCTCAAGGGGTTTCATTTAAACACAAGCCTCATGTATTAATATCTTCATTGATTTATTTTTATGCCAATATGTTCTGACATAAATATGGTGATCTATAATGTATCGACCATAAAAGTCAACATTATTTTTAAAGCTGACTCAGGGAAATAAAACCTCATTGTTAGTGCTGATATATACGGTATGTTACTCTGTGGAAAAATTAACCTCTCCTGTCCTGTTCCTGACTGAGCTAAGTAAGAGGGATTCATTTTAATAGTCACTGACCTTTGGTGCATGTTTTGCTTCCTGGCCAATGTCCAGTTTGCGATGGGATTGGCCCATGGTGTGAAGTAAAGAGCAGGGCATAGTCAACATTCCAGAAAAGACTCTGCCAAGCATGGAAGCCAGTCAGCAAATATCTTTGCCTTTTAGAAGGTCAGAAGGCCTGTGAAACTCTCCTGGTCAGGTATTGTGGAGCCATAACTTGTGTCTTCTGTATGAGAGCAACAATGAGAGCGGAAGTGGCATGGAGACCCCAAAACAGAGAGGACACGTGCGGACAGTGTCAGCCTTGGATGGTCACAGAGAAGAGACTCCGTCTGGAATGCCAGAGGCAGGGAGCACACTCCAGTGCTCTGCTCAAGCCAGTCACATTAGTGCTGTGGAATGATTCTATGAAGTGAAAACCAAGCCGAGGAGAATTTAATTTAGCAGCATAGTAGAGAATGCTCATGGGACTGGGGCCAATTTGGACGACTTCCACTTCCACTAAATTTCAGAACAGAACAAGTTTGCTGAAAATAACAAAATGCTGAGAATTTTAGAGCTAGAGGGCCCCTGGGTGCAAGGCAGGGGTAATCACTTGATAGATGAGGCAGCTGTTAAACCCCAAGAGATTAAGTGAGCAGTTTGCCCAGGGAGACACAGCTGGTTAGTGGCTGCACTGTATCTGAGGTCCAGATCTCCCGGTTCTCTATGCAGGGCTCTTTCTGCTCCATTTTATCAATTAGGAGCCATGACTGATAATACACATGCTTGGAGGATATTCCACAGAACCACCTGAATCTGGTTGCAAACCTACCAGTGCACTGAACTGGTCTTTTCAAGGTTCCCTATGGTCCCCATGCTGCCAAATTCTCTGCATACTTTTCTGACTCAATTTAAACTTCTAAGCAGTGTACTGCAGTTGAGCACTCCTTGAAGCATCTCTTCTCTTGCTTTCTCCATGAGTTAAGATTCGTTGCTGGTGAGAGAAACCCATGCCAAAAGTGACAAAACTAAACGATAATTGATTCGCTCATGTAATCACTGTCCTGGGGAGGCTGGCTTTAGGCACGGTCTGATGCAGGAGCTCAGACAGGGTTACTAAGACTGCTTTCTTTATATATATTTCTTGGCTCTATTTTCTCCAAATTGGCTCCATTCTCATACATACGCTCCCCTCATAGTGACAAGACGGCTGCCATGAACTCCACTCTTTCATTTAATTATATACAAATCCAGCAGGAAAAATTATGCCTCAACCAGAAAGTCCTGGGATTAGCGATGGTTGGTCCTGTTGTCTTGTCCTAAGCTCAGTGTCCATCCCTGAACCAACCACTATGGCCAGGGCATGGGATGCACTGATTGGCCCAGGCCTTGGTTAAATGTTCCACCCCTAGGACCTAAGGGAGAATTGGCTTCACCCAAATCACATGTATTAAAGTGAGGAAAGGGTGGTTCCCCTAAAGCATATTTGGGGTCCTGTTACCACAAGAAAGGGACTGAATACTGGACAGCAAAAATAAAAAATGCCCAGAGCAATTTCTCTGATACCACACTTTCCTAATATGCCTAATACTTCTCTCTTTTCAGTCTCACTCATTGTGTCACTCACTTCAACTTGATCTCTCATGTTGGATATCCCCAGGGCCCTGCTCCAGAGCTTCTAACCTTCCACGACTATACTTGTTCTCAAAGCGATTTCATCAAGTCCATTGTGAAAGGAGAAGATGGACATAGCCCAAGGCACTTTGAGTCAACCTTGGCTCACATGGTAGTTGAGACTATAGGCTATGGAATTTAATGAGAAACGGTATTTAAATGGGAAATCTTAAGAGGAAGGAAGACTGTTGACACAAGTGTATCTGAGAAAGCAAAGCACTGAGCTACTCCTTATCCTTTGCTCCAAAGATAAGGGATAAGGTTGGAGAATATTTACAAGTAGTTACCATAAAGGCACAAAACATAAAGTGTATTAGCCAGGTGGGTTAAAAGTCTTGTTAAGGTTAGATCTATAAATACTTGCTCCTCTTCTTGTGAAATTGAATTCCTGGCCTGTTTGCTGAGAAGGTAAAGAACTCTCCTGGGATATTTCCCTTCCTTATTATAGAGGTTTATTGTAATCATCTATGGACTACAATCTTTAACCTCGAGGCTATAGTAACTGCAAAGCTTGTTTTACATATTTGTTGTGGGGAATTGCATTTATTCACTATCTGTCTGGTATAAGAAATTGTATCTATTAGAATATGTCTGGGTAGGAGGTGGTTTATGACTTCACTAACTGTCCCATAACTCTATTTCTACATAAATTCATAAACCCAGTTTCTAGCAGGAACTGTTAAGCCCCTTTGTCTTGACTTCCTTGTTATAGGGTTTATATGAGAAAAATATATTTGTGATTCTAGAAGAATAATTTCTAAACAGTATGTGAAGCTTGTTTTCTTCACACCATCTGTGTCTTGATAACTCCCTAATCCATACCCGCAGCTCTGTTCTGTGCCCTGAGCTCCAGACTTGTATATCCAATTGCCCACTTGGAACTGCCTGCATAGTTTGCAGATTTCACCAACCTAATGTTGCCAAGAGTGAACTCCTAATATCCTCATTTTTCTCCAACCAAATCTGTCTCTCTGCTCAACATTCTTTATCATTTCAGTAAATGGCACTGTTACAGATCCAGTCGTTCAAGCAAAGATCCCAGAAATCATTCTCCATTCTTCTCTTTTCCCTTCTCCCATATCAGTCCATCACCAAGTCTTATCAAATATCTGTCACACCATCCACTACTGCTAATTCACTTCCACCACCCTAGTGTTTGCACTGTAATCTTTTGCCCACTTCAGCTGTACCCCTCACTGGTCTCCATGCCTCCTACCTGCTCCATGCACAGCAGCCAGGGTGATCTGTATGAGGCATAAGTCAGACTCTGTGCCCATCTGAAGGCATTCTGTTGCCTTCCTATTGTCCTTCAGAATAAACCCCAAATGTCTTCCCATGGACTATAAGGTCCTCTGTGGTCTTATCCCTGCTCCACACTCCAACCTCGTCTCATCTTCTCTGTCCCCTAGTTACGGGGCTGTAGCCACACCAACCACCACCTGCAATGTGTCAGGTGGGTTATGGGTTAGCAACAGGCAATCTCTCTCTCATACACACAAACACACACCCTGATTGGTGGAGTCAAGGCCCAGAAACTTTTCAGAAAAAGTGTGGCCACAGAGGACAGGAGCAGATGCAATCTATTCTGGTTGGGCTTTTCCTCTTTACTAGTTCCCCCATGGCATGTCCACACAGAACAGGATAGGGGCCTGCTGTTTCTAAGTAAGCGGCCAGATTTTTGCTGTACCACAAGTCTTTTATCTTCACATCAAGACTTAGCCTAAACTTCTGTATATGGTGCCCTTAGATTTTCCAGGTTTGAACCAAATCCAGCATCAGCAAAGCCACATTATCAGTGGAGGAGAGTCAATATTCAGTTGAGCCTGAGAAATATGTCTGCCTGTAGCTTTTAAGCATTCTAGAAAACCTGTTTCCCCATAGTCCGTTCCTTGACTCTCATTCAGTCTGGATTATTCTCATGCCGAATTTGGTTCCAGGACCCAAATCACAAGTCCATTTCCCTGAAGGCCTATCTGTCCCCTGAACACATCATGCTCATTCATGCCCCAGAGTCCTTGTTATTCCTGCTCCCAACTGCTTGGAGCACACTTTCCCCAGCTTTTTCTCTGTATGATCGTATTCATCTTATCCTTCAGATAGAAATATGTTCCGAGAGGGCTTTTTACTATCTAAAACAATTTGTGCTATAATTCCTTCCTATGGATTTTATTTACTTTCCATATTTTAATGAAATCTGTTTATTATTTTGCTTTTTTTTTCTGTTAAATATAATTTAATTGAGGTCAGAGACCTTGTCTCTCTTGTTCTTTTTTATATCCTTGGGCCTAACAGCACTTTGCAATTAGTTGGCACTCAACAGATCTTAGCTGAATGATGGAGTGCCCCGTTTAATGTCCCAGAGGGAGGGAGACAAGTGTGTTGCTCCGTTGAGGGTCATGCTGCCTTTCTTATCCCAGCAGGGTGGACTTTATTGCTGGATTCATACAGAAAATTACAGGCTAGCCTCTGAGACAATGGTTGTTGGGTAACCACCATCATGGATGGACACAGGAAGGTAGCTTCAGCCTTCAGCCCCCAAAGTCTTGACCTTTGGTGTGTTGAATTTCTTTATGGCCCCTGCTCTTCAGTCCCCTCTCTAGAAGCCATAGATGATGAGGTAGAACATTACAATTTCATGCTCTCAGGTCTTGATTCCCTTAATATGAGATGTGTGTTCTTGAGGATAAGTGAGAAGAACCTATTGGGTTGGCCAAAAAGTGCCTTCGGTTTTTTTTTTTTTAAACATTTTATTTTATATGCAATTGTAAAAAATTTTTTTGTGTTCCTCTTTTTTTTAATTTTCTTTTTTTTGTTGTTTCTTAGTGTGTGTGTGTGTGTGTGTGTGTGTTTTAAACATCTTTATTAGAGTATAATTGCTTTACAATGGTGTGTTAGTTTCTGCTTTATAACAAAGTGAATCAGTAATACATATACATATGTTCCCATATCTCTTCCCTCTTGCGTCTCCCTCCCTCCCACCCTCCCTATCCCACCCCTCCAGGTGGTCACATAGCACCTAGCCGATATCCCTATGCCATGTAGCTGCTTCCCACTAGCTATCTACCTTACGTTTGTTAGTGTGTATATGTCCATGACTCTCTCTCGCCCTGTTACAGCTCACCCTTCCCCCTTCAGCTTTACTTCTTCTTTTCCGATTTGGATTCCTTTTATTTCCTTTTCTTATCTGATTGCTGTGGCTAAAACTTTCAAAACTATGTTGAATAAGAGTGGTGAGAGTGGGCAACCTTGTCTTGTTCCTGATCTTACTGGAAATGCTTTCAGTTTTTCACCATTGAGGATGATGTTGGCTGTGGGTTTGTCATATATGGCCTTTATTATGTTGAGGAAAGTTCCCTCTATGCCTACTTTCTGCAGGGTTTTTATCATAAATGGGTGTTGAATTTTGTCAAAAGCTTTCTCTGCATCTATTGAGATGATCATATGGTTTTTCTCCTTCAATTTGTTAATATGGTTTATCACATTGATTGATTTGCGTATATTGAAGAATCCTTGCATTCCTGGGATAAGCCCCACTTGATCATGGTGTATGATCCTTTTAATGTGCTGTTGGATTCTGTTTGCTAGTATTTTGTTGAGGATTTTTGCATCTATGTTCATCAGTGATATTGGCCTGTAGTTTTCTTTCTTTGTGACATCCTTGTCTGGTTTTGGTATCAAGGTGATGGTGGCCTCGTAGAAGGAATTTGGGAGTGTTCCTCCGTCTGCTATATTTTGGAAGAGTTTGAGAAGGACAGGTGTTAGCTCTTCTCTAAATGTTTGATAGAATTCACCTGTGAAGCCATCTGGTCCTGGGCTCTTGTTTGTTGGAAGATTTTTAATCACAGTTTCAATTTCAGTGCTTGTGATTGGTCTGTTCATATTTTCTATTCCCTCCTGATTCAATCTTGGCAGGTTGTTCATTTCTAAGAATTTGTCCATTTCTTCCAGATTGTCCATTTTATTGGCATAGAATTGCTTGTATTAATCTCTCATGATCTTTTGTATTTCTGCAGTGTCTGTTGTTACTTCTCCTTTTTCATTTCTAATTCAATTGATTTGAGTCTTCTCCCTTTTTTTCTTGATGAGTCTGGCTAGTGGTTTATCTGTTTTGTTTATCTTCTCAAGGAACCAGCTTTTAGTTTTATTGATCTTTGCTATAGTTTCCTTCATTTCTTTTTCATTTATTTCTGATCTGATTTTTATGATTTCTTTCCTTCTGCTAGCTTTGGGGTTTTTTTGTTCTTCTTTCTCTAATTGCTTTTGGTGCAAGTTTAGGTTGTTTATTCGAGATGTTTCCTGCTTCTTAAGGTGGGCTTGTATTGCTATAAACTTCCCTCTTAGAACTGCTTTTGCTGCATCCCATAGGTTTTGGGTCGTTGTGTCTCCATTGTCATTTGTTTCTAGGTATTTTTTGATTTCCTCTTTGATTTCTTCAGTGATCACTTCATTATTAAGTAGTGTATTGTTTAGCCTCCATGCGTTTGTATTTTTTACAGATCTTTTCCTGTAATTGATATCTAGTCTCATGGCATTGTGGTCGGAAAAGATACTTGATACAATTTCAATTTTCTTAAATTTACCAAGGCTTGATTTGTGACCCAAGATATGATCTATCCTGGAGAATGTTCCATGAGCGCTTGAGAAAAATGTGTATTCTGTTGTTTTTGGATGGAGTGTCCTATAAATATCAATTAAGTCCATCTTGTTTAATGTATCATTTAAAGCTTGTGTTTCCTTATTGATTTTCATTTTGGATGATCTGTCCATGGGTGAAAGTGGGGTGTTAAAGTCCCCTACTATGAATGTGTTACTGTCGATTTCCCCTTTTATGGCTGTTAGTATTTGCCTTATGTATTGAGGTGCTCCTATATTGGGTGCATAAATATTTACAATTGTTATATCTTCTTCTTGGATCAATCCCTTGATCATTATGTAGTGTCCTTCTTTGTCTCTTCTAATAGTCCTTATTTTAAAGTCTATTTTGTCTGATATGAGAATTGCTACTCAAGCTTTCTTTTGGTTTCCATTTTCATGGAATATCTTTTTCCATCCCCTTACTTTCAGTTTGTAGGTTATCTCTAGGTCTGAAGTGGGTCTCTTGTAGACAGCATATGTAAGGGTCTTGTTTTTGTATCCATTCAGCCAATCTGTGTCTTTTGGTGGGAGCATTTAGTCCATTTACATTTAAGGTAATTATTGATATGTATGTTCCTATTCCCATTTTCTAAATTGTTTTGGGTTCGGTATTATAGGTCTGTTCCTTCTCTTGTGTTTCTTGTCTAGAGAAGTTCCTTTAGCATTTGTTGTAAAGCTGGTTTGGTGGTGCTGAACTCTCTCAGCTTTTGCTTGTCTGTAAAGGTTTTAATTTCTCCAAATCTGAATGAGATCCTTGCTGGGTAGAGTAATCTTGGTTGCAGGTTTTTCTCCTTCATCACTTTCAGTATGTCCTGCCACTCCCTTCTGGCTTGTAGGGTTTCTGCTGGGAGATCAGCTGTTAACCTTATGGGGATTCCCTTGTGTGTTATTTGTTGTTTTTCCCTTGCTGCTTTTAATATGCTTTCTTTGTATTTAATTTTTTTTTTTTTTTGTGGTACACGGAGCTCTCACTGTTGTGGCCTCTCCCGTTGCAGAGCACAGGCTCTGGACACGCAGACTCAGCAACCATGGCTCACGGGCCCAACCGCTCTGCGGCCTGTGGGATCTTCGCAGACCGGGGCACGAACCCATGTCCCCTGCATTGGCAGACGGACTCTCAACCACTGCACCACCAGGGAAGCCCCTGTATTTAATTTTTGACAGTTTGATTAATATGTGTCTTGGCGTATTTCTCCTTGGATTTATCCTGTATGGGACTCTCTGTGCTTCCTGGACTTGGTTAACTATTTCCTTTCCCATATTAGGGAAGTTTTCAACTATAATCTCTTCAAATATTTTCTCAGTCCCTTTCTTTTTCTCTTCTTTTTCTGGAACCCCTATAATTCGAATGTTGGTGCGTTTAATATTGTCCCAGAGGTCTCTGAGACTGTCCCCAGTTCTTTTCATTCTTTTTTCTTTATTCTGCTCTGCAGTAGTTATTTCCACTATTTTATCTTCCAGGTCACTTATCTGTTCTTCTGCCTCAGTTACTCTGCTATTGATCCCTTATAGAGAATTTTTAATTTCAATTATTGTGTTGTTCATCACTGCTTGTTTGCCCTTTAGTTCTTCTAGGTCCTTGTTAAACGTTTCTTGTATTTTCTCCATTCTATTTCCAAGATTTTGGATCATCTTCACTATCATTATTCTGAATTCTTTTTCAGGTAGAGTGCCTATTTCCTCTTCATTGGTTAGGTCTGGTGGGTTTTTGCCTTGCTCCTTCATCTGCTGTGTGTTTTTCTGTCTTCTCATTTCGCTTATCTTACTGTGTTTGGGGTCTCCTTTTTGCAGTCTGCAGGTTAGTAGTTTCTGTTGTTTTTGGTGTCTGTCCTCAGTGGTTAAGGTTGGTTCAGTGTGTTGTGTAGGCTTCCTGGTTGAGGGGACTAGTCCCTGTGTTCTGGTGGATGAGGCTGGATGTTGTCTTTCTGGTGGGCAGGTCCACGTCTGGTGGAGTGTTTTGGGATGTCTGTAGCCTTATTATGATTTTAGGCAGCCTCTGTGCTAATGGATGGCATTGTGTTCCTGTCTTGCTAGTTGTTTGGCATAGGGTGTCCTGCACTCTAGCTTGCTGGTCATTGAGTGGAGCTGGGTTTTGGTGTTGAGATGGAGATCCCTGGGACATTTTCACCGTTTGACATTACATGGAGCTGGGAGGTCTCTTGTGGACCAGTGTCCTGAACTTGGCTCTCCCACCTCAGTGGCACACCCCTGATGCCTGGCTGGAGCACCAAGATCCTGTCCTCCACACGGCTCAGAATAAAAGGGAGAAAAAAAAAGAAGGAAAGACAGAAGATAAAATAAAATAAAAGTAAAATAAAATAAAGTTTTTAAAATAAAAAATAAAAGATAACTATTAAGAAAAAAAGTTTTTTAAGTAAAGAACAAACAAAAAAAGGACAGACAGAGCCCTAGGACAAATGGTAAAAGCAAAGCTATACAGACAAAATCACACACAGAAGCATACACATACACACTCACAAAAAGAAAAAAAGGGGAAAAAAATATATATCCTTGCTTCCAAAGTCCACCTCCTTAATTTGAGATGACTCGTTGTCTATTCATGTATTCCACAGATGCTGGGTACATCAAGTTGATTGTGGAGCTTTAATCCGCTGCTCCTGAGGCTGCTGGGAGAAGTTTCCCTTTCTCTTCTTTGTTCGCACAGCTCCTGGGGTTCAACTTTGGATTTGGACCCGCCTTTGCGTGTCGGTCACCTGAGGGCGTCTCTTCTTCGCTCAGAAGGGATGGGGTTAAAGGAGCAGCTGCTTCCGGGGCTCTGGCTCACTCAGGGCGGGGCAGAGGGAGGGGCACGGAGTGCGGGGCGGGCCTGCGGCGGCAGAGGCCCACGTGACATTGCACCAGCCTGAGGCGCGCCGTGCGTTCTCCCGGGGGAGTTGTCCCTGGATCCCGGGACCCTGGCAGTGGCGGGCTGCACAGGCTCCCGGGAAGTGGGGTGTGGATAGTGACCTGTGCTCGCACACAGGCTTCTTGGTGGCGGCAGCAACAGCCTTAGCGTCTTATGCCTGTCTCTGGGGTTCGCGCTTTTAGCCGCGGCTCGCGCCCGTCTCTGGAGCTCCTTTAAGCAGCGCTCTTAATCCCCTCTCCTCGCCCACCAGGAAACAAAGAGGGAAGAAAAAGTCTCTTGTCTTTTCGGCAGCTCCAGACTTTTCCCGGACTCCTTCCTGGCTAGCTATGATGCACTAGCCCCCTTCAGGCTGTGTTCACGTTGCCAACTCCAGTCCTCTCCCTGCCCTCCAACCGAAGCCCGAGCCTCAGCTCCCAGCCCCGCCCGCCCCGGCGGGTGAGCAGACAAGCCTCTCGGGCTGGTGAGTGCCGGTTAGCACCGATCCTCTGTGCGGGAACCTCTCCGCTTTGCCCTCCGCACCCCTGCTGCTGTGCGCTCCTCCGCGGCTCTGAAGCTTCCCCTCCGCCACCCGCAGTCTCCGCCCGCGAAGGGGCTTCTAGTGTGTGGAAACCTCTCCTCCTTCACGGCTCCCTCCCACTGGTGCAGATCCCATCCCTATCCTTTTGTCTCTGTTTATTCTTTTTTCTTTTGCCCTACCCAGGTACGTGGGGAGTTTCTTGGAGGTCTGAGGTCTTCTGTCAGCGTTCAGTAGGTGTTCTGTAGGGGTTGTTCCACATGTAGATGTATTTCTGATGTATCTATGGGGAGAAAGGTGATCTCCGCGTCTTACTCTTCCTCCATCTTGAAGCTCCTTCTGTGTTCCTTTGTTGTTTGTTTGGTGGTCCACACAGGCTGACCTTCAATTCATCGCCTGGTGACATGGTGTACAGACTCCAAGTCTATTTCTTGTAAGATTTTAAGGATCCCAGGGAGCAATCTCATGCACGTACTGAGCTTAAGCTTAGGTTGCTGTCTCTCTCTGGAGTTTTTGCTGAGGACGCAGTGGGGTTTGATGCACTGAGATTTGAGGTAGATTTTACAAAAATTTTCACTGTCTTGCCTTGTCCTGTTAGTGTTGGAGGGTCTCCTGCAGAGGTGGGGGTGGCTGTGGCTCACTGTGAGGACAAAGACACTGGCAGCAGAAGTTCTGGGCAGTACTCCTTGGTGTGAGCCCTCCCAGAGTCTGCCATTAACCCCACCTGGCCTGTAGGCTCCAGTGCTGAGCTCTCCCAGAGTCTGCCATTAACCCCACTGGCCTGTAGGCTCCAGTGCTGAGTTGCTTCAGGCCAAACAACCTCAGTTTTTAAGTAAAAATAAAAGACACATTTTTCATTTTCACCAAGAACTTTATTGAACAACGTATTCTCCCTTTTTTCCACTACCTTCTGCCATTTTTCAGGCAACTTCATAATTCCATCTTCCCAAAACTTTTTATCTTTTTGACCAAAAAACTGTTCCAGGTGCCTTTTACAGTCTTCCAGGGAATTGAAATTTTTTCCATTAAGAGAATTTTGTAAAGATCAAAATAAATGGAAATCTGAAGGTGCAATGTCTGATGAATATGGTGGATGAATCAGAACTTCCCAGCCAAGCTGTAACAGTTTTTGCCTGGTCATCAAAGAAACATGTGGTCTTGCGTTATCCTGATGGAAGATTATGCGTTTTCTGTTGACTAATTCTGGATGCTTTTCATCGAGAATTAGTTGCTTTCAGTTGGTCTAATTGGGAGCAGTACTTGTTGGAATTAATCGTTTGGTTTTCTGGAGGGAACTCATAATAGAGGACTCCCTTCCAATCCCACCATATACACAACATTACCTTCTTTGGATGAAGACCGGCCTTTGTTGTGGTTGGTGGTGGTTCATTTCACTTGCCCCATGGTCTCTTTCATTCCACATTATTGTACAGTATCCACTTTTCATCGCCCATCTCAATTTGTTTTAAAAATGGAATTTTTCATTATGTTTAAGTGGAGAATCGAATGGGGAAATATAGTCAAGAAGGTATTTTTCGCTTAACTTATGTGGAACCCAAACATCAAAGCGGTTAACATAACCAAGCTGGTGCAAATGATTTTCAGCTCTTGATTTGGATATTTTGAGTATGCCGGCTATCTCCTGTGTGGTATAACGACTCTTCTCAACAATGTCTCGATTTCATTGCTATCAACTTCAACTGGTCTACCCATCCAGTGAGAAATCTCCAGCACGAAACTTCACAGACCACTTTTGACACGTTTGATCAGTCACAGCACCTTCTCCATACACTGCACAAATCCTTTTTTGAGTTTCAGTTGCATTTTTACCTTTCTTGAAATAATAAAGCATAATATGCTGAAAATGTTGCTTTTTTTCTTCCATCCTCAATATTAAATTGGCTACACAGAAATTCACCAATTTTGATCTTTTTTTAAATGCACGCTGATATGACAGCTGTCACATACAATCTAAGAAAATTGTTTTAAATGAAGTTAAAGATAACCAAGTGCTACTAGAGCCATCTTACAGAAAAAACAGAATGAACCTTTTGGCTAATCCAATATTAATGATTCCATAGCCAACTTTTCACTCTGCTCTTGGAAAAGAAGTTCTGTACAATGTGAAAGTGAATAGATAAAAGAAAGAAGAATGAATTATGACTTGTCTTCATCTTCAAAAATAATGTATTAGGTTGGTCTCTCTACTCACATTTTTTAAAAAAAATAATTTTATTTATTTATTTATTGGCTGCATTGGGTTTTCGTTACTGTGCATGGGCTTTCTCTAGTTGCCGAGAGCGGGGGCTACTCTTTGTTGTGGTGTACGGGCTTCTCATTGTGGTGGCTTCTCTTGTTGCAGGCTTCAGTAGTTGCAGCCCGCAGTCTCAGTAGTTGTACTCACAATTTTATATGAGTTGTTTTGTGATGACTGACCAAGCATTTTTGTGGTTTTTGCTGTTTGTTGGTAACTGTATCAGTCAGCTTTTATTAGGTTATGCTGCAATAACAAAGAACCCTCAACTCTTAATGGCTTAAAACAGCAAAGGTTTGTTTCCCATTCCCAATGTGCCAATGTGAGTGAGGGTCAGCTCTTTTCCATTCTCTTCTTCATCTTAGGATCCAGGCTGAGGGAATGGTCCCTGTCTGGGACATGTTTGCCTTATAGCAGAGGGAAAAAAGAGAGAGGAAATATGCAATGCCTTTTAAAGCTTCTGCTTAGAAAGGCATACTTCACTTCTGCTTGCATGTCATTGGGACAGTTTAATTCTCTCATAGGGAGGCAGAGCAAATGATTGAGAATGTTAATATAATATTCCACAGGAAGTTTCTAATGATCTAAAAGTACTGCTGCTGAAAAGTTTTGGCAACTTCTAATGAATGAAAATTTAATAAAGAATGAATATTTTAAATTGTCATGATATATCAGCAGTATGTGCAAGCCACATAATGCAGGACAAAGAGCGTGATATGGGGAATTTGGAGTCTTTGTATGCCGATAGTTTACTGAGTGAGCCTGGGCAAGACATTTAGTATCACTGGGCTCCCATTTCTGCAAAACAAGGGGTTTAAATTAGAGGATCTCCAAGTTCATTGTAATAAAAACATCTATGTTCCTCTGATTCCAGGTACATGCTGTGTGGTGTGTCTGGGTGACAGTAGTGGTAGTATTGAGGGCACGTCTCCAAGTTCATTGTAAAAAAAAAAATCTATGTTCCTCTGATTCCAGGTACATGCTGTGTGATGTGTCTGGGTGACAGTAGTGGTAGTATTGAGGGTGCATCTCCAAGTTTATTGTAATAAAAAACATCTATGTTCCTCTGATTCCAGGTACATGCTGTGTGGTGTGTCTGGGTAACAGTAGTGGTAGTATTGAGGGCGTGATTTGTGGGGCCTCTTTGGGCTGTTAGAAAGCATTGCTCTGTACTTTGTAGGCAGGTAGGGAGATGTAAGGCTTTCACCCTTAGCCAGCCTTAGAGCGGATGAATCCTCTACTTAATTTCTTCCCACTGAAGCCTTGCCACTTGCCCACATGGGACTGCTGTTCAGTTTAGAAGGATTTTTCATTCTCAATTCACTTAGCCAAAGGGCAAGTTCTGACAAGGTGGTTGTTTGAGTTTTGTTGATGAGTGATGATGAAAAAAGCAGCAGTAGGATGTGAATGGAAATCCTGACTCCAGCTTGGCCCTAAATTGTTAGTTTTGGGAAAGAAAAAAAATCAGAAAAGAAAAAATCAGACTTTGAAAATCTCATTGATCTATAGCTAATTCAGTATAATTCTTTGTGTTGGATGAGCCTCAGGGGTTTGGGAAACTTATTCAGTGAGAAGCTAACCTGAACATGTCAAGATTTTTTTCTCTCAGTACATCTATTTCCTTTTTTCCTTGCTATTTAGGTGTACTTGGCATATATCTTAAATTAGAAATGCTCAGCTCTTTCAACCAGAGTTTCAGCTTAGATCAGACCCTGCAGAGCTTCAGCCACTGGATTAAAAAGTTGACCAAGTTCTAGTTGACCTCTAAATGCCCATTCTTTATCTCTACAAAAGTGATTTCGTTTATTTTTGAATACGTGTCCTGAAAATGGTGGCTTCGAACTATTCCCTGTAACCGAAATATATCACTGTCATTGTCATCACTGCTAGCAATTAGAATATTAGTTCAATTTAGTGGACTACCTTCCTGTAATGTGTTAAAACATTTTACATAAACATTGTCTCTCAGAGGAGCTCTCACACATGTGCATCAGGAGATAGGAAATGCAAGGATGTTCACTGCAGTTATTGTTTGAGATCAGGAAAAAAAAAGAATGCCTAAATATCCACCAATAGGAGAATTGATAAATATATTGTGCTATAATCATACAGTATTCATGCAGCAGTTAAAATGAATGAACTAGAACTAAATGTATCAATATGAAAATATCTCAAAAATGTTGGGTGAAAAAAAGCAAGTGGCACAATTATACATATAGTATGAAACCACTTAAAGTTTAAAAACGTACAGGACTCCATATTATATATAGGTATACACATTTATAATTAAAGTAAAATGTAGAAGAAGGATACACAAGAATTTCAGAATGGTCACCTTTGGGGAAATTAGTTTATGTCTGTAATGTTTTATTTCTCAAAAAAAAAAACACCCATAAAAACAGAAAACAAACCAAAAAAACCCCAAATATTATAAGACGTTAACCTTGGCTAAATCTTGCTGGTGGGCATGAGGGTATCTATTATTTTTTTTATGCTTTTTGGTATATGGGAAATACTTAATAAAATGGTCATTCCCCTTTCCCTTTCCCCCCCCTTTTCCTCATATCAACCTCAGAGAGATGTTGTAGCATTGCATGTGGAAAACAACCTCTAGAAGACTGGGTTACTACCTTCATGTGGTTTTGAGAAGGTGATCTCTTCTTTCTTTTTAATTTAAAAACATTACCTCAAACTCAGATTCAAGATACATTTTGAAAAAGAGCTGGACTCTCAGGGCCTTTTCGTTCATAATGATTATTTTTTCAGGAGTCCCTGAGGTCCTTCCCCTGCTTCTGCCACTCCCATGGTCAAAACCCTCCCGTGGCCCCCTGCTGTCCTCAGAATGAAGTCCAGGTGGCCTGCTGCCTGCAGCATCCGGCCCCAGGTACCTCCCCTGCCTCTTGGACTTTGGTCTCCTACCACGTTCCCCCTTCTCTCCCACCAGGTCTTCACAGGGCAGTGGCCTCTGCCTGCCTTACTGTTGTCCCTCATCCTCCTTCAGCCCTAACCTCCAGGTGCTTCTCCAAGGACGTCTTCCCTGAGCCCCTCACTGGGGTCTGTGTTGGTCTCGTTTTCTGTTGGATCCCCAGTGCTGAGCAGATGATCTAAACATATTTATTAACTCTCACTAACTAACCTGAAATGAGAATTGTAGAGATTAAATGAATCAGGTCACGCTCTAACACCCTCTTATCCCTCTTTATGAATGGAGATATGTCTATTTATTCTTGCTTCGTTTTTGCTACACATAAGACAACAATAGGTGTAAAGTTAATTATCTTACCAGATTAATAGAAATTCCTACCATGTTTTTTACATATATCTAAATTTAATATTATTTAGTATTAGTGACAGCTAATATAAAGGGAATATTGCCTCATGAATTAAGTATTAGTAGTTATTTTTAAGTCAGTTACCTCTAAAATAGATGATCTGTCCTCCAATTCAGTAGCATGTGTTGGTAATAAAGATTCCTAAGATTTTCTGTTGAGTTTACTAGCAGTATTGGCAAGCACTATGCATGGGAAGAAAGTCACTGAAACACATTCCATGTAAGGCAGGCTTGTTTTAAACCAAAGACTTTAATTATTGAAGTAAGGGTAATTTTTTTGATAGTTTCATTGTATTAGGCAGTTCCTTGGAAAGAATTCATGGGGTGGTGTTATAGTCAGAATCCTCTGAGCTTAATAACACAAGTGAAAATTTACATAGTGTCTTTCTTGACTTTGTATAAGGGGCTGAAAGTCTGCAGATCTTAATAGGGTATGTCTAATAACATGTTAGTAACTCACAAATTGTCAGCTTTGGACTACAGACCTGGAGTGAAAGGGCCTTCATAAATTATACATGTCTGACAAACAGGCGATACATTTTTCAAATCACATAAGCTCTTCAGAATCAAGTCTGCTCTGTGGAGATAATTAAAGAAAATCAATGTGTGTCGATTGATAGATATCTGACTTGAAAACACATTCTCCACGCTGCCTCAGACAGTGGGGCGCCTGAGCTTGAAGACCACTGTTCTCTGAAGATGGCGTGAGGCGGCGGGGTCCAAGGCTTGAGTGTGCTGGGTGTGGTCCTCATGACGCCACATGCCAGGTTCTCACCTTGGTGCTGGCCCTGACCCTCCCCCCCACAGAGCTGAGGGCACCTGACTTGACCTCCTATCTCTGTCTCCTTCCCTGAGTGAAAGAGTATGACTGTCTTTTTGTCTCACTAGGACCGTGGGAGGCTTAATTCATCAATGTTGGTAAAGTGCTAGGAAGATGAGAAGTGCTGTGTCCATTCTAAGCAACATTATTGATTCCATTTTTCCCTTGTGGTTAACATAAAGTTCTCCACATATCAGATAATGGCTCAGCATTGCATAAACAGCCAAGAATTGCTGGCAGGAGAGATGTGGCCTGTGTTTTCCCCTAGGAAAATTGATGTCTGTAAAATGCCTTCTCTTTCTCTGAAAAGACATTATTACTTGATTTAAACTGATTAAATTGTTACTGGATTTTTATTTGCCTATCAGAGTATTTTCTTTTTGTTTGTTTTGGTTTGCTTTTCAGCAACTATCAGTGGTAATATTGAGCCCAGTAAATGCTTTATATTATGGAAGGCCTAGATTGGTAAACATTTTGCTTACCCATTTTATTTATTTTTTTTAACATTTTATTTATTTATTTATTTTGGCTGCATTGGGTGTTCGTTGCTGTGCGTGGGCTTTCTCTAGTTGCGGTGAGCCGGGGCTACCCTTCGTTGTGGTGTGCAGGCTTCTTATTGCGGTGGCTTCTCTTGTTGCGGGGCACAGGCTCTAGGTGTGTGGACTTCAGTAGTTGCGGCACACAGGCTCTAGGTGCACAGGCTTCAGTAGTTGTGGCACATGGGCTTAGTAGTTGTGGCTCACAGGCTCTAGAGCACAGGCTCAGTAGTTGTGGCACATAGGATTAGTTACTCCGTGGCATGTGGGATCTTCCCGGACCAGGGATAGAACCCATATCCCCTGCATTGGCAGGCGGATTCTTAACTACTGCGCCACCAGGGAAGTCCCTGCTTATCCATTTTAGATAATCCTGTTCATCAAATAATAGGGAGGATACATACATACCTACATACACAAATGTGTGTTCATATATGTGTGTGTGGGTGTATCTATCTTTATATGTAGTGTTTGTGTATACATACATAGAAATATAAAATGGTAATTTGCATTATCCATAATGTGTAATCCTGTTCATTAAATAACAGGATGTATGTATGTATGTATGTATACATAATACATATGCATGATATACATATATTATGCTAATATGCTTATATATGTCTGTATTATTATTCTACAAAAATAATGTAGCATGGTAAGTAACTACTAATTATGACATTTAGTTAATTCAGCATTCTTGAAAAGATTTTACGAATTGCACTCCTGAACTTAGTTTCCACAGGGATTTTAAAAGTGTATGAGGGGGCTTCCCTGGTGGCGCAGTGGTTGAGAGTCTGCCTGCCGATGCAGGGGACACGGGTTCATGCCCCGGTCCGGGAAGATCTCACATGCCGCGGAGTGGCTAGGCCCGTGAGCCATGGCCGCTGAGCCTGCGCGTCCGGGGCCTGTGCTCTGCAACGGGAGAGGCCACAACAGTGAGAGGCCCGCATACTGCAAAAAAAAAAAAAAAAAAAGTGTATGAGGAATCTAGACTAGTTACTTTATCATCATAATTAAAAAACACTGAAATGGTGTGATATAGCTGGATCATCTAGCTTATTATTCATCAGACTTGGTTCTGGATCACTTTTCCAAATTCCAAACACATCCTAACAAGATAGAAGGTTCAACACTGTTGGTTACTGTGAAAGAGAAAGTGCAGTGGGCTGTGCAGATTGCATTGAAGGTGAAGACTCTTCTTTGTTACATAGGGTCTGGTTTGTTTGTTAAAAAAATTTCTGTTTCTAATGGTATTATGATCATGGCTTTTAAAAAGTCCTTATCTTTCCATGATACATACTGGAAAAAGAAATCGGTTCTATTATCTTATGGTCACACTATTTGTGTGTAGCTCAGCTGTGAAAATAGGCAGTCTCCATAAACACTACCAAGATTTTCAGAATTTACTTGTTTCATTTGTCATTCATCAATTCTTTTCCTACATCATTTATTGGATGCTTGGTATGTGCTAGATGCCATGTAACACATTCAAGAGCAGAAGGTAGTCCTTACTCTTAAGGAAGTTGTGATCTGGTTGAGTCAAAGAAAATGTTCTAGAAACAGGAGATTAAATAAATTTTTATGGACAGAGGCTGGTAGGTGTCCCCCAACATCTATTCTCCCCTTCTTCCTCAGTAACGGAATTCCAGGTTTTAGCTGGGCACATGGCCGCCCAGAGTAAAAATGCATCTCTCAGCCTCCCTTGCAGGTAAGTTGTGGCCAGTGCCACGTCTGGATGATCCTGTATAGGAGGAACTGATCTGTGGCAGCTTCCGGAAGCTCCCTTATATGTCAGTTATGTCTCCTTTGGCCCTTCTTTTTCATGTTTTCTTCTTGTTCATTGGATGTGGATGTAATTGCTGGAGTGCCTATGACCATGCTGGATCACACAGATGAGGGCCTCACCCAGGAATGGTGGAATGGAGTCCAGGAGCGGCTGGGGGCCCTGCATTTGTGGGACTGCCATACGGCCATGGGGCAGCTACACCTGGGCTTCTCCACGAAAGATCAGCAAACTGCCATCTGTGTTATTTTGGGTGGCTGATACTTTCAGCTAAATGTAATCCTGACAGGCACTTCCTACAAAGCGTGCATTTTAAATGTGGAGGGGACAATACACAGAGCAGTGATCAGAATGGGACTTGCCATGAGGGAAGGCTTCTTGGAAGAATATGCTATCCTGGCATGATTTTTTTTTTTTTTTTGGTATGATTCTTCTCTCACCTGCTCATTATTTCTTCTATCTCACCATTTCCTGAACATGATAACACTTTCTCTCTTCCTTACCTTTGCTCATGCTTTTCCTTCTGCAACGCTTTCTCTACATACCTTCCTTCCCATCTAATTTTATAATTATATTAAATTATATAATCCACATAAGCACTTAACACAGTTAATTAAACTGTGTAAACACGCAGTACATTTAGCTGTTATCCCCATTGTCATTACCGGCCAGCTCAAATCTGGCTTCTGTTCTGAAACCAATCTCAAGCCTCCCCCACTTTTATCAGAAACAACTGTCCCCTTAGTGCCCTAATACCAGGCAGTGAGCAGTACTCAGGGAATTGTACTGTTTGGGGAAAGCGGCTGGCTAGTTATTTGTGTAGTTACTGCTCAAGAGGAATGGAGGGACAGGAGGAATGTTGCTCTCCCACGTTCCTTCTTTGCCTTCTGGCTGCTTGTTTGCCATTGTGGGCTCCCCATCCCCAGGCCGCCGTTTCTGTGGCCACTTCTTCGTGTTCCATAGCAACACAGCTTCAGCAACACAGTTTCAGCTCTGCTTTAGATTTGCCAACTTGAATTCTAACCTCTGCCATTTGGAGGGTCAGGGACATGGTGGCAAACAGATCAGAGTGCGGGGCCGAGGGCAGGCAAACTGTGCTTGCAAGATTACCCCACCTCCTTTTTGATAACTACAGGACTGGCATTGTAGGACCAACGATGCTGTGCCGCTCTTTGATTTCCAGGCGTTACTGCTCAGATGGGATTGCTATGCCAACACAACAGATTTGTGGGGTTGCGTCTCAGACACCCCGCACTCAGCTGTGCTTAGGCGTCCTCCTGGCACTTTCCCCCCTCCAGCCTGTCCTGTGGGCTGGGGGCACAGTCATGCAGGTGTCTGTGCAGCTGACCGTGGGTTGGGCTTGTACAGAGACTTCTTGCTTGGTCTTTGGGAGTTCAGACGCACACACACAAAATTCCCCTGTCAGTAATAATGAGGGCCTTGACGCTGATGGGATGAGGCAGATTTCACTCCAGATGGTGGTCTTTGGAAAAAGAAAGTGGTGCTGTCGGATTTGAGGTGTTCAGTCACTGAAAAAGAAGGACTGATTTCGAGGGTCATTTGCACAGTCCCTCCCTGTTTCTTGGCCTTGTCGGTTTAGAGAACTAAGTGAAGAGGTCCGTCCAGCTTCCTCCTGTTGTTGCTGCCATACCTATATTGGCTGGGTTTTTGTACCACATTTCACAGTGGCATGTCCCTAAGGCCGGCATACATGGGGGCCATATTTCATTGTAATTGCCAATTTCATTGAGGCCCTTTTACTCTTGGCTAATTTACCCAGTAGGGAAAATTCTTACTTCCTTATTCAAAAGCTTTCTCCTGATAACAGGTGATTACAATATGGCCCTTCTTCTAAGCCCATCCACCTGTGATTCCCAAAGAGCAAAGTTCCCCAGGTGAATATTTGCTATCTTTTTATTAAAAACATTCTTTAAAAATAAAGAGATTGGGAAGATTGAGCTCTAATATTTCTTTCAGTGCTATTGTTTTCTCAGTCTTGTTTTATTGAGTTAATGGCATTTTTTTTAAATACAGTTAATCCAGGCCTCCAGTATGAAAAACTGCATAACTTTGCTTTAGTAAAAAGTACCAATTGAAAAGGAGAACTTAAAGTGTTTCTGGAATTGTTAAACTAGAAAATACCCTTAAAGAAATCCATAGCATACAATGGGTAAGGAACCACCTAATAGCTGAAATATAAACTAAGGGTATCTGATGTTTTCTTCTGGGTTTTTCAAAAAACCCGGATTAAGTAGGATTTACAGATGGGGGCAAATCTGGCCTCCAAATACTGGGGAAAATGCTTTTGAGTTTCATCGCTTACATCTCATTGCTTTGCACGGGAGGAATTTCATGATTTTCCAAACATCTCTACTGTTTCATCAGGACAGAGTACGAAGAATGCTTCTCCCTTTTTTATTTACTGAAATACAGAAATGAGGGGAACTAACTATAATATTTCTCCTTGCTGAGAGAAGGCCGCTCCGCGCGTCGTTGCAACCCTGCGGCTCAGCCGCCTTTGCGGACCCTGCGACGCGCAAAGCATTGTGGGAGCGACGGAGGCAGGGCCTGGAGATCCGGCAGCGGCGCGCGAACCCGGCCAAAGAGCGCCCCGAAATCCGGTGACATCAGCTGCCTTGGGAGAAGTTACAGGCTTTAGCGCTTCCTGTGTGCACGTTTCTCTGGAAGACATACTCCAGGATGAAAAGGCAGGTGATTTAAGTTTCTGTTCAGAAATGTGGGGTCCCCTCCGAGTAGATGTGGTGTTGGGGTCAGGTGTGCCGTGAATGTGGTATTCTCAGGACCGTTCTTTGTTGGATTGAGGAGCCCCCCAAATTGCATTGCAGTGCAATTTGGAGAGCAAGACTCGAAGCTGCCCGGGTTAGCTTTGCCTGCACAGCAGTAACCTCTGGAGATGATTGCGTTTGTGCTGCCCGTGCTCATCTTTAATGAGACCTGCACCCCAAGGGTTGAGGGGAAGGCTGGGAAATGGCAGAAGAGCTGTCAGTTCTCTGTTAGGAAGCCAGGTGACTGAGGCTTATGTATGCCGCTGTCAGAGGTTTGTCATCCTGCCTCAAAATCCAGGGACCTGGAGGCTGGAGTAACGGTACCGCGTTGGACAGCTAAAGACAAACACTGGTCGAGTGCTTTTTCAGAGGGTTGAAAACTCGTGTTCTGGCCGGTCTTCTCAGCGTTCCTGCAAGGGAGTTGTTAGTTGTGGTTTACAAGCCAGCTATCTTGCGTGCGCGCCTGTGTGTGTGTGTGTGTGTGTGTGTATGACATGGGAAAATGGCTAAAAAATGGCCTTCTTAGCATGATTTGCTTTTTCTCCACCCTCCTCCCGGGTAGATACAGCAAAGCTTGCAAAATGGCAGCTGTAGGATGGCATGTGGCCCACAGACTTATGTTATTTGGCTTGCAGAGGATTTAACATTTTTGCGGGGGGGATTAGTTCCTAGTTAGTAAGTGGGAGAGTTCACATAAAAATGACTCCCACCTTCTCCTGAAGAGTCGATTTTTGTTTGATGATAGTCAGCTGGCGCTGGGCAATGGCTGCCTCTCTGAGCTGAGGCATCGGCTCCCCAGTTCACCATGGCCCACATTTGTCCAGGCTTGTTCATTATCTGTTTGGCTCTAGAAGGCATTTGAGTTTGAGACCCTTGACACAGCCTTGCTCCCAGCTCCCACACATTTTAGTGGCCCCTGTGCTACCCCTGCTGTCACAGGAGCTCCCTCAATGAGCCTGTCTTCCTGTGCCACCAGTGCGGATCCTGTATCGTAGCCCTTGGTTCTCTTCCGGAGCTCTGGGCTTTATTGCTCTATAGACTTCATCACAGGTCAGAGAGCTGGGAAGTTGAGTGCTGATGCCCTGTAACTATTGGGAACCTATTGGCAGATCCCAGCCTGCTGGGTGCAGGTGCTGGTTCTGAGTACAGTGGCACATGGGTCTGGCCCTGCAGTCCTTTATTCTGAACTCCCTGGAGGTGAACTTGACTGCAGTCTAAAATGAGGGACAGAGAAGTATGTTTTGTTTTTTTTTTTAAATCCTTTTGGAGAACTGTGGGGCTTCTCCATAATAAAGGTTATAATAGTAACACAATTATATATGTATATATATATACACATGTAATGTATATGTATAAATGCCTCCTTGTAAATCATTCCTTTCCACTCAACCATGACCTGCTAAAAGTAGGGATTATTATTGCCCCTGTTTTGCAGATAAGCTCCAGAGAAGGCTCAGAGCACCTGCCGCAGATCTCAGTCACTCAGCCCAGTAGGGCCTTAGAAGCCTATGTTGTGTTTTGTTTTGTTTTTTTAATCTGCACAGTGCAGGGCCACAATTTTAAGCTTGAATGTTTCTATATATATATAAATGTCTGTAGTCGCAGTTTAGCACACAGAAACATCAGAGTTTCTACTCACATTCACTCTGTCACTGAGTAGGCCATTAAGGGAACTCGAGGAGGAAAAATCCCCAATACTACTTACACCTGTAAATTTCTCAATTTAAGCTTTCTGCATCCTAAACTATTAGATATTAAAAATAAATACATTTTTAGTAACAGAAAAAGTCTTGGCATTTCTAAATATTCAGAAATTTGCAAGCCCACCAGCACCCTTTTTACTATATCTACATACTATTACATTCTTTAAAGTTTTTAAAAATTTTAATTTTATTGGAGTATAGTTGATTTACAATGTTGTGTTAGTTTCAGATGTACAGCACAGTTATACCTACATATATATATAATCATTCATTTTTAGATTCTTTTCTCATATAGGTTAGGATCGTTCTGTTCTTAAAAAAAATTAAATTTAAATTTACACATTAAAAATATCAACTTAAATTTGAATTAAAAATTTTAAAGAATCTAATAGTCACATCTTAATAATAAAAATATGAGTTTGATGTGCTGGTTGTATTTTTAAATGTCTATGAAAATAATTATGACCTACTAATTTCATTTTAAAGTTTGTCCAGGTATTGGTTAAAATTATGGCACATTTGCCACCCTTTGGGAAACCCTGATTCTGAGGAAAACACCAAGTAAATTGCAGCTTTTTGTATTTGTGTCACTAGCAAGCTTCCCTGGCTCAGTGTTGGAAATGTATAATATATAATACAACAGACATGAAACAAGTTGGGGGACTTGGCCATATCTGTGCAGTTGTCACAATCTGTTGGGTCTTCCTAGGATTTTGTGTGGTGATGGGCAAAGCCAGTGCTTTGGTGGATATGAGATGTGCTGGGCACATGTGATGACACATGTCCTTATGATGAGCCTGCCCCAAAGGCTGGTGAGCTGCATTCTTCACCTGGCTTTGTGGAGAATCTGAGTTCATCCCTGGTTGATCATGTCTATCTCCAAGAGCTCACATTAGGAATTGTTATATGAATATTTAATTTCTCTAATCCAGGATGTTAACTTGATTTGAGAGATGGTAGGAAAATATTCTTCATGTCTTGAGTATTGAGTTTAAATGCACTTTAGAGTTATAGCGCTGATTCATTTATTTTGTATACTTAGACTTTGAGCCTTTTGAACTCAAGCAAATTTGTGCACATCATAAGCTAGTTATTGATTTGAACAAAAGGTCCTGATCTTTTTTAAAAAAGATTTCAACTACTGAAGAAAAAATGAGAAAATTTTTCTGTAATTATTTTAAAATATCTGAACACTGAAAGCAACACTGAAACCAACAATAATTCTTGTAGTTAATGTGCTAGAAATTCACCATGCTTGGATCTCACTGTCTTCCCCGGCACTGACTTTACTGAGTTATCCATGTGGTTCATATTGGTAGTAGAAGGTGGGGCCATCTTACAAGATTCAGATCCAAGAAAATAAGAGCCTGGTAGGTGCCCTCTGGGCTACTTGGAGAAAAGAAGACTCTGATAGCTCAAATTGTGGTATATATTAGCTTGACCCTTTGAAGACCAACAAAACAATCATTGCAAACATTTCTTAATACAGTTTTTGAAAAGCTTATATTGTTATTTAAATATGTTACCCATTATAATAGCCATTGTGGTCTTCTAAAAATAATTCGTGGGCTTCCCTGGTGGCACAGTGGTTGAGAGTCCGCCTGCTGATGCAGGGGACATGGGTTCGTGCCCCGGTCTGGGAGGATCCCACATGCCGCGGAACAGCTGGGCTCGTGGGCCATGGCCACTGAGCCTGCGCATCCGGAGCCTGTGCTCCGCAACGGGAGAGGCCACAGCAGTGAGAGGCCTGCGTACCGCCAAAAAAAAAAAAAAAATTGTAATTTGGAAGTTGGAAGTCATTATATTTTTAAAATGTATGCATTCACTTCAGAATAGCTCTCAGAGGATGTGCTGCACATACAAATACCAGGCTACAGACAGGGCTTGGATTAATGGACCATGGAGGGCTATTTTTATGGAGAGTTTAAGTGCATATTATTGTTATCTCTAAATTGTATTAATAATATCCTACACATGTCCAGCATGTGTATGACATTTTACTGATCTACAGAGGCCCATTGCTTGTGTCATCTCATTTGTTTCTCACAACAATCCTGGGAGGGAAGTGGGATGTTTTCAAGTGTTGATACTGAAGTCCTTTGCTTGAGATAAAGTCTTGGTAATGCGTGGGAAGAAAAAGATGCTATAGAAACGCAAACATTCTTTCTACTCTATTTTGGACCAGTGTGGTAGCAGGTGTTCAGATTGGCTTTGGACATGTCAGTCTCCAGGGACTGATCCTGTCTCATCATTTCTTCCACATGGTAGGAGGAAAAAAGAGCAAAATATATGAGTACTTTCTTGGAGGAAAAACTACAAGATTAAAGGAGAAAACTACCTTCTACTTCACAGAAATTAGCAGTGAACCCTTGGATTCCCTATTGAATACTTATATATATCCTTCTTGTTTAAAAACACTTTTTTGTATCCTTCTTATGTCATTCGTGGTGAAACCTGGAGAATCAAGTATGTAGAGATTGTCTGAGGAAACAAACCATTTTGTTATTATAGTCAATAGTGATTCAATCTGGACTTAAGTATTATTTATGGAATATTTTGGGCTTTCCTGTTTACCAACAGCGGCATGGGAACTCAGAGACAGCGAGCTGCATGGTATAGTGATAGCCAAGCAGCAATATTGAACCCAGGACGGGGGAATCCTGGAACCTGTGTGGAGAAATATTTAAATAATTTATCATAATGATTATTTCTATAGGATACAACCTCAGGATTAAATGCTAATTTTATTTGACTTACATAAAGGGGAATTATTACTGCAGTTACTTTTAAAGAGCTCCCTGGGTTTGCAGGGAGTATCAGAATTAACAGTAAATTGAGCACCATTACTTATTAATGGGGTCAAGCTGATTTATTGGTGGTCTGTCTGGCAATTAGCCATTCTGCATAGTGTCTTCTGTTTGGCCATTACTTTTTCAGTATTGAGTGCAAGCTCAGGGATGAGCACCTTGAACCAATGGGGAAGTCTGCCTGTCAACCTAATGGGGCCTTGCAACATCTTAATGGTGAGTTATGATCTGTCTTGAAGGATATTTGGACACACTTAATATCTTCTGGATGACAACCATTGGAGGCATAAATGAAAGTACGTGTTGTCATTGAACCACTAAAAATCTTTACTCAGTCACCAGATAGCCATTACATTATATGAATCTCTTTGGATATTTCTTTTATTTTTAAAAATTATACAGTTGCTTTTCACTTCTGTGGCACTTATAGAATGAATTGCTGTGAGCGAACTGTAGCACAGCAAGTAATGGCCAACAGTATTTATTTGCAAGTGTCACTTTGGGGTGCCTAATTTGTCCTCAGGAGAAATATTTTTTGCTCAATCTGCAAAATGTTGTAATAAAAATTCGTGATTGATGTTGATTATAAGATTAAATGGCTGGGCCACAGTGGCCAGCGTCGTAAATCAAAGCAGCCCGAAGTTGTGATTGGCCACTAGAGAAGGTTCTAAGTGGGAGCGTTTTTTTAATGAATCAGTATATTTCAAGTCTTTATAGTATTGACTCCTAAAGTTTATTGAAACTGCATTTAAAACAGTTTTACAGTGTTTTTAATAAGTTTCTAATACAGTTTGGTTTTGCTTATCTAAGCATGCAGTAGTGGAAGAAAATACATGAAAATTCTCTTCTTAGCAGGAAAGCAGTTTAAGAATTAGTGAGGGTGTGGGAGTTGCTAAACCCAAGTTTAATCACATGATCCTTTGATTGGAGAGTTTTGTATTTGGTTGCTCAGAATTAATTTCTCTTTCCTAACAAATTCTTTGGGGGATGGACCCCTGCCCTATTGTCTGTAGTCTGATGCTATCCTTCAGTGTCCAAGGGGCCAGCCCCTGATCTGACATAGCTCCTCTCTGGAATTGGACTCTTCAGTAGAGGCAAAAACACTGGAAAAGTTTGGAGTCCTTTATTTCCAGTATGATCAGAATGTTCTGGTCACTCCCCTTTTCTGGCCATCAGAGTGACAATTGTTTTCCAAGTCTGTTTCTCCTATCTTTGACAAATCTGGGAGCTCCATGATAACATCCCGATAAATCCCCCTTTGTTTAACTAAACCAGAAATGGTTTCTCTTGAATGAAACAAAAAAACCTTAATATATAAACTGGGTATCTGTGAGCCCACAGGAAACAGGATTTCTGATTGAGACTGTGAATATACACTCATTCACCAAATATTTATTGAGTACCTACTATGTGTTAGGCACTCTTCTCAACACTTGGGAAACAGTAGTGAATAAAGCAAAAATCTGTGTTTTCATGAAATTTGCATTCTAATGAAGGGAGATATACAATAAGCAAGATAAGTTAAATATGTAATGTGTATGTTATAGTGATAAGTGCTATGCATATGTAAAATATTTCTCTTCTTAGTGCTTTCCTTGTTAACGTTCCTTGAATCAGATAAGCCTGTTCAGATGTGGGTGAAGATCTGGAATGACCTGGACTGAGGCTCTGTCACTCTCTTGTACTTTGCTCCAACATATTTCTGCATAACTCTCAAAGGGGTTTCAGTTGGGGTCTGAGCCAAGGCAGAGGAAATTTCCAGCTGAGTGAGAATGAGTGTATGCAGAAAGCAGAGAGCTGGAGAGAGGGGGAATTGGGTTAGATGTCGAAGTGGCAGGAGCTGAGCAAGGGCTATAGTCTTGAGGGAGAAATTCTTCCTTCTGGGACCCTGTCTGGACTGAGGCACTAAGATTGAATCAAGAAAACTAGGCTGGGACTTGGGTAGGTGGCCTGGAGCAAGGATACATACTGATATGTGTGGGGAAGGGGAGTCCAGGTCAGAGATGGGAGGAAGCATCATAGGATTGTGTGAGACAAAGCAGGGTAGCAGCTCTCAGAACCCATCAGGGATGGTGCAGGGGATGGGCACCTGCCACCATTAAAGAAGGGGATCCCATAAAGAATGAAGCCCAGAAAAGAGATCAGACTCCATTGAGAGGACTGAGGAGATTGGAAGGAGTGTTTGTCTTCCTGCCTGGGATGAACCCTAGTGAGGTGAGAGTAAACCCTAAGCTGATGTCTATACTTGAAAGTGAAGAGGCTTGAAAAGTGGGGCTGTACGTGAGCTTGTGAGAGAAGGAAGAGCAGGGAGACGGTAGTTATGCTAAGGTGGGAGGGATCAAAATCAGCACCAGGGGTTTGGAAAGCAGAAGATGGGACAGAGGAGACAGATGAGGCAGGAGACTCCTGATGGGTGTTGGTCACCTACAGAGGGGAGCTGGATGCTTGGGGGAAGAGTATATGCCAACCAGGAAGAGTCCTAAGCTTTGCCAGCCACCTGTCACTGGCCCGGAATGAAAAGTTGTGGTGTTGCTGATTTCCTGTTAATGGGGAGGCAGGAACAGAGCAAGCTGAACAGGTTCAATCGGGAAACAGGTACACAATCCTGGAAAACAGGATTGTTTTCTGAAAAATACTCACCCACTCCTGGTAATTTTTTGCGGGGACAAATGACACAGAAGAGAACTTGGAAATGCCTTTGAGGTTTATGGAAACTTGGGCATTTGAAGTAAGTACATGGAATGTTGTTCTGGCTATCCATTGCTGCATAACGAGCCACTCCAAAACTTAGTGGTTTAAAATAACAAATGATTATTATCTCTTCCAATTATGGAGTCACCTTGGTTCTTGCTTGCAGGCAGATTGTGGTTAGGGCTGTAGCCATCTGAAGGTTCAGCTGGGCTGGAAGGCGTATTTTAAAGATGGCTTTTTCCCTCAAACATCTAGGACATCTGCAACAGCTTGAGGCTGGCCAGGCATTCGTCTTTCCACATAGTCTCTGCATGGTTATCTTGGGGTTCCTCACAGATGAGGATCGCAGTATAGTTGGACTTCTCACATAGTGGGTGGTTTTTCTCAGAAGAAATGTTCCTCAAGAGCAAGAAGGAAGCTGTGAGCCTTCTTATGACCTAGCCTCGGAAGGCACACAGCATTACTTCTACCACATTCTATTGGTTACATAGGACCAGGCCAAATTCACTTTGGGGATGAACTATACAACAGTGTGATGCTCAGAGGCGTGATGCATTGTGTGTGTGCATGCACATGTGTACATATGCACATGTGTGCCCATATGGAGTCTGCTACCACAAGCCTGGTGTTTTTTCTACTTGGCATCTATTTTGACATTGGAAGAGAGAGAAGATCTTTGGGTAAACCGTTGGCCTTGGATTTCTACAATAGGATTTAATATTCCTTAATGGCAGACTGTTGGAGAAGTATCAAGGTCACACTACTCAAATGAAAAGGAATCTGTTTTTCTCAGAGGTATCCCCCAAACTTACTGGAATAGGACTCAATTTTAGGACACAGTGATGGGAAAGTGAATCACATTACAACAAAGAGGGGAGTTTGAATAATATATAGAAGTTTTATACCTACATAGATATGGATATACTTGGAGGTAGGTGGTTTTTTTGGAGAATGTAAATGGCTGAGAATAAATAAAAGAAATAGAGCAAGAGAAGAACTAGAGGAATTGTATTGGACCCTCATGGAGCATGGAAGTGCACTCTTGAAGAAGCTCAGAACTGGCTGCCCTGGTACCTAGAATGGTGGCTGACAAATTCAGTTGGGAAATACGTTACCCTACAGTGTGCAAAAGATTGTTTTCTTAAATATGCTTATCTACTTCTGGTGATTTTTGTGTGTGTGTGTGTGTGGGTTAAAATGACACTTTTAGAAGTGGTTATTCCTTTAAGGTTATGAAAAACTTGGCCATTGCCATAGCCCAAGATCTGGTAGTAAGGGGACCTTTCATTTTCTGGGTGTCTGCTGAAGCCACTTTTGGCCCAAAGGAAAGAATCTCCAACATTTTTAACCTGATTTTTTTTCCCTATTGAAACAGAAAGGAAGTCAGAAGGAAACTACCATTCTGTTTCTAAATCAGACTGCTAAGGAGGCACTGATTAGTGCCATGGAGGGATAGAGAAGGTCCGGAGGAGGAGGTCTCCCGTGGCAAAGAGTTCATGTTTCCAGGGAGGGCAGGCACAATCAGACTGTGCCAGAGATGTCGAAAAGTTCAGAGAAATGAAAGGCCTGGGCATTTTAATGGAATTATACCCAGAGAGGTAGGATGGCCCAAGAAATGGGAAGCTCAGAAAAATGCAATTCTAACTCTGAAGAGGTGGTACCAAAGGGAGCCTTGGAAGAGACCCCCCTCACTAATCTCCATTAGCCCCTACAAAGCTCTAATAATGGGAATAATAATAAAAGATTATTTATTGATATGGATAATAGGTATTTTATTAATCTCATTTAAAGTGTGAAAGCATATTTATTAATATTACTGTTTTTATTGATCTATAACATACAATATAGGTAAAAAGATATTTGCTTATTATTATTGTGACCTCAAAGTAAGACCCAGCTCTTATTTCGGTCAGATTACTACTATCCCTAAGCCCCTCCTATAATTCAGAGCTACCACTGTGATTGTCCAATTGCTAATGATCTAAATGAGCAAATGGAGGTACCTGAAGAAGCAGAGTTAAGATTCTTCAAACGTATCTATGTAATAAAAGAGATGAAAGGTAAGGTATATACATGGGTAATGGTAAGAGGGTAGTATGTATCCGTCAGAATGGTGTCACGGAAGCTAAAATCTCCATGAGTTGAAACTTGGAAAAATGACAAGGACAACAAAAGATGTTTTTAAAGACATATTCAGAGCAAATAAAAGATGGTTAGCATAATGTTGATTGTTTAGCAAAAATTTTGATCTTATCTATCCATGTTTTGTTTTTTCTCTTTTTTGTGCTGTGAAGAATGTTCTTTGCACATAGAATAGACAGTGGTAAAGGTTTGAGGGGGTGGCGATGGGAGGTGGTATAACAATAGGACTTCTGGCTTTTAAAAAGTAACTGTGTTACACTCAGGACCACGGAAGATCTTCCCTATGAGTTACCTGAACTGCTGCTCATAATTGCTGAACAATTATGAAAAAAAAGACGTCCCAAAAGACTAGAAGGGGGCAGATGTATACACTTTGCAGTATTCAGACTGGGGGCACCAGAAGGTGGAGCCCACATGGTACGTGCTAGCAATCTCGATGTTAATCAAGCAAGTTAGTTCAGAAGTTCAGGCAGGTATCACTAGGATCTAGCAGGCGTTCATGTTAGATGACTCTTGTTCTCTTTCTGACAGGGTCCTAGACTATACATGAGAGAAGCCTGGTAGTCGTAGTATACCTGGAGTTTAGCAAGGCATGAGGTGGTGCTCCTTCTGATAGCTTCTGTCAGTTTATATATTCTGCATTTATTGATCCTGTATTGTTTTAGTCTTTTCTTTAGTCTCTTTAGTCTATTTTTGGCGGCTATACCAAAAATCTTATAGACTGGGTGGCTTATAAACAACAGAAATTTATTTCTCACAGTTTTGAAGTCTGGGAAGTCCAAGATCAAGGCACTGTTAGATTCAGTGTCTGGTGAGAGCTTTCTTCCTAGTTCACAGACGGCTGTCTTCTTGCCTTGTCCTCACATGGTGGAAGAGGAGAGAGGGCTCTCTGGGGTTTCTTTTGTAATCACACTAATCCCATCATGAGAGCTCCACCCTCATGACCTAATCACCTCTGAGAGTCCCCAGCTCCTAATAGGCTGCAACATATGAACCTGGCGGGGGGATGACACATTCAGTCCACAGCACTTACTGTGAGTGAATCACAGAGAATTCAGACATGGCTGTGATATGCTGAAGGACTCACAGGCTGAGTGGGAGATGACACATACACAGATAATCATGATATCAAACACGGGTTGGCAAACTATGGTCCATGAACCAAATCCAGCCTGCCACCTGTTTTTGTAAATAAAGTTTTATTGGAACACAGCCATGCCCATTGATTTAATGGCTGCTTTCACGCTAAAATGGTATAGTTGAAGCACTGCAGCAGAAACTGTATGGCCTGCAAAGCTTGACATATTTGCTATACCCCTGACATAAAGCAAAAATTACTGTTAGGAATCATACTAAAAAAGCTATGGAAATTTGGAGGAGAAATCAATTAGTTGTACTGGTGAAGGTACATTTGGGAAGGCTTCATAAGATGGGAGCAGTTGAATTGGACCTTAATGCTATGATGGAAATTTCTAGAATATGAAGCCCATAATGCTGTAACTCTTTTCTCTTTCTTCATGTTCCAGCCTCCTTATCTGATTATTCTTTTCCTTCCTTCCTCCCTTCCTTTCTTCCCTCCTTTCCCTCCCTTCCCTCCCTTCCTTTTTCTTTTTTCTTTTTTTTAATAAATTTCTTTTCTTTATTTTTGGCTGCGTTGGATTTTCATTGCTGGGTGCAGGCTTTCCCTAGTTGTGGCAAGCGGGGGCTACTGTTCGTTGCGGTGCACGCACGGGCTTCTCATTGCAGTGGCTTCTCTTGTTGCAGAGCACAGGTTCTAGAACACAGGCTCAGTAGCTGTAGCACATGGGCTTAGTTGCTCCGCGGCATGTGGGATCTTCCCAGACCAGGGCTTGAACCCGCGTTCCCTGCATTGGCAGGCGGATTCTTAACCACTGCGCCACCAGGGAAGTCCCTTCTTTTCTTTTCTTTTTCTTTCTCCTCCTTGCCGCCCCCCCCCCATTTTGTTAATGTTGCCTTTTCAGTATTTAATAAAGGCTTGACTCTACATGCTCCATGTTCTACTCCCCTTGAGTGTGGAGATTAGCAAAAGTCTGTAAGGTGTAAGGGCAGGAAGTATTGCTGTGATGAAGTAGGTGGCCAGCAGTTCCTCATTTAGTAGGTGGATATCCAGAGAGGGGACCAGAGTGGTATCTGAAATAATGACCTAAAAGTGTGGGGAGGGATGTGGTGGTGCTACATTAAGAAGTTTAGAATATAGCACATCTCTTTTCCCATGAGGTAGGGAACCAGGCAAAGCATCCAGTCCAGCTTTAGCAATAGGCAGATGGAAAGCCCACATCTCAGGCCTGTTCCCTTACCGGGTGAGGGATATGAAGGCCTAGATGTCATTTTCCCATTTGCAAGCAGTAAAAATCTGGAGGCCCAGCAGATGTGCTGGATGACAGAATATGAATAGAAAAGATCTTGGGAGGTTAGAAGGAAGGTCTGAATTTAACAGGGATGAGTGGAAGGTCAATTCTGGGCTTTGGAAAACCAAATGCATGGCACAGAATGAGGGAGAGACGGCCTTCCTGCAGCATGAGGCAGGAAACAGAGCAAGTGTGCATGCCCTCAACTTTGGCCCGTGATTTTAGGAGAATACTACTCGGAAAGAGGAAAGTGATTGTTTTTTCCTGCAGTGTGTTGAAGACAGGACAGCTGGAACAAGCATTCTGGTGCCAACATTCTGAAAGAATTAGACAGAGTGGAACTCATTCAGGACTGAATAACTAAAAGGATGAAAAGACCAGAAACCATTTTATATGTGAAATGATTGGAGGAACTTTGGATATTTAGACTGGAAAACATGAGGCCCAGGGGGCATACAACAGCTGTTTCCAAATTTTGTCTCGTGGAAATGATTTGGGGCTTCTATTTGCTTCAGAAGCGTTTGGACCTGTTGATGTAGGGGGATGGGTTTTTCTGAAAACAGAGGACCCACAGATTGGATGATCAGCCTCACAAAGGGCTCAGTCTGGGTCGGATAGTCACACGATGGCACTGAACCAGGTAAGGGTGGAGAGTGGGCATCCAGGGGCTTTTCAACCCTTCTGTGACTTGGCTCTGTTAATAAGCAGCAGACTGGACAATAACATAGAGCTTAAGGAATCAAACACACATACCCAATGTAGAACTGTTAGTAATTTCTTTTCTTCACTTTTGCTTGATGCTTATAAATTTCTTTTTAATATGACTCTGGTTTAAAGACCTAGCCTCAAGGTTGCAGCCACTTTTTTTTTTTTTTTTTCTGGCTGTGTCACAAGGCATGTGGGATCTTAGTTCCCCAACCAGGAATCGAACCCACACCTCCTGCATTGGGAGCATGGAGTCTTAACCACTGGACCACCAGGGAAGTCCCTATAGCCACTTCTTTTTTTTTTTTTTTTTTTTTTTATGTTCTTCTTGGCCATGGTTTTTTATACCAGCATGGCTCCAAAATTTCTTGAAATTCCATGTTGTAGCACCTATGGCTATTTTAGTGAATGATTGCATTAACTGCATTTTTATATAGCTTGCTACTGAAGTCATTGTCTCATAGTTCTTAGTTTCCTTTAGAGTTTTCTTTCTGCTTTCAATGGAAGCCAGAAGAAAGGTGACATAAAAGCGGTGGCTCCCTGGTCTCTGTCTTTCCCAATCAGTAGGATATTCTAAGTTCCTTTTAGTGACTAGGAGAACATCTCCTTTTCCCTTCCATCTTGCCAGGTGCTACTTGAAATTTGCAGCTAATTTAAGTGCGTTGGTTAAACGTACTCATTAACCACTTCACTGAAGCTCAAACTCATAAACTTGGTTTAGAACACAACTTTCTGTTACAGGGGTCATATCTCTTCCTAGTAACAAATCCACGCTTATCCAGCATGTAGATTTCCAAAACACATTCAGAAGGAGTTTAAAAGGTTACAAGAATAAAACTATAACGAAGTTTCACCCCAGTGTGTCATTTTTCCTGGATTACACTCTTGCGTTTTTATCAGGTGCCCTCAGGGATTGAGCCCGAAGCAATAAACAGGGGAGTGATTCTCTAGAATCTGGAAGGATTATAAAAGAGAAGGTTTCAGTAGGTAGGGTTCTGTTGTCCTTCAAATGGCACTTTGGGGTTGGTGTTTACCCATGTCCAGGTCTTATTTAGAATCCCAAATATTAATAACGTAAAAACCTTACTGCCCATAGTTCCTGAAAGAAATAAGAGAAAGCCATGAGAAAACCCCAATGGGCCTGTGGCTCTGCAAAAATAGAAGTTATGTCAGTTGAGAGAACCTAAGGAACAAAGCCTTTTCTTAGAATTAAACCACCAGTTGATCTGGCCATAGCATAATCCAGCTAGAAATGAACACATTTATCTTTTATTGTTGAGAATAAGAAAGAAACCGCAGACTTCTGGAAACAGCTTCTCTCCCTCATCACAGGAGCTTGCCATGTAGGTTAATCTGCCCAGCATTTTTGAAAACCAGTTTGGTATTGACACAAGGGCTGCACTGGGCAAAGTGAGAATGTGAAGGTGAGTCAAGCCAGGTTAGTCCTGAAGGAGTTTTCTTTGCACGTGGCTTTGCTTTGTGTGGATCTTCCAGAACCTGGGGAGAGTGAGAAGGAGGTCTTGGTATCGAATCAGTAGAGCTCCTCTCTCTCTTTATGAAGAGTAAGTCACTGTCACTGGTGGCTTTGGTCTTAAGGAAATGGGACTGTCGGAGTCATCACTGCATTGGCCTGAGCAACAAACTGAAGTAGGCTTTCACTCAGCCTTGCAAATCTTTTCTTTCAGTGCACTAATTGTTCTCTGTGATTCATACGTTGTTCTGACAAGATGGCAAATGGAAAATGTGGAGAGTAATTAAAATAAGTGTGTGGTTTCAATTATTATAATCTATTGCCCTGAGCTGAATGCCATTATGAGGGGGAACCTGGAGAAGGGCTGCATTCAGGCATGGAGGACAAAGAGTTCCTTGGTTTGTCTTTTATAACAAAAATTCAACTCATGGAACTGACTGAAGAAAGAGAGACTTAGACCTTCCTTTGATAGTTCTTTCTCAGAACTTTAGGAATTCTGTGTCATTGGTTATGATCAAATTTTCTGATCCATATATAATATAAACTGATCAGGAGGGCTATAAATGAATTTATACATGGTTTGTGTACAACAATGTAAGTTTTGCACCTTCTTGAAATAAAATTACATTGGAATGTTTCCAAGACGTTTATTCCCAGATTTAAACCTTTGTACTTACTGTCAAATTGTATATCATGATTGTTTTTTTCACACACATACACTGTATTTTATTTTTACAAGAGATAAATAGACTGACACCAAGCATTGTAAATGGATGACCACAACAAAAGCAACAATGATTGCAATTACCAAACACGAAACACACTCATACTATGTCATAATATTGACATTCAGTCCAGGAATCCTCCACTGTAACAGCTCCTTTACTTTGTAGTGAAAATTGATTTGTATATTTTTGCCTCTGAGTCCTTGTGGGATTTTTTTTTTAATTCAGAGTCAGAAAAATTATAATCCTAATCAGTTCACTCAGTCCCATGAAATTAATTTTTCTTTTTCATCTTGATCTTTTTTTTAGCATTTTTATGAATTCATCAGTTTTTCCATTAGAGTTCTGAAAATGCTTATTCATTCAGTTCAGCAGTATAGTCAGTTACCAGAATCCTGTACTTGTCAGAGTCTTTTCCATGAATTCCTTGAAGATGAAACCCTTTTATAGGAACATTTTTGCAAAAGCATCAGAGTACACCTAGAACTGTCTGTAAATGACAAAAGACTTAAAAATGACCATGGTTAAAGATTTGATGAAAGTTTGTAATAATGCAAATGACAAGGAAATTTAGTTATTTCTGAGATATACATTTTAAAGTAATAACTAGAATTATGACTTATAATGTTATACCAGAACATATAAGATTTTTAGAAATTTCATGTAATGTCTGAAACATTTATATTAAGATATTTCCATACAAATAACCCAAAGAAAGTTTAGTATTAGTTGTGCTTTTGGTTTGTTTGTTTTTTTATACTACAGGTTCTTATTAGTCATCAGTTTTATACACATCAGTGTATACATGTCAATCCCAATCACCCAATTCAGCACACCAGCATCCCTACCCCACCATGGTTTTCCCCCCTTGGTGTCCATACGTCTGTTCTCTACATCTGTGTCTCAACTTCTGCCCTGCAAACCGGCTCATCTGTACCATTTTTCTAGGTTCCACATACATGCGTTAATATACGATATTTGTTTTTCTCTTTCTGAGTTACTTCACTCTGTATGACAGTCTCTAGATCCATCCACGTCTCAACAAATGACTCAATTTCCTTCCTTTTTATGGCTGAGTAATATTCCATTGTATATATGTACCACATCTTCTTTATCCATTCGTCTGTCGATGGGCATTTTGGTTGGTTCCATGACCTGGCTATTGTAAATAGTGCTGCAGTGAACATTGGGGTGCAAGTGTCTTTTTGAATTATGGTTTTCTCTGGGTATATGCCCAGTAGTGGGATTGCTGGATCATATGGTAATTCTATTTTTAGGTTTTTAATGAACTTCCATGATGTTCTCCATAGCGGCTGTATCAATGTACATTCCCACCAACAGTTCAATAGGGTTCCCTTTTCTCCACACCCTCTCCATTTGTTGTTTGTAGATTTTCTGATGATGCCCATACTAACTGGTGTGAGGTGATACCTCATTGTAGTTTTGATTTGCATTTCTCTAATAATTAGTGATGTTGAGCAGCTTTTCATGTGCTTCTTGGCCACCTCTATGTCTTTTTTGGAGAAATGTCTCTTTAGGTCTTCTGCCCATTTTTGGATTGGGTTGTTTGTTTCTTTAATATTGAGCTGCATGAGCTGTTTATATATTTTGGAGATTAATCCTTTGTCCATTGATTCATTTGCAAATATTTTCTCCCATTCTGAGTGTTATCTTTTCGTCTTGTTTATGGTTTCCTTTGCTGTGCAAAAGCTTTGAAGTTTCATTAGGTCCCATTTGTTTATTTTTGTTTTTATTTCCATTACTCTAAGAGGTGGATCAAAAAGATCTTGCTGTGATTTATGTCAAAGAGTGTTCTTCCTATGGTTTCCTCTAAGAGTTTCGTAGTGTCCGGTCTTACATTTAGGTCTAGAATCCATTATGAGTTTATTTTTCTGTATGGTGTTAGGGAGGGTTCTAATTTCATTCTTTTACACGTAGCTGTCTAGTTTTCCCAGTACCACGTATTGAAGAGGCTGTCTTTTCTCCATTGTATATCCTTGCCTCCTTTGTCATAGATTAGTTGACCATAGGTGCATGGGTTTATCTCTGGGCTTTCTATCTTGTTCCATTGATCTATGTTTCTGTTTTTGTGCCAGTGCCATATTGTCTTGATTACTGTAGCTTTGTAGTATAGTCCGAAGTCAGGAAGCCTGATTCCTCCAGCTCCGTTTTTTTCCCTCAAGACTGCTTTGGCTATTCGGGGTCTTTTGTGTCTCCATAGAAATTTTAAGATGATTTGTTCTAGTTCTGTAAAAAATGCCATTGGTAATTTGATAGGGATTGCATTGAATCTGTAGATTGCTTTGGGTAGCATAGACATTTTCACAATATTGATTCTTCCAATCCAAGAACATGGTATATCTCTCCATCTGTTGGTATCATCTTTAATTTCTTTGATCAGTGTCTTATAGTTTTCTGCATACGGGTGTTTTGCCTCCCTAGGTAGGTTTATTCCTAGGTATTTTATTCTTTTTGTTGCAGTGGTAAATGGGAGTGTTTCCATAATTTGTCTTTCAGATTTTTCATCGTTATTGTATAGGAATGCGAGAGATTTCTGTGCATTAATTTTGTATCCTGCTACTGTACCAAATTCATTGATTAGCTCTAGTAGTTTTCTGGTGGCAGTTTTGTAAAGTATCATGTCATATGCAAACAGTGACAGTTTTACTTCTTCTGTTCCAATTTGTATTCCTATTTCTTTTCCTTCTCTGATTGCCGTGGCTAAGACTTCCAAAACTATGTTGAATAATAGTGGTGAGAGTGGACATCCTTGTCTCGTTCCTGATCTTAGAGGAAATGCTTTCAGTTTTTCACCAGTGAGAATGATGTTTGCTGTGGGTTTGTCATATATGGCCTTTATTATGTTGAGGTCGGTTCCCTCTATGCCCACTTTCTGGAGAGTTTTTATCATAAATGGGTGTTGAATTTTGTCAAAAGCTTTTTCTGCGTCTATTGAGATGATCATATGGTTTTTATTCTTTAATTTGTTAATATGGTGTATCACATTGATTTATTTGCATATATTGAAGAATCCTTGCATCCCTGGGATAAATCCCACTTGATCGTGGTGTATGCTCCTTTTAATGTGTTGTTGGATTCTGTTTGCTAGTATTTTATTGAGGATTTTTGCATCTATATTCATAAGTAATATTGGTCTGTAATTTTCTTTTTTTGTAATATCTTTGTCTGGTTTTGGTATCAGGGTGATGGTGGCCTCATAGAATGAGTTAGGGAGTGTTCCTTCCTCTGCAGTTTTTTGGAAGAGTTTGAGAAGGATGGGTGTTAGCTCTTCTCTAAATGTTTGATAGAATTCACCTGTGAAGCCATCTGGTCCTGGACTTTTGTTTGTTGGAAGATTTTTAATCATGATTTCAATTTCATTTCTTCTGATTGGTCTGTTCATAGTTTCTGTTTCTTCCTGGTTCAGTCTTGGAAGGTTATACCTTTCTAAGAATTTGTCCATATCTTTCAGGTTTTCCATTTTATTGGCATAGAGTTGTTTGTAGTAGTCTCTTAGGATGCTTTGTATTTCTGTGGTGTCTGTTGTAACTTCTCCTTTTTCATTTCTAATTTTATTGATTTGAGTCCTTTCCCTCTTTTTTTAAATGAGTCTGGCTAATGGTTTATCAATTTTGTTTATCTTCTCAAAGAACCAGCTTTTATTTTTATTGATCTTTGCTATTGTTTTCTTTGTTTCTATTTCCTTTATTTCTGCTCTGATCTTTATGATTTCTTTCCTTCTGCTAACTTGGGTATTGTTTGTTCTTCTTTCTCTAGTTCCTTTAGGTGAAAGGTTAGGTTGTTTATTTGAGATGTTTGTTGTTTCTTGAGGTAGGATTGTATTGCTATAAACTTCCCTCTTAGAACTGCTTTTGCTGCATCCCATAGGTTTTGGATCGTGTTTTCATTGTCATTTGTCTCTAGGTATTTTTTGATTGGCTCCTTGATTTCTTCAGTGATCTCTTGGTTATTTAGTAACGTATTGTTTAGCCTCCATGTGTTTGTGTTTTTTATGTTTTTTTTCACTGTAATTCATTTCTAATCTCATAGCAGTGTGATCAGAAAAGATGCTTGATATGATTTCATTTTTCTTAAATATACTAAGGCTTGATTTGTGACCCAAGATGTGATCTATCCTGGAGAATGTTCCGTGTGTACTTGAGAAGAAAGTGTAATCTGCTGTTTTTGGATGGAATGTCCTATAAATATCAATTAAACCTATCTGGTCTATTGTGTCATTTAAAGCTTCTCTTTCTTTATTTATTTTCATTTTGGATGATCTGTCCATAGGTATAAGTGAGGTGTTAAAGTCCCCCACTATTATTGTGTTACTGTCGATTTCCTCTTTTATAGCTGTTAGCAATTGCCTTGTGTATTGAGGTGCTCCTATGTTGGGTGCATATATATTTATAATTGTTATATCTTCTTCTTGGATTGATCTCTTGATCATTATGTAATGTCCTCCTTGTCTCTTGTAACATTCTTTATTTTAAAGTCTATTTTATCTGATATGAGTATAGCTATTCCAGCTTTCTTTTGATTTCCATTTGCATGGAGTATCTTTTTCCATCCCCTCACTTTCAATCTGTATGTGTGCCTAGGTCTGAAGTGGATCTCTTGTAGACAGCATATATATGGGTCTTGTTTTTGTGTCCATTACGCAACCCTCTGTCTTTTGGTTGGAGCATTTAAATCCATTCATGTTTAAGGTAATTATCGATATGTATGTTCCCATGACCATTTTCTTAATTGTTTTGGGTTTGTTTTTGTAGATCTTTTTCTTCTCTTGTGTTTCCCACTTAGAGAAGTTCCTTTAGCATTTGTTTTAGAGCTGGTTTGGCGGTGCTGAATTCTCCTAGCTTTTTCTCGTCTGTAAAACTTTTGATTTCTACATCGAATCTGAATGAGATCCTTGCCAGGTAGAGTAATCTTGGTTGTAGGTTCTTTCCTTTAATCCTTTGCCTTATCTGTGCTCTCATCTATAAAATAAGGGCAGTAGTAGTTTTTCAATGAGGATTAAGTGCCTGTCTGTTGCCTGAGGCTCAAGGAATGCTTGTTCCGTTTTCAAGTATTCAGAGCTAATGAAGATGTGAAGTCAGTTGGATGATGAAGGCAACAAAAATTCTTACTGAGTTGTATTTTGATACCTGCTTCACACCATTTACAATTTATTCTAATATGAAAATTCACAATAGATAGGGATCAAAATAATGTATTATTTAGTTATTTGGAAAAAAACAAAGAAATAATTAGAAAACTTAACTTACTGGTAAAAACACCAATTTACTGCACAATGGTTGATTTCTTTCAGTGGGCAATTGAGTCTCTGGAAGTGATGAGACACACAATTGTATGAGAAGCAATCAGAATCCTGTCCTTTGGGCTGTTTGGCCATTGTTATGACAAGGCACACTTTAATGAATTGTATTATAAAATTATAAAACTGATAATACATTCACAAGAAAGAAATTGGTAACTGTGACTTCTGAACGATCTCATTTTTTCATAATAAACACTCAATATTTTGGAGGTTAGAAGTCACAAACGTGTTAACTGATAACTTGAGGATTAATTGAGGAAGTCTTACAAACCTACTAAAAATTCATAAAGAATAAGTAAAATGCACAATATTGCAAATATTCTTTCTTGGTGATTCCTATCTACTCTAGTCTAAGTAATGAAACACTTTTTATTCTTTCCCTAGTTAAGCTTCATAAATTTACTGTACAGACAAGGGACAAAGCCTTTTAAAAGAAAAAAAAAAAAGGCTTGGTAGTTAGAGGTTGAAGAAGTGTGGTATTTTTACCCTTGAGAAAGAGAATTAGCTATGGATGAGAAAAGGAGTATGAGCATCAGCCCTTTATCTCTCAATCTGTAGCTTTCTTAATCACGTAAAGGTAGAGTATTTTTAGGAAGATACTTTACGGACTTCCCTGGTGGTCCAGTGGTAAAGAAAATGCCTTACAGTGCAGGGGACGTGGGTTCGATCCCTGGTCAGGATGCTGTGGGGCAACTGAGCCCGCGCACCAGAACTACTGAGCTCGTGCACCTCAACTAGAGAGTCTGCATGCCGCAAAGTACAGAGCCCATGCACTCTGGAACATGTGCACCACACCTACAGAGCCCACGTGCCCTGGAGCCTGCACGCCACAACTAGAGAGAGAAACCACGCATGCCACAACTAGAGAGAAGCCTGTGCACCGCAAAAATCCCCCATACCTCAGCAAAGATCCCGCATGACCCAACTAAGACCCGACGCAGGCAAAATAAATAAATCATAAATAAATCTTAAAAAAAAGATGAAGTATGAATTAAATGGGATAAGTACTGAATTCCTCTGAACAGAATAAGTTTTTTGGAAATATTAATATATAAGGATTAGTACATTTTTATCTGAAAATAGGTTTTACTCTTTAATATGCTAAAAAGTATGACAAACATTTCCTCCAAAAGATATGGCTAGATCAGTGAGGGTCCAACCAGGAATCAGAAACCACACAGTAGGGCGGAGTCAAGATGGCATACTAGGAGGACGCGGAATTCGTGTATTCGCACAACTAGGGCACCTACCAGGCACCAGTGGGGGACCACAGACACCTAAGGGGACGGGAGGAACCCCCAGCACCTGGGTAGGACGTGGGCCCTGGGGGGAGTGAAGGAGGAGGAGAAGTGAAGGCAGGATAGGACTGGCACCCCTGAGCGGCAGCTGTGGGAGGGGAAGGGATCCCATGCCTCAAAGGGGAAATTGGGGAACCATTGGGAGGGCAGAGGATCAAAAGGGAGCATGGCCGGGTTTCCCCTGCCCACTTGGGCCCCCAGGAACCCGCTGAGATCCTGGGCCTGATCCTCTGCCCACTGAGGCCCCCTCCAGCCACACAGGACCTGAGGGAGTGGGAGGGAGGGAAGGGCGAGCAGAAGTAATGGCCGGACCTCCAGGACCAGCACTCCTGAGGGGTGGCTGGGGCAGGGGAGGAGTTCCTACACACATCAGGACCCACCCCGGGTTAGGGGTCCAGCGGCGACGGGGGAGACCCTGGGCGAGATGGAGGGGGGCGCGTGGAGGAATGGGGCCAGCACTTTCCCTGTCCACTTAGGCACAGGGGAGCCTGTTGGGCCTCCGGGCCTAAACTTCTGCCCTTGGATCCTCCTTCCTGCTGTGCAGAACCCAAGCCCCGCCCCTACACCCCCACCCAGTGCCCTACCTCTACACTCGGAGACCCGCTCTGAGACCCCCTCCAACTGTGCAGGGCCTAAACCCCACCCACACACGCTCACCCAGGGCCCTACCTCCAAACTTCGGAATCCCACACTCCAGAAGCCCTCCTTTTGACGTGCTGCCTCTCCCCTTCTGCGCAGGTCCTAAGCATTGGCCCTGCCCCATGCTTGAACTTCACCCCCCCACCCCCCCAAACCCCGCCCCTGCCTAAGTTCAACCCCAGCCTAATCTCTGCCCCCATAGCCAAGGCTTATTTTTTTTTCCTTTTTCCTCTTTTGGATTGGGGTTCTGTTTTACCTTGTTGATTCACTGTTGTTGATTCTTTTTTTTTACATCTTTATTGGAGTATAATTGGTTTACAATGGTGTGTTAGTTTCTGCTTTATAACAAAGTGAATCAGTTATACATATACATATGTTCCCTATCCCACCCCTCTAGGTGGTCACAAAGCACCGAGAGATGATCTCCCTGTGCTATGTGGCTGCTTCCCACTAGCAATCTATTTTACGTTTGGTAGTGTATATATGTCCATGCCACTCTCTCGCTTTGTCACAGCTTACCATTCCCCCTCCCCATATCCTCAAGTCCACTCTCTAGTAGGTCTGCGTCTTTATTCTTGTCTTACCCCTAGGTTCTTCATGACATTTTTTTTCTTAAATTCCATATATATGTGTTAGCATACGGTATTTGTCTTTCTCTTTCTGACTTACTTCACTCTGTATGACAGACTCTAGGTCCATCCACCTCATTACAAATAGCTCAATTTCGTTTCTTTTTATGGCTGAGTAATATTCCAGTGTATATATGTGCCACATCTTCTTTATCCATTCATCTGATGATGGACACTTAGGTTGTTTCCATCTCCGGGCTATTGTGAATAGAGCTGCAATGAACATTTTGGTACAAGGCTCTTTTTGACTTATGGTTTTCTCAGGGTATATGCCCAGTAGTGGGATTGCTGGGTCATCTGGTAGTTCTATTTGTAGTTTTTTAAGGAACCTCCATACTGTTCTCTATAGTGGCTGTACCAATTCACATTCCCACCAGCAGTGCAAGAGGGTTCCCTTTTCTCCACACCCTCTCCAGCATTTATTGTTTCTAGATTTTTTGATGATGGCCATTCTGACTGGCATGAGGTGATATCTCATTGTAGTTTTCATTTGCATTTCTCTGATGATTACTGATGTTGAGCATTCTTTCATGTGTTTGTTGGCAGTCTGTATATCTTCTTTGGAGAAATTTCTGTTTACGTCATCTGCCCATTTTTGGATTGGGTTGTTTGTTTTTTTGTTATTGAGATGCATGAGCTGCTTATAAATTTTGGAGATTAATCCTTTGTCAGTTACTTCATTTGCAAATATTTTCTCCCATTCTGAGGGTTGTCTATTGGTCTTGTTTATGGTGTCCGTTGCTGTGCAAAAGCTTTGAGTTTCATTAGGTCCCATTTGTTTATTTTTACTTCCATTTCTCTAGGAGGTGGGTCAAAAAGGATCTTGCTGTGATTTATGTCATAGAGTGTCCTGCCTATGTTTTCCTCTAAGAGTTTGATAGTTTCTGGCCTTATATTTAGGTCTTTAATCAATTTTGAGCTTATATTTGTGTATGGTGTTAAGGGGTGATCTAATCTTATACTTTTACATGTACCTGTCCAGTTTTCCCAGAACCACTTATTGAAGAGGCTGTCCTTTCTCCACTGTACATTCCTGCCCCCTTTATCAAAGATAAGGTGACCGTATGTGCGTGGGTTTACCTCCGGGCTTTCTATCCTGTTCCATTGATCTGTCTTTCTGTTTTTGTGCCAGTACCATACTGTCTTGATTACTGTAGCTTTGTAGTATAGTCTGAAGTCAGGGAGCCTGATTCCTCCAGCTCCTTTTTTTGTTCTCAAGATTGCTTTGGCTGGGATTCCCTGGTGGTGCAGTGGTTGAGAGTCCACCTGCTGATGCAGGGGACACGGGTTCGTGCCCCGGTCCGGGAGGATCCCACATGCCGTGGAGCGTCTGGACCCGTGATCCATGGCCGCTGAGCCTGCGCGTCCAGAGCCTGTGCTCCGCAATGGGAGAGGCCACAACAGTGAGAGGCCCGCATACCACAAAAAAAAGGGAAAAAAATAAAAAGATTACTTTGGCTATTCGGGGTCTTTTGTGTTTCCATACAAATTGTGAAAATTTTTGTTCAAGTTCTGTGAAAAAGGCCGGTGGTAGTTTGATAGGGATTGCATTGAATCTATAGATTGCTTTGGGTAGTAGAGTCATTTCACAATGTTGATTCTTCCAATCCAAGAACATGGTATATCTCTCCATCTATCTGTATCATCTTTAATTTCTTTCAGCAGTGTCTTATAATTTTCTGCATACAGGTCTTTTGTCTCCTTAGGTAGGTTTATTCCTAGATATTTTATTCTTTTTGTTGCAATGGTAAATGGGAGTGTTTTCTTGATTTCACTTTCAGATTTTTCATCATTAGTGTATAGGAATGCCAGAGATTTCTGTGCATTAATTTTGTATCCTGCTACTTTACCAAATTCATTGATTAGCTCTAGTAGTTTTCTGGTAGCATCTTTAGGATTCTCTATGTATAGGATCATGTCATCTGCAAACAGTGACCGCTTTACTTCTTCTTTTCTGATTTGGATTCCTTTTATTTCCTTTTCTTCTCTGATTGCTGTGGCTAAAACTTTCAAAACTATGTTGAATAAGAGTGGTGAGAGTGGGCAGCCTTGTCTTGTTCCTGATCGTAGTGGAAATGGTTTCAGTTTTTCACCATTGAGGACGATGTTGGCTGTGGGTTTGTCATATATGGCCTTTATTATGTTGAGGTAAGTTCCCTCTATGTCTACTTTCTGCAGGGTTTTTATCATAAATGGGTGTTGAATTTTGTCAAAAGCTTTCTCTGCATCTATTGAGATGATCATATGGTTTTTCTCCTTCAATTTGTTAATATGATGTATCACGTTGATTGATTTGCGTATAATGAAGAATCCTTGCATTCCTGGGATAAACCCCACTTGATCATGGTGTATGATCCTTTTAATGTGCTGTTGGATTCTGTTTGCTAGTATTTTGTTGAGGATTTTTGCATCTATGTTCATCAGTGATATTGGCCTGTAGTTTTCTTTCTTTGTGACATCCTTGCCTGGTTTTGGTATCAGGGTGATGGTGGCCTCGTAGAATGAGTTTGGGAGTGTTCCTGCCTCTGCTATATTTTGGAAGAGTTTGAGAAGGATAGGTGTTAGCTCTTCTCTAAAAGTTTGATAGAATTTCCTTGTGAATATATCTGGTCCTGGACTTTTGTTTGTTGGAAGATTCTTAATCACAGTGTCAATTTCAGTGCTTGTGATTGGTCTGTTCATATTTTCTATTTCTTCCTGTTTCAGTCTTGGCAGGTTATGCATTTCTAAGAATTTGTCCATTTCTTCCGGTTTGTCCATTTTATTGGCATAGAGTTGCTTGTAGTAATCTCTCATGATCTTTTGTATTTCTGTAGTGTCAGTTGTTACTTCACCTTTTTCATTTCTAATTCTATTGATTTGAGTCTTCTCCCTTTTTTTCTTGATGAGTCTGGCTAATGGTTTATCAATTTTGTTTATTTTCTCAAAGAACCAGCTTTTAGTTTTATTGATCTTTGCTATAGTTTCCTTCATTTCTTTTTCATTTATTTCTGATCTGATTTTTATGATTTCTTTCTTTCTGCTAACATTGGGGGTTTTTTGTTCTTCTTTCTCTAATTGCTTTAGGTGCAAGGTTAGGTTGTTTATTCGAGATGTGTCATGTTTCTTAAAGTAGGATTTTATTGCTATAAACTTCCCTGTTAGACTGCTTTGCTGCATCCCATGGGTTTTGGGTCGTCGTGTCTCCATTGTCATTTGTTTCTAGGTATTTTTTGATTTCCTCTTTGATTTTTCAGTGATCACTTCGTTATTAAGTAGTGTATTGTCTAGCCTCCATGTGTTTGTATTTTTTACAGATCTTTCCCTGTAATTGATATCTAGTCTCATAGCGTTGTGGTTGGTAAAGATACTTGATGCAATTTCAATTTTCTTAAATTTACCAAGGCTTGATTTGTGACCCAAGATATGATCTATCCTGGAGAATATTCCATGAGCACTTGAGAAAAATGTGTATTCTGTTGTTTTTCCTATAAATATCAATGAAGTCCATCTTGTTTCATGTATCATTTAAAGCTTGTGTTTCCTTGTTTATTTTCGTTTTGCATGATCTGTCCATTGGTGAAAGTGGGGTGTTAAAGTCCCCTACTATGAATGTGTTACTGTCGATTTCCCCTTTTATGGCTGTTAGTATTTGTCTTATTTATTGATGTGCTTATATGTTGGTTGCATAAATATTTACAATTGTTATGTCTTCGTCTTGGATCGATCCCTTGATCATTATGTAGTGTCCTTCTTTGTCTCTTCTAATAGTCTTTATTTTAAAGTCTATTTTTTCTGATATGAGAGTTGCTACTCCAGCTTTCATTTGGTTTCCATTTTCATGGAATATCTTTTTCCATCCCCTTACTTTCAGTCTGTATGTGTCTCTAGGTCTGAAGTGGGTCTCTTGTAGACAGCAAATATATGGGTCTTGTTTTTGTATCCATTCAGCCAATCTGTGTCTTTTGGTGGGAGCATTTAGTCCATTTACATTTAAGGTAATTATCGATATGTATGTTCCTAGTCCCATTTTCTTAATGGTTTTGGGTTTAGTATTGTAGGTCTTTTCCTTCTTTTGTGTTTCTTGCCTAGAGAAGTTCCTTTAGCATTTGTTGTAAAGCTGGTTTGGTGGTGCTGAACTCTCTCAGCTTTTGCTTGTCTGTAAAAATTTTAATTTCTCTATCAAATCTGAATGAGATCCTTGCTGGGTAGAGTAATCTTGGTTGCAGGTTTTTCTCCTTCATCACTTTCAATATGTCCTGCCAGTCCCTTCTGGGTTGCAGAGTTTCTGCTGAAAGATCAGCTGTTAACCTTATGGGATTCCCTTGTGTGTTGTTGTTTTTCCCTTGCTCCTTTTAATATGTTTTCTTTGTATTTAATTTTTGACAGTTTGATTAAGTGTCTTGGCATATTTCTCCTTGGATTTATCCTGTATGGGACTCTCTCTGTTTCCTGGACTTGATTAACTATTTCCTTTCCCGTATTAGGGAAGTTTTCAACTATAATCTCCTCAAATATCTTCTCAATCCCTTTCTTTCTCTCTTCTTCTGGAACCCCTATAATTCGAATGTTGGTGCGTTTAATGTTGTCCCAGAGGTCTCTGAGACTGTCCTCAGTTCTTTTCATTCTTTTCCCTTTATTCTGCTCTGCAATAGTTATTTCCACTATTTTATCTTCCAGGTCACTTATCCGTTCTTCTGCCTCAGTTATTCTGCTATTGATCCCTTCTAGAGTATTTTTAATTTCATTTACTGTGTTGTTCATCGTTGCTTGTTTCGTCTTTAGTTCTTCTAGGTCCTTGTTAAATATTTCTTGCATTTTGTCTATTCTATATCCCAGATTTTGGATCATCTTTACTAGCATTATTCTGAATTCTTTTTCAGGTAGACTGCCTATTTCCTCTTCATTTTTTAGGTCTGGTAGGTTTTTATCTTGCTCCTTTATCTGCTGTGTGTTTTTCTGTCTTCTCATTTTGCGTATCTTACTGTGTTTGGGGTCTCCTTTTTGCAGGTTGTAGGTTCGTAGTTCCTGTTGTGGAGAGGACTAGGGCCTGTGTTCTGGTGGATGAGGCTGGATCTTGTCTTTCTGGTGGGCAGGTCCAGGTCTGGTGGTGTGTTTTGGGGTGTCTATGGACTTATGATTTTAGGCAGCCTCTCTGCTAATGCGTGGGGTTTTGTTCCTGTCTTGCTAGTTGTTTGGCATAGGGTGTCCAGCACTGTAGCTTGCTAGTCGTTGAGTGAAGCAGGGTGCTGGTGTTGAGATGGAGATCCCTGGGAGATTTTCGCCATTTGATATTACATGGAGCTGGGAGGTCTCTTGTGGATCAGTGTTCTGAAGTTTGCTCTCCCACCTCAGAGGCACAGCACTGACTCCTGGCTGCAGTTCCAAGAGCCGTTCATTCACACGGCTCAGAATAAAAGGTAGAAAAAGTAGAAAGAAAGAAAGAAAGGAAGGAAGGAAGGAAGGGAAGGAAGGGAAGGAAGGAAGGAAGGAAAGAAAGAAAGAAAGAAAGAAAGAAAGGAAGAAAACGGAAGAAAGGAGGGAGGGAGGGAGGAGGGAAGGAAGGATAGAAAGAAAGAAAGAAAATATAATAAAATAAAATAAGATATAATAAAGTTATTATAATAAAAAATAATTATTAAGAAAAAAACCAAAAACCGGACAGATAGAACCCTAAGACAAATGGTGGAAGCAAAGCTGTACAGACAAAATCTCCCACAGAAGCATACACATACACACTCACAAAAAGAGGAAAAGGGGAAAAAAATCATAAAACTTGCTCTCAAAGTTCACCTCCTCAATTTGGGATGAATCGTTGTCTATTCATGTATTCCACAGATGCAGGGTACATCAAGTTGATTGTGGAGCTTTAATCCGCTGCTTCTGAGGCTGCTGGGAGGGATTTCCCTTTCTCTTCTTTGTTCTCACAGCTCCCGGGGCTCAGCTTTGTATTTGGCCCCGCCTCTGTGTGTAGGTCGCCAGAGTGCGTCTGTTCTTCACTCAGACAGGACAGGGTTAAAGGAGCCGCTGATTCGGGGGCTCTGGCTCACTCCGGCCGGGAGGAGGGAGGGGTATGATTCTGGGGCGAGCCTGCGGCGGCAGAGGCCAGCATGACGTTGCACCAACCTGAGGCGCGCCGTGCGTTCTCCCGGGGAAGTTGTCCCTGGATACCGGGACCCTGGCAGTGGCGGGCTGCACTGGCTCCCTGGAAGGGGGGGTGAAGATAGTGACTTGTGCTCGCCCACAGGCCTCTTGTTGGTGGCAGCAGCAGCCTTAGCGTCTCATGTCCGTCTGTCGGGTCAGCGCTTTCAGCCGCGGCTTGCGCCCGTCTGTGGAGCTCCTCCAAGCAGCACTCCTAATCCCCTCTCCTCGCGCACCAGGAAACAAAGGGAAGAAAAAGTCTCTTGCCTCTTCGGCAGGTCCAGACTTTTCGCTGGACTCCCTCCAGGCTAGCCGTGGTGCACTAACCCCCCGCAGGCTGTGTTCACGCCGCCAACCCCAGCCCTCTCCCGGCGCTCCGACCGAAGCCCAAGCCTCAGCTCCCAGCCCTGCCCGCCCTGGCAGGTGAGCAGACAAGCCTCTCGGGCTGGTGAGTGCTGGTCGGCACCGATCCTTTGTGCGGGAATCTCTCTGCTTTGCCCTCTGCACCCCTGTTGCGCTCTCCTCCGTGGCTCCAAAGCTTCTCCCTCCGCCACCCGCAGTCTCCGCCCACGAAGGGGCTTCCTAGTGTGTGGAAACGTTTCCTCCTTCATGGCTCCCTCCCACTGGTGCAAGTCCCGTCCCTATCCTTTTGTCTCTGTTTATTCTTTTTTCTTTTGCCCTACCCAGGTACGTGGGGACTTTCTTGCCTTTTGGACGGTCTGCGTTCAAGGTGTTCTGTAGGAGGTGTTCCATGTGTAGATGTATTTCTGGTGTGTCTGAATCCAAATCCTGGCTCTGTTCTTTACTACCATCATAACCTTGAGCAAGATATTCATCCTCTCTGAGCCTCAGTTTCCTCACGTGGAGGTTCTGGAAAAGAATTGTTTTCCCATGTATTCAGGTCGCTGACAGAATCCAGTTTCGTTTGGCTGTAGCATTGAGGTTCCTGCTTTATTTTCTGGGTGTTAAGTCCGGGGCCACTCACCTCCTAGAGGCCACTCTCTGGTCGTGTGCATGCCCTCCCCCAGTGCCCTCCTTCAAAGTCAACATCCGTGCATTGAATCCTTCTCATGCTCTGAATCTTTCTGATGGTCCCTCTTGCTACCAGCTGGAGAAAACTTTGCATTTAAAAGGCCTGTTGTTGATTCTTTATATTTTTCCTAATAAATCTTTTATGTTTCTAATTTTATTTTCTTCTTTATATTTTGTTATTGTTCTCTCCTTTTGGCTTGCTCCCCCCGCCTTTTTTCTTCTCTTGTGGTTTTATTTTACCTTGTTGCAATTGTTTCAATTATAGTTTTATTTTTCCTAATATATTTTTTATCTTTCTAATTTTATTTTGTTTTTTATTTGATATTGTACTGCTCCTTTTCTCTTTTTTTAACCACACCACGAAGCTAGCGGGATCTTGGTTCCCAGGCCGGAGGTTGGGCCCGAGCTCCTGTGGTTGGAGCTTCAATTCCAAACCACTGGAGTAACAGAGAACCACAGACCCCAGGGAATATTAATCAGAGTGAGGCCTCCAGGAGGTCCTCATCTCAGCACCAAGACCAGCTCTATCCAACTGCCTGCAAACTCCAGTGCTGGATGGCTCAGGCCATACAACCAGTAAGGCAGGAATACATCACTACCCAGTAAAAAATAAAAATAAAAAAGAGTGAAATGACAAAAATACATGTTTCAGATGAAGGAGCAAGGTAAAAACCTAGAAGACACAATAAATGAAGACAAAATAAATAACCTACCTGAAAAAGAATTCAGACTAATGATAGTAAGGATAATCCAAAATCTCGGAAACAGAATGGAGAAACTACAAGAAACATTTAACAAGGATCTAAAAAAAATAAAGAGCAAACAAACAGTGATGTGATGAACAGCACGATTACTGAAATTAAAAATACTCTAGAAGGAATCAATAGCAGAATAACTGAGGCAGAAAAACAGATAAGTGAGCTGGAAGATAAAATGGTGGAAATAACTGCCAGGGAACAGAATAAAGAAGAAAGAATGAAAAGAATTGAGGAGAGTCTCAGAGACCTCTGGGACAACATTAAATGCACCAACGTTCAAATTATAGGGGTCCCAGAAGAAGAGAAAAGGAAAGGGTCTGAGAAAATATTTGAAGAGACTATAGTTGAAAACTTCCCTAACATGGCAAAGGAAATACTCAAGTCCAGGAAAAACAGAGAGTACCATACAGGATAAACTCGAAGAGAAACATGCTGAGACACATATTAATCAAACTATCAAAATTTAAATCCAAAGAAAAACTAGTAAAAGCATCAAGGGAAAAGCAACAAATAACATACAAGGGAATCTCTATAAGGTTAACAGCTGATCTTTCAGCAGAAACTCTGCAAGCCAGAAGGGAGTGTCAGGACATATTTAAAGTGATGAAAAGGAAAAACCTAGAACCAAGATTACTCTACCCAGTAGGGATCTCATGCAGATTTGATGGAAAAATTAAAACATTTACAAACAAGAAAAAGTTTAGAATATTCAGCACCACCAGACCAGCTTCACAACAAATGCTAAAGGAACTTCTCTAGGCAGGAAACACAAGAAAAGGAAAAGACCTACAAAAACAAACCCCAAACAATTAAGAAAATGGTCATAGGAACATACATATCGATAATGACCTTAAATGTAAATGGATTAAATGCTCTAACCAAAAGACACAGACTGGCTGAAAGGATACAAAAACAAAACCCATATATATGCTGTCTACAACAGACCCACTTCAGACCTAGAGACACATACAGACTGAAAGTAAGGGGATGGAAAAAGATATTCCATGCAAATGGAAACCAAACGAAAGCTGGAGTAGCAATTCTCATATCAGACAAAATAGACTTTAAAATAAAGACTATTAGAAGAGACAAAGAAGGACACTACATAATGATCAAGGGATCGATCCAAGACGAAGATATAACAATTGTAAATATTTATGCACCCAACATAGGAGCACCTCAATACATAAGGCAAATACTAACAGCCATAAAAGGGGAAATCGACAGTAACACAATAATAGTTGGGGACTTTAACACCCCACTTTCACCAATGGACAGATCATCCAAAATGAAAATAAATAAGGAAACACAAGCTTTAAATGACACATTAAACAAAATGGACTTAACTGATATTTATAGGATTTTCCATCCAAAAAGAACAGAATACACTTTCCTTTCAAGAGCTCATGGAACATTCTCCAGGATAGATCATATCTTGGGTCACAAATCAAGCATCAGTAAATTTGTGAAAATTGAAATTATATCAAGTATCTTTTCTGACCACAATGCTGTGAGACTAGATATCAATTACAGGATAAAAACTGTAAAAAATACAAACAACTTGAGGCTGAACAATACGCTACCAAATAACCATGAGATCACTGAAGAAATCAAAGCGGAAATAAAAAACTACCTAGAAACAAATGACAGTGAAAACATGATGACCCAAAACCTATGGGATGCAGCAAAAGCAGTTCTAAGAGGGAAGTTTATAGCAATACAATCCTACCTCAAGAAACAACAAACATCTCAAATAAACAACCTAAACTTACGCCTAAAGCGATTAGAGAAAGAAGAACAAAAAAACTCCAGAGTTAGCAGAAGGAAAGAAATCATAAGGATCAGATCAGAAATAAATGAAAAAGACATGAAGGAAACAATAGCAAAGATCAATAAAACTAAAAGCTGATTCTTTGAGAAGATAAACAAAATTGATAAACCATTAGCCAGACTCATCAAGAAAAAAAGGAGAGACTGAAATCAACAGAATTAGAAATGAAAAGGGAGAAGTAACAACTGATACTGCAGAAATGCAAAATATCATGAGAGATAACTACAAGCAACTTTAGGCCAATACAATGGACAACCTGGAAGAAATGGACAAAGTCTTAGAAAAGCACAACCTTCTTAGACTGAATCAGAAAGAAATAGAAAATATAAACAGACCGATCACAAGCACTGAAATTGAAACTATGATTAAAAATCTTCCAACAAACAAAAGTGAATTTTGTTTTTGCTTCACAAGCAAATTCTATAACACATTTAGATAAAAGCTAACAGCTATCCTTCTGAAACTCTTCCAAAATATAGAAGAGGAAGAAACGCTCCCAAACTCATTCTACAAGGCCACCATCACCCTGCTACCAAAACCAGACAAAGACATTACAAAAAAAGAAAACTACAGGCCAATATCACTGATGAACATAGATGCAAAAATCCTCAACAAAATAGTAGCAAACAGAATCCAATAGTACTTAAAAGGATCATACACCATGATCAAGTGGGGTTTATCCCAGGAATGCAAGGATTCTTCAATATACGCAAATCAATCAATTTTGTACACCGTATTAACACACTGAAGGATAAAAACCATATGATCATGTCAGTAGATGCAGAAAAAGCTTTTGACAAAATTCAACACCAATTTATGATAAAAACTCTCCAGAAATAAGCATAGAGGGAACCTACCTCAACATAATAAAGGCCGTATAGGACAAACACACAGCCACCATTGTACTCAATGGTGAATAACTGAAAACATTTCGTCTAAGATCAGGAACAAGACAAGGTTGCCCACTCTCACCACTATTATTCAACATTGTTTTGGAAGTTTTAGCCACATCAATCAGAGAAGAAAAGGAAATAAAAGGAATCCAAATCGGAAAATAAGAAGTAGAACTGTCACTGTTTGCAGATGACATGATACTTATACATAGAGAATTCTAAAAATGCTACCAGAAAACTACTAGAGCTAGTCAATGAATTTGGTAGAGTAGCAGGATACAAAATTAATGCACAGAATCTCTTGCCTTCCTATACACTAATGATGAAAAATCTGAAAGAGAAATTAAGGAAACACTCCCATTTACTATTGCAACAAAAAGAATAAAATACCTAGGAATAATACTACCAAAGGAGACAAAAGACCTATATGCAGAAAACTATAAGACATTGATGAAAGAAATTAAAGATGATGCAAACAGAGGGAGAGATATACCATGTTCTTGAATTGGAAGAATCAACATTCTGAAAATGACTCTACTACCCAAAGCAATCTACAGATTCATTGCAACCCCTATCAAACTGCCAATGGCATTTTTCACAGAACTAGAACAAAAAGTTTCACAGTTTCTGTGGAAACACAGAAGACCCCAAATAGCCAAAACAATCTTGAGAAGGAAAAACAGAGCTGGAGGAATCAGGCTCCCTGACTTTAGACTATACTACACAGCTACACTAATCAAGACAGTGTGGTAGTGGTACAAAAAGAGAAATATAGATCAGTGGAACAGGATAGAAAGCCCAGAGATAAAACCACACACATATGGTCACCTTATTTTTGATAGGAGGTGAGAATATACAATGGAGAAAAGACAGCCTCTTCAGTAATCGGTGCTGGGAAAACTGGGCAGCTATATGTAAAAGAATGAAATTAGAACACTCCCTAACACCATACATAAAAATAAACTCAAAATAGATTAAAGACCTTAATGTAAGGCCAGACACTATAAAACTCTTAGAGGAAAACATAGGCAGAACACTCTATGACATACATCGCAGCAAGATCCTTTTTGACCCACCTCCTAGAGAAATGGAAATAAAAGCAAAAATAAACAAATGGGACCTAACGAAATTAAAAGCTTTTGCACACCAAAGAAACCATAACCAATACGAAAAGAATGGGAGAAAATATTTGCAAATGAAGCAACTGACAAAGGATTAATCTTCAAAATATACAAGCAGCTCATGCAGCTCAATATCAATATCAATATCAAAAAACAAACAACCCAGTCCAAAAATGGGTAGAAGACCTAAATAGACATTTCTCCAAAGAAGATATACAGATTGCCAACAAACACATGAAAAGATGCTCAACATCGCTAATCATTAGAGAAATGCAAGTCAAAACTACAATGACGTATCACCTTACACCAGTCAGAATGGCAATCATCAAAAAGTCTACAAACAGTAAATGCTGGAGAGGGTGTGGAGAAAAGAAATCCTCCTGCTCTGTTGGTGGGAATGTAAATGGATACAGCCACTATGGAAGGCAGTGTAGAGGTTCCTTAAAAAAGTAAAAATAGAACTACCATATGACCCAGCAATCCCACTACTGGGCATATACCCAGAGAAAACCATAATTCAAAAATAGTCTTGTACCACAATGTTCATTGCAACACTATTTACAATAGCCAGGACATGGAAGCAACCTAAGTGTCCATCGACAGATGAATGGATAAAGAAGATGTGGCAGCTATATACAATGGAATATTAGCCATAAAAAGAAACAAAATTGAGCTATTTATAGTGAGTTGGATGGACCTAGAGTCTGTCATACGGAGTGAAGTAAGTCAGAAAGAGAAAAATAAATACTGTATGCTAACACATGTATATGGAATCTAAAAAAAATGGTTCTGATGAACCTAGGGGCAGGACAGGAATTTAGACACAAACGTAGAGAATGGACTTGAGGACATGGGGAGGGGGAAGGGTAAGCTGGGACGAAGTGAGAGAATAACGTTGACATATACACACTACCAAATGTAGAATAGGTAGCTAGTGGGAAGCAGCTGCATAGCACAGGGAGATCAACTCGGTCCTTTGTGACCACCTAGAGGGGTGGGATAGGGAGGGTGGGAGGGAGACGCAAGAGGGAGGGGATCTGGGGATGTACGTATGCATATAGAGGATTTACTTTGTTTTACAGCAGAAACTAGCACAACATTGTAAAGCAATTATACTCCAATAAAGATGTTAAAGAAAAAAAGAAAGAAACCACACAGTAATTTGAGCAGGATAAGTTTAATATAAAGAATTATTACCTGTAACAGGGGTTTGGAGTAATGGGGAATTGGTTAGTAAGAAGCAAATAGAACTGAAGAATATTGGAATAGATCTAAGGAACAATCACTACATCTAGGACTGACTGAGACAGAATACTCAAGGAAGGCCCCCTGTCACCCCAGGTCTGAGATATAGACCTCACTGGAGAGGGCATGGCCATGGCTTAGTATTTGCTGGAGAAGTCACTGAGGTGCTATACTAGCAGAACTTGCTTGAAATCTGCCTTCAGGAATACAAGGAAAGTATCCATAGGAAGGTGCCATACCTTGGAACTTGCCTCAGCATCACTCAAGCGGAGGCTGGTGGAAGCCATTCATGGGAAGATGCCTTGCTGGTGGTACTGTACCATGAAGCTTCTTGGAGGGGAGCTGGGGGAAGCTGCTGGCCACTGAGGACTGCTGAATGCTCTGCCTTACAGGAGCTGGTGCTGGAGATGCTGCTCGTGCTGCAGAAACGGGTGCGGTGAGGCCATGTGTGGGGAGGACTCTCACAAGAGGAGCACATCAGAACCAGAGGAGGAACCTCTCCTCCTCCAGTGTACTTCTAGCACCATCAAGTGACAAAGCCTATCCTGCCAGCTGGCAAAGGGGAAATATTTACAGTCTCAATACATTCAAGGAGGAGGCATTCAAGGGTGCATCTGGAGCTCAGTGTCAATACATTGGTAATAACTACAGTCCAGCCCTTTGGCTAACTCAGCTTCCGTATACTGTCTTCTACACACATTTGAACTTGTGTGTAACAATGAAACAACTCTAACAAGATACAGCTATCTTTTTTTTTACAAGTGAAGATGTTCTCATCTTCTTCCCCAAATGAGGAGACACACATTTCTGACAGTCATTGTATCCCTCACTGACTATATTAATTACTTGTAAAATTCTGTCAAAACCCACAGAATATTTTGTTACAAACTAAATCATAAAGTTAACCTCCAAAAATTTGTATATAAAATAAAGATGAGGAGGAGGTAGAAGAAAATTGTTAGCATCTACAAATAAACACACACTATAGCAAGCAAAGAGAAAATATGAAAAGCTACTGCAGACCTTGTTGTTTCTCTAATTGGTAATAAGGCTGTAATTGATTCCAATGGCATTCTTTTCCCACTATCCTTGTATTTCCTCTGCTTTCCTGTTAGAACTTCATCTGGTTGGGATTCTCTGTTGGAATAACCCCGACCTTCCTGAAGGGTCTGAGTCCCCAGTTGTCCAGCATTTTTTTTGGTTCCTGTAGTTTTCCATTAACCTTTACTATTGTGCTTGGAAGTACTGAGAGGCACCCCAGAGAACCTCCTGTGTTCCAGAATAGTTCTCCTTGCACTCATTTGTAGCAGCAGCCTCACTTCTCCTTGGCAATTTCCCCTCATCTTGTCAGAAGAGTAATCTTTTTATTTTTTCTGATTGTTGGTTCAGTGGAATAGGCCTAAAAAGGCCAATCTCATCTTCCAATTCAGTGGAACCGTTGTTGTGCCTCCTGACTGGAGTATTGCCCCCTTGGGAACTAAGACCTTCAAACTAGCAGAACTCGAGTTTGCCATGACAGGAAGCAACAGTTCTGGGAGTGATGTATTAGGTATAGTAATACTAAGTGGAGCCACTGCCAATGTCTACTTCTTGACTATGAATTTGTTAATTCTGGCTATCGGGAAGACAGCACCATATGATTGCTTGTGATGCAAAGCATATACTGCATCCTGTAAGACAGAGCTCTCTTTCAGGATGCAGGGTCCTAACTGGTGTCATAACTGAAACTTCAGTAAGTTATTCCACCTTTAAACTAGCTAGTTTATTTCATGGGTCTGAGCCCATTGCTACACTTACTTCTCTGTGAAATGATTTCATTGATCAGAAGCAGTGATATGGAGAATATCATGATGATGGATAAAGCATTCTGTGGGTCTGTGGATGGTGATGCTTAACTACTGTTTCAGCAGGGAAGGCAAATCAATATCCAGAAAATATATCTATTGCAGGGAGAATAAATCTGTGCCCCATCCATGTCGGAGGGAGTCCAACGCAATCAACCTGCCACCCGGTGGTGATCTGTACTCCCAGGAAATGGTGCCACATCTGGGGATCAGTGCTGGTCTCAACCATTGACAGGTTAGTCACATGTAGCCAGGTTATTTCTAGGGAGAGTCCATGTCGTTGAGCATAGCCTCCAGAACCATTTTGTTCATGGGCCCAGCGAGAAAGCACAGGGGTGACTGAGGAAGGAGACTGACTGACATCCACAGAGTGCATCATTTTGTCCATCTGATTACTAAGAGCTTTCTCTGCAGTGGATAAATATGGGGATTCATGTGAAAAATATCTTCCTCAGTCACTGGTCATAAGGAAGCTGTAGGCATGGATTGAGAGAGAGGAGGCAACACAGCCGGACGTGTGCTGAAGAAGCTTGAGTGATGTTCATGCAACTTGTAGGGAACACCGCACCATTTACCCGTGCCAGGGGAGGACTCCAACCACATAGACGATAGCAAAGATCATCACGATGCCAGCCACCAGGACTAGAAGCCCAACGCTTCTGCCCACTGAATCCTGGTATCGGAGTCACCGAGGAAAACACAACACAGTCAAGCACTAGATGGAACAGTATTTTTCTTACATGGAGAAGAGACAGAGCACGATCAGCTCCAGTAGTGTGCTCTGGTCCCTCATGGCTAGCGGGGGCCCCTGGCAGCTGACGTGGGGCAGTTGGCCTATGCCCACCTCTCTCATGCTGCAGTAGAAGGACCTCTTTCCTGCTCCCAGCTTCCAAAGAGCCTGAAATACTGAAAGCTGGGGCCATGCCTGAGGGCCATTGACCCCCACACTTAAGCAGAACAGAGGGGCAACACATTGAGCCTGAAATAGGAAAAGATATTCCCACACAACGCAATAATCCCAGCACAGGCTGTGTGGGCTCTGTCTTGGTAGGAATGTGTTCTAGACCCAAGGCCCATGTTGTGTGGCTCTGTGGGGGTCGGAAGACTGTGTGCCTGAGACTGCCTTTCTCAGCACATCTTTCTCATACTTTCCAAACCTGCTTGATCTTAGTCTTTCATTTCTATTTTATGATAGACTGCTACTGTGCACACCTAGCCTGGGGCCACACAACACTCAAGTCATGATGGAAAGCTCAGGCCTCATGATCACCTGATATTCCATGGTTAGGAGTTCAGTCTCTGTCAAGGTCCAGTGGCAAACCAGAAGCTGTTTCTCAGAAGGAAAATCATTATTTACAGAAGAGAACATAATTCATTTCCATAATCCTAGCAGTCTGCATTGTGAGTCTCCAGTTTGTACTTGCCAGAGGGTCTAAACAACACCCCTATTTGCCACACAGATTTCAAGTGTCATTGAATATGCTGGATAATAAAGATCAAGTAGAAAAGAGGGTTGCACTTCAGCCTGAACTTACTGCAAAGCCTTCTCTTGCTCTGGTCCCCACTCGAAGTTGGGAGACTCATGGGTGGCTCTGTGGAACAGTTAAACTAGCATACTAAGGTGTGGTATATGTTGCTTCCAAAACGCCAGAAGGCCTCTCAAGCATTGTGCCTTTCATTTGGTGGTAGGTGGTACAAAGTGCAGGAACTTTTTAAAATTGAAGTATAGTTGATTTACAATATTATATTAGTTTCAGGTGTACAGCATAGTGATTCAGTATTTTTACAGTTTAGACTCCATTAAAAGTTATTATAAGATAATGGCTATAATTCCCTGAGTTATACAGTATATCCTTATTGTTTATCTATTTTATACATAGTAGTTTGTATCTCTTAATCCCATACCCCTAATTTGTCACTCCCCACTTCCTTCTCCCCTTTGGTAACCACTAATTTGTTTTCTATATCTGTGAGTCTGTTCTTTTTTGCTATATACATTCATTTGTATTATTTTTTAGATTCTACACATAAGTGATATAATACAGTATTTGTCATTCTCTGTCAGACTTATTTCACCAAGCATAATATTCTCTAGGTCCACACACATTTGCTGCAAATTTCTTTTGCTGCAAATACACATTTGCTGAAATTTGCTGCAAATTTCATTCTTTTTTATGGGTGTGTAATAGTCCAGTGTGTGTGTGTGTGTGTGTGTGTGTGTGTGTGTGTGTGTGTATATATATATATATTCAGGAACTTATCTTTAACCTTGGAGGAAATATCTTGACTTGCTCCAGACCATTAAACCCCTAGAAACTTCACTGAGGTTGGGATGGGCTAGAGTGGGGCTGAAATCATATGAAGACAAATCTTCATATGTCTTATGAAGACATTAAGTACTTGCTCCTTCCTGCTCATTAGTTCTCATCAGCATAATCTTGTCAATGTAGTAGAACAGTGTGAAGTTAGTGGAATGTCAAGACAATCAAGATCTCTGCAAATTATATTATGGCAGAGAATAAGAAAATTGACATACTCCTGAAGCAAGACTGCGAAGGCATAGTGTTTTCACTGTGAGGTAAAATCAAGCTACTTCTGGTGGCCCTTGCAAATTACTATGGAGAGAAAGGCATTGCTTACGTGCCATGTGCCGGAGGCCGTGTTTATTTGCTCTAGTTAGGATGTTACATCTGGATCAGCAGCTGCAACTCTAGTCATCATTTGATTAAGATTGTGATAATCCACAGTCAATTTCCAAAGCCCATCTGTTTTGTGCAGAGGCCAAATTGGTGAGTTAAATAGGCACGTGATAGGTATTAACCATCCTTGCTTCTTTCAAGATTTTGATGGTGGCAGTGATCTCTGAAATTTCCCTAGGTTTACTATCTTGGTAGGGAGGAGACGTTCTAGTAGCTTTCACCCCATAGAGATTCTTCCACTTGCCAAATGTGTCTGTTCCAATTATACATTCAGAAACTGGGGAATAACCGCAAGGTACGTCCCTAGCCCAACTGGGCCCACTGTAATTTAGAGTTGATATCAAACTCCATTTATCATGTGACCATTGTGAGCCCCAGTTAGCTCACAGTGATAATTTTAGTTTCTAGAAATGCATGTCAGTTCAAAGCCATTGTTTAGTAATCTCTGAAAAATTTAGGTGTTTCCTTTTTTCCACTGGGCAGACACTCTAGTAAATGGCTACAGGTCCTTTGCTTTGGGGAAGACTTAGAGGAATAGTTACAGTGTGAACTTTGTGGTTTCTTTTGAGCCTTCCATCACAAATTTAAATAGCTAGGAAATACACATGGATTAACATATCTTTATCTGAAAGTCAGTTTTATTGGTTAATTTATTGAGTAGCATGGCAAACATTTCCTCCAAAAGATATGGTATAGGAGAAAGCATTTGACTGACTTTCTAGCTGAAATTAAGTTCTGGACCATTTCAAGGGCATCATCACTCAAACCCTGGCTCTTTGCAGACTTGTGGAATAATATTTATAATCACGCAGAGCTGATATTAGAAACAATAAATGAAAGCCAAGAGTATCATTCTCCTGTAGTCCAGAAAGCAGCTGATTACTGTGACAAAGATCTTTGTAGTCAGCAAAGGTCATCTTGTCACCTTTGCTCTAGCTGCAGATCCTTTTCAATGAGTTACCCTTCAAAAGTAACTTAGGGCAATAAACCAAGCATGTGCTTCCTGACTATCTGAAAAGACAAAGCAGCAGTAAGCTTAGACACTTAAAACATAAAAGCTAACCAAGTTAAGGCGAGCAAGATGCTCCAAAACTTTACCAAGTTAGGGAAAAACTCAAAACCACACTTGATCCCTAAGCCCAGTTGAAAAGTGTAGATTCAATTGTCCATCCCATTGCTTATTTTCCTAGTCCTGCAAATTATACGTAGATAGCTTGAGGATCGTTCTTCCTTTTCTGAATGTACACTGTTACTGCTAATGAGCAGGGGCATGGCTCAACATGGACAAGAAGCAAAGAGTTTTGGAGAAAGCACGAACTAGAAAACCTGGTAGATAATTGACAGTTTAGCAGTCCGCACAAGCACCATCTAGAAGCCTGCTTCAGCAAGTACAGAGGGCACTGCATTACTTTCTTGGGAGGAAAAGCAACCTTTGAAATTATGTGCTAGAAGCTTTTGCAGTTCAAATTGGGCTGCCCATTAGAGAGAATAACTTATTTAAAATGGCTCATTTGAAATCTTTGTTGCCAGGGTTCATTTGCCCACTGTCTCTTTCAAGAATAATCTCATTTCGACTTTCAGATAATTTCAGAACCATGTTTCCCCCATCCTTTAATTTAATAGTAGATATTAATGCTTATTAGAGTTTTCATCTGATTAAAGCTTAGCTCTGTCTTGCTTTTTAAAACTGTTTCCATGTATTTAAAAATAGTAAATAGGTATTGCATTACTGTCATTTTTTCCCCCTCTACTCTGTGTCACTGACCCCTATTAGTAATTGCAAACTAAGAAATGAACCAAAAACAAAACTTGGAGAATGAATTCTATGACATACCATGCACAGGATGTCACGCTTTAGAAGCACATTTATATTTTTAAGAACCAGTATCACTTTAGAATATTATGACATATAGCTTTAGTTATCAGCTTCTGTTAGTTTTGAAAATAACCACACAGAGACAGTTTTCTATAATTAATTCTCCTAATCTTTTCCAGGTAAATGTCTATATAATATCTACCCATAATATGTGTAGTGTAACTTTCAAATTATTCCATATGTCGGTGCATTCATTTCAGATTCATATATTCAACAGCTTTGAACCTATCTCAGTGTTTTTCACTGACTATTTAAAATTCATATTTATTGTTTAAAGGTCACATACAATCCTATCTTAAGGAATTTCTTCTTTTTGGCTTAGTAATAGTATGGTTATTTGACACTTTTTTGATGGGAGGGGCATTTCACAATAGCATAAGTTGTCCCATTACTATTTACTTGTAAAAAAAAAAAAGCCCTAGTATCCACAATTATTGGGGCACTGTAAAATACCATTTACCCAGCTCCAGGAAGAATAGGAATTTATTCTGAGGAACTCTTATGTGTGTAAAAGGGTCTCCATAAGGAGAATAGCCTTCAGGCAATAAATGATAAAACACAGTTTAGTGTGAGAGAGCACAAGATACACGTAGATGTTGGTATGAGACCACCTTTCAGCTACATTGAATAGGTCTTGGTCTCTAAGTTCAAGCAAATGGCATCCTAAGTGAAGAAGGAACCTGCACAGGTAAGCTGTTAGTTGGAGAAGACTTGGGCAAATATCTTGATTTCTGAGGTGGAAGATGGTAAATTCTGGACACAGAATAGAACCAGTATAGGTTCTCTAAAGAAAGTCGTGGTAACCAAATAAAACACTGGCTAGCTATTGGGGGTGGTTTCAATTAGGTTGAACCACATGACATTGTTGATACTGGAAGATTTTTTCTTTTAAAAATATGTATTTATTTATTTATTTGGTTGTGCTGGGTCTTAGTTGTGGCAGGCAGGCTCCTTAGTTGCAGCAGATGGGCTCCTTAGTTGTGGCATGAGAACTTTTAGTTGCGACATGCATATGGGGTCTAGTTCCCTGACCAGGGATCGAACCCGGGCGCCCTGCATGGGGAGTGCGGAGTCTTAATCACTGCACCATCAGGGAAGTCCCTGGAAGATTTTTGACCTAGAAAAATGGCAGTTTCATAAGATTCAACCTATTAAGTACTACGTTTTGATTTTAACAAAGCATTTTAAAAAGCCTTGCAAGAGTGAGATGATGAAATCTAACCAGGATTAGCTGCTTCAGCCCTAGAGTATGGATGATGGCTCAGTGTCATGTTGACTGGTGTCTCTTGCTGAGTACTAAAATACAGGGCTCCAGCCTGCCCATTGTTTTTGTCAATGTCTTAGGTAAAGCTGAACAAGGCAGACTTATTAAATTTAGAGGGAACATGAATTAAGAAGTATAACTAATGCTGAGTTTAGACTGCAAATGACCTCAACTAACTGAATCTCAAGGCTGATTCAAAAATTAAGTAAACAGCAATGGATGGAGGTTCCTGAATTTAGGTTTGTTTAGTTCATCAGCCCTTTCTGAATTCCTGCCAAGTGCTAGACGCCATTCCAGGTACTGGTCATACAGTGAGGAACAAACCTGCCAGGTTCTGCTTGTGAGCTTGGGTTACAAAAAGAGCAAAGACCAAACTACCCCTTACCTAAGTAGGAAAGGAAAGAGCCTCAATGCAGCAGGTTCTTGTGAAACAAATAGGAAGGTTTTTGATCATCAGGAGCTTCATTGCCACAAACTTTCTGGGTGTGTTAGGAACTGTGCTAAAATTGTCAACATGTGATGTATTTGCTAATAGCAAAAGAGCCAATGAAAGCTTAGGACTTGTTTTCATAAATGCAATGTTCAGCCCTTTGGCAGTGACCTACCGACAGTTTTCTGGGCCTTTCAGGCCACTACAAGGGCCATTCAGCGGTGGAGCGGTGGGGAGGGATAACATTGTAAAAGGGATGTTGACAAACTAGAGTGTACCTAGACAAGAGGAATCCAGGTGCCAAAGGATCTGGAAGTCACGTATTTTAAGAAACAGCTGAAGGAGCTGTAGAAAAACGCACACTAAAGGGAGACATGCTAATTATCTTCAAATAGTTGAAGTGCTGACAAGTAGACAAGGAAGGAAGCTTACTCTTTGTTGCTCTACTTTGCAGAAATAGCATAAAGCAATGGAAATTTCAGGGAGAGAAACTTTTATTTTGGTTTAGTAATGACACTTCTCAGATATAGAAGCTGTCCATCAATGGAACACACGGTGCTTGATGTAGTGGAGCATCCTGCCTCTGGAAGTGTTTAACCAGAGTCTGGGTCATTCTTGGCCAGGGTCAATAAGATGGCATTCCTGCACTGGATGAGAGGTAAGGGTAGGGGCCCTGGTGCTGTATCTCCAACTTCACGTCTCCGATTCTTGTGGTGTGTTTTCATGTGTTTATGTGGAGATGTGGATACTGTGTAGGTTTTCTTTTCTCCTCAAAGGAAAGAGACCAGTCTAAGTTGGAGGTAGAGAGTAGATTACCTCCAAATGTTTGGGACTAGTCTAAGTAGAGTTGGAGGGTCACTTGAAAGTGGGTATAGAAATACTAGGAATGGGCAAAAATGTCTGTTCCAGCTGGCTTAGGGCTAGCACCAAAACTGAGAGCAGGCAAGGCACCAGTAGAAGGAGGTGAGGCTTCACTCCAGTTACCACTCTTAGACCCTGGGGGGAAGGGTCGGGTGCTAATTAGGACTCTTGGTAGCAAGAGACAGAAACCCCAACTCAAACTGCCTTAAACTAAAGAGAGATTTTATTGACTCATATAACTAAAAAGTCCAGCATTCAATCTAACTTTAGGCATGGTTCACTCCAGAGGCTCCAACCATCTCCTTCCTTCTCTTCCTTTGGTTTTCCTCTGTATGGCTTACACCTGCCATCTAGAAGGGTCTCTGACAGGGTAGATAGCCAACAAAGATTTTCTGAAGGCATACATGAATGAGCCCTCCAGCGTGGCAATCCCAGGTAAAGTCCCCATAGCCAAAGTTCCAGAGGGACTCCAGTGCTTGACTTTAAAACAATCACTGGTGATGGGGAGGATGAACCGTGCTGACTGATTAAACCATTAGGTTGGACCCACTAGGTCTGGGAGTCAGCGATACCTGGTTACACGTTATGCTCCATGTTTCCTATGGGATCATTAAGGGAAGAGGGAAGGCCCTCTCACTTTTCTTTCGTATCCCCCATAGAGGCTAGTTGTAAGCGCATCGTTTTTAGTTGAAAGCATGTATTCTTTTCCTCTAATCAGAATGGCTCTTAATAAGCAAAGGTGCTGAAATAACTGAATTGTGGCATCTCCTTTGAAAACTGCAACAAAAGATTTGAATGAATTCAGAGTTTGATATATTGCTTCCAAATAATTTTTGTGTGCCTACATCTAGGTGGCAAATAGAAATTCTGAATTCATCCTAGTCACCACAGACAGTTATCCTTTCAGCTTTTATCATGCAATTAAAAAATTAAATTGAATGCATATTTCCTGCAACAGGAATAATCTTCATGGAGAAGCTTGCTAATCTTTCCATCGGGGGTATCTCATGTCTAGCCCTGGAGAAGAATTATTAAAATATTCTTTCACCCAAATTTTAGCTCCTTTTTAATCAGGACCTGCCCCCAAGGGTAATGCTGTCCTGTTTAACAGCAGTAGGGATGTGCTGCACAGATACAAGAAAATGGTACTGAGAATGAACTCAAGCAAATAAAGGGAACTTTACAGGTAGGCCCTTCTTTTTAAATCCATGGGGACATAGCTGACTTTTCTCAAACACTGGAACGTTAGAGTGATTTGGACTGGCAAGGATATGATGGGAAATATCCTCATACAATGTTTAGGGGACTATGTTTTTCTAATAGCAAAAGAAAATGATTCTTCTTCCTCAGAGAGATTTTCTCCATTTTTTATGTGAAATGGCCTTGCAAAGGTACAACAGAACCCCAAGCTGTGTGGATTCTCTTTTCCCTTCCACTCTAATTTAACAGAAACTAAAATATACTGATGTTTGGTGGAAGTTAAGTGTATTTGAAGTGTATTTATCTTATCTGATCACTCTTTAGTCTTTTAACCATGTTCTCCCCATGTCATTATTACAGTTTTATCTCCTGAGAGGTACTGTGTATAAGACATTTGACGATTAAAAAACAACAACAACAACAAACCTAAGAGTGATACTTCAACTGGAAAGAGGCCTGTTGTTATTTTATAGGCAGACCTGGTATTAGAGTGTCTGATAATCAACAGAGACTACCTTGATAAATATAGCGCTAGCATTCAGAATGAACACATAGTAACTTCTTTATACTTGTGTATATATTTATCTTTTGTTAAGTCTCGTCTTTCTCTGTCAACTTCTCAGAATTGAGATCAGATAACTCTTGGAATGAGAACGAGGATAATGTTGTACTGCGGTGTAACCAGAACATGTTGGGAGAGTTTTACAAGTGCTGTTTTTATTTATACTCTAAATTTACATGATGGCTACAGATGTTACCATTATTGTCACCTATTATGCCAGATGACATTCGTGGTGGAGCACATGTATAATTAACTCCTTGTAAATATTGTATTTTGCAGATCAATGGAAAAATCTCAACGGTTCTAAATATCTTAAAATTTTCTATTATAAATGTCTAAGTAGCTAAAGGACATCAGAACCACTACTACCGAAAGATTGAACAGGTTAAAGGCATGACTAGTGACTTCCTATTGGTTTGACAAATAATCTTACCTTAAGGAGGAGAGAGGTCTGTCTAGGATATTGACTGAGCGAATTGCTTGTTCAAACTTTCCACTTTGCTGCTTGTAGCATTTTGTAAGTGCCATCAAATGACGCTTTCCACTTGAGGAAGTCGTAGCTTAGGGCCTCCAGAATCTCTACAATAGCCGTTTGGGTATACAAATACTTTACCTAGCTTGGATTTTAAGCTTTAAGTGCAATAGGTGGAAAAAAGCAAATGGAACATTTTATAAGCTTGAATATTTTTTTTCCCCAGCTAGCTTCTCTCTAAGGATTTTTATTATAATTCTGAACATTAGATGCATCATGGAGAATTTTAAACATAAAACACTCTTTTGAACCATAGTTTAATTTTTGAATCATTCAGATTCAAAAATGAAACTCACCTTTCTCGTACAAGCTATAACCAGTGCATCACCACTTGAAACTTGAGATCCACTAAATTGTGCTAAACAATGAAAATTTAGTCGATATTCTTTAGCATTCCTTTTGCTTTGTAACTTGTAGCTTTCTGATGTCAACCGGATGGATTTTGCATAATTTGGGTGCCTGTGCATCTTTTAGAAGGAAGGCATGCTTTCCAGAATGTCTGAATATTGATTGTCATTATATTGTGGCCAGAGAGGTTAATGTTCACTTCTTAGAATTACACCCAGATTAGTTAGGGTCCTGGTTGACAGAGTTTATTTATGTATTGACATTGTGAATGGTCCCTTGCAGATATTAGATTGTGGGGTGGGGGGGGACATTAGGAAAGCCCTACCCAGAAATCTCTCCCATTTCTAGGGTGCTTGAAACTCCACTTTATGATATTTACCGTTTTGGGTTAAGCATTGCTTCCTTGCTAATCCTCTTTTAAAACTATAAACCTTAGTAGGAAGTAGTTACTCCTAATTGTATTCGTTCTGTATTATGGAAGCACATGTCATCTTGTTATTTTAGGGCTCTAAAATGAAGAAAAAGTATATAAAATGAGTTTTGCCGAAGGTACATTCAGGTTCCTTCAAAGTTTTTGCTAATGGTCAACCTTGATGGATGAAAGAGATCTTTTTCAGAAAGTCTGGCTTTCTTATCTTTTCCAGTTAATTCTATTTTTGATTAACCAATATAATAGATTACAAAACAGTAAATACAAAACCAGGATGATTCCAATTTTGCCCCCCTCCCCCTAAAAAGGAATAAAGCAGGTTACAAATATTGCATGTTAAAACAGATTGATCCCATTCCCCCCCCTTTTTTTCAAATAAAATAAAACAAAAGAAAACCATATCTGGGACAGGTTAATTGAGCTTTGGATTAATAGTGATAGAAATAATAATAAAAAGTGTACTAGTTAAAAAGTAGCATTTGTAAAATAATTAAAAGCATGTACTTATTAGAAGACCTCTGTCTTTTGGAATTACATAGTGGCCCAGTCACTCTATGATAGTAAATCAATTGTCTGGTAGAGAAGAGTTGATGAAAATAACATTAGTTAGTGTCTCGAGAGAGGTGGCTGTGAATTGAGGTTTGAGGCACTGAGGGATAATGATGCTGTTATCACTGGCCTGGAGTGGATGGTGGGCTCTTGATGGGGCCTGGGGTGAGGGCAGGGTTCATGGGAGTGTGATGGCTGTGGTCAGTGAATAACAGAGAGTCGTGCCTAGTGCTGGCTTTTATTGTCTGGACTATCTTGCTGGATGCTTTAGAAAGATGAGAGGATAATTTGCTCACTGATAAACTGATGCTGGACAGGCTTCGTTTGAAATAAGGAGAGATCAGCTACAAAATTGGAGTAACAATATAAGTTTATATAAGAGTAGATAGTGAATATTAAAAAATAATTTCATTATTAAATAAATGTACCTCCTGTTGGACTGTTTCATTGTTTTTTCCTTGTGATTTGGGATGGACCATGACTTCCTTCTCCCCAGACCCTTGTCATTGTTGCCTGCATGCTTAGAATAGACACCAGAGGGAAATGTACCAGAAGGTTTGCAGTGTTACCTATGGATAGAAGCATTATGGGTGATTTTTATTGTTTTGTTTTTCTCTATTTTCCAAATTTTCTGTTATGAACATTAATTACTTTTGTAGTATATGAAATAAAAGGCTATAGCAGTAACACAGTATTTTGATCTCTGGACATGAACATGTTGAATCTTATTCTGCCAGCTGAGGAGGCTGCTTCTTTACACAAATTGAACCAGTTGAAAGACACAGTTACATTCTTCGTAAATGTGTCAAATCCCTCTCCACTACTCTAATCGCTTCCCTAAAGGGCTGAAACTGTTAAATTATCAAATGCTTAATTTACAGCAGGGAGTAATTTACTTACCATGTAGGATTATATCAAACAAGCATGTCTTATAATTTGTATTAGAAATCTGGCCTGTTTGTGAAAGACCACCCCACTGAAAGTCTGATTTAGGTTTTAAAACCAACCAACAATCAAACAGAAAAATTTAAAAGGGGAGAAAGTTTCCACTGTGTTAAGAAATTTGAATTTCGAAGCAAGTAATATCATTAATTTAGTTTTAAAAGCTGATTAAAAGATTGCTTTCAGCTCACTGTTAAATATTTGTGTAGTCTCTCAATTTTTAAAAATACAGATCAAAGTCTTGTTCTTGCTTAGGCGAGATTCTGCCAAATTTTATATAGATATGTACATACACATATATGAGCATATCTTTTAAATATTCATAATTTATTCATATCATGCTTAATTTTAGAAACAGATTTGATGTGTCTTAGATCTACTTCCTATAGAAGGAAATGCGGTTGTTTTGCTTCTTCAAGCAAAGCTGCAGTTAGCTTATTCTTATTCATATACCGCAGCTTTTATTTACTATTTTCAAGCACAAATAGCCAGAAGTAGGATTACTGGGTCAAATCCTAGGCGTATTGGGTTGAGCTGTGACTATTTCTGTTCTCACAGAGTGAGAGTGTATTCCTCTAAGTCTTGCCCTGCTTGCTGGGTGTTACTGCTTTTGTAAGTTTGTGCCAATCTGATCACTGAACAAGGGCATCTCACTTTTACTTAATTTGTATTTCTTGACTAGCGGTGAGGAGGAGCATCTATCTGTGGCCATTTATTTTGTTCTTTTGCCATTTGCCTAGTCATACATAAGCTTTGCCCATTTTTCGATACATTGCTTTTTCTTCCTGTTAACATGTAAGGAGCCTTATGTATTTTATGAATAATAACTTTTCATTGGCCATCTGTAGTGCAGTCCTTTTCACTGCATATAAGTTTTTTTAATGGTATCTTTTACTAAACCTAATTGTTTAATTTCTGTCATCAGATATTTTCTTCTATGGTTTTTAGATTTCCTGCCCAGCTTAGAAAGCTCCCAGTTTATAAAATTATTTTCCTACATATTTTTTAGGTTTTAAATTAATCCATTATTTTTATATGTAAACATTTAACTCATTTGGAATTTATTTTTAGAGTGGTCTGAGGTAGAAGTCCATCTGTTTTTCCCCAGATGCATGACCAATTGTGCCAGCACTGTTTATAAACAAATCACCTTTTCCTATTTAAATTTAAGTACTGCCTTTATTCTGCCTGAAGTGCTCATGTATACTAGAAGAAATAATTAAAACACAAGTCCTGAAATATATACCTTATTCATCCAATTGGCTAATGCAGTTTAATGGTGCATGAGATGTGCTTTTTTTTCCGGACACGCAGGCTCAGTGGTCATGGCTCACGGGCCTAGCCGCTCCGCGGCATGTGGGATCTTCCCGGACGGGGGCACAAACCCGTGTCCCCTGCATTGGCAGGCGGACTCTCAACCACTGTGCCACCAGGGAAGCCTGAGATGTGCTTTTTTTAACAGTGTTCATATGTGCACTTAGTCACACCTCCCAATATGACACCAACACCTTCTTTTACTAACTGCCTTTGAAATTCATATAATGCATGTTGTTCACTAGTTTTTATTCCTATACTTTCTGAATTGTAGTTGGTCCAGAAAAGGTTATTTTTTTTTTTACTACTGGATGTTGTTGGGCATAGTAGCCCATGCAGCATTTTAATCATAAATTTTTGTTGACACTCTATGAATTGTAAACAACAAAATTCATCACCTAAACACAGTAAGGAAGGGAGTTAGTATATATTTACTGTTTATGTATTTCTTTAATTTAGCCTTATGCAGGTTCATCAGATATATGGTACACAATCAATTCAGTTTTGATTTAATGCTGTTTTATTATATATATCTGTGGTGGTTCAAGCAAATGAAGTTGTACTGGCAATCTTTCCAGACATAAATATAACGAAAAGTCATGAGATTTTATACACTGATCAAAATTTTTAAATGGAGAACCCTTATTTAATGTAATATTCTTGATCTTTTAAGAAGGTAAATTGACTTGAGATTATTATTTACACCACTGTAGTAACTGATTTAATGGACTGCCGTCCCACAGATCTATATATTTGTATATATGTCCTTAATAATTCTAGAAATTAAGTAGGTATATAAAGGATCTTTTTACTATAACTTAAAAATCTTTTTCTCTTTTTCTTTAATTCTGAAGATAACTAATATAAATAAAAATGTAATTAAATTATTTTTGATTATTTACTTTATCCTCAAGAACTTAGGAATAAACAAGATGAAAAACGTAGCCAAGACTCAAAGTGAACATAAATGACTGTAGCTGGATTCTAGCTTTCCTCCTGGCATGATGTTCAGTGGTGTTGCTGAATAAAGAAGTTGTCTTCTCACCCCTGCATCTTTGTTCTGAGCCCTTGTGGTCGTCATCACTGCTACACAAAGACAACCAGCTCTCCTCTTGCTGGACACATCCCAGGATCATTCCTCCCTGTCCCCGTGAAATAAGGCATTGCCTGGTGACTTGCTTTGGCCTGTGAAATATGAATGAAAGTAACATGTTTTCTTCTGGGCTAAGTAAGCAAGAGCTGTGTGAGACTGCCATGTCTCTGTCCTCCTCCATGTGACCAGAGATGTTTCCAAGGCTAAAGGTGCTGTCAGCCTGGTCCCCAGAGTTAGGATGACATGGAAAGAGCCCCCTGCCACCTGCAGTGGACATGAAGTGTGAATTGGAACGAAACCTTTGTTGTTTGAGGACTTTTGAGATTTGGAGGTTCTCGTTAACAACATAGCCTAGCTTATTCTTCTAGAATCAAGCCTCTTACTAGTGTTGGGCAGCACTGAAGGGCAGTACGTACCTATTTAGGTTTCTTTCAAGCTCATTATGACCCTCCCTCCCCCCGCCCTGATTCCCATAGGGATGAGCACCCAGTGACCAAATTTGTACACGTGCAGAGAGCAGCAGGCCAAGAGCCTCTGAGAGAGAGGGGCAGGGAGGGGGAGGAGAGAGGGAGGGGGAGGGAGAGAGTATGAATCTGAAGGAGAGGTTGCTGCTTCTGTTCCTGATTGCTCTTGTGTTTCTGGTCTTCATCCTTCCCGAGGATGTTGTGAGGCACCTATGTATTATAGTAAATCCTCTCCTCTTCCCTTTTCCCCCTAAGATGGTTTGAAATGGGTTTCTGATAGTTAAAACCAAACTGGTTTTGGTTAATTGCAGGTGCTGCAACCCAGCCCTTTTGCCAGTATCCCTAGGAAGATTCAAGGCAGCAATTTCCATTTCCATTGGAAAGTCTGCTTTTGCCTTGGAGTGAGGGTGTGCAGCTCTGCCACAGGGTCTCCTGCACAATGCACTAAAAGTCTGTTGATCATCCAAACAAAGCTAAAATAGTCTCTCTCTTTTTTTAAATTTTATTTATTTATTTGGTTGTGCCTGGTCTTAGTTGCAGCAGGTGGGCTCCTTAGTTGTGGCATGCAAACTCTTAGTTGCGGCATGCATGTGAGATCTAGTTCCCTGACTAGGGATCAAACCCAGGCCCCCTGTATTGGGAGCTCAGAGTCTTAACCACTGCGCCACCAGGGAAGTCCCTAAATTAGTCTCCTAATCATTTGAATTGGGAGGAAAATAGGGTGTGGCTGATGCAATACAGTGGAAGCAGTTGAGTTTTGTGATCTGTCTCAACAATATCTGAGAAAATCTGAGTCTGTGACATCATAACCCACAGGATGTTATTACAACACTAATTTTGGAAGACTCGCATCGTATATAGGGTTTCTCATTAAAGAAAAAGGGATGCATGAAATGTGTACCACGTCCAACGTAGAGTCACACGGTGGTAGGTTCTTTTCTGATGCTGGGGGAAAATTTGGGGATTAGGTAGGAAGGGCATTGCCACCCTTAAGGTTAATTTCTATTACGAAAGGCTAGAGGAATAAAGTATGTAGCATCCAAGTTGTGAAATACGTAATATCATTTACTCTGATGACACACCCAAATCCCAGTTGCCTTCACAGAGAAGGCAAAAGGTGAAGGCTTTCCCGAATGGTGGCTATAAAGCTAAAAGTGTATTTACATTGAGGGTGTTAATTGTCAAATAGTGTCTTGGGGCCAATGTTAACAACTACTGTTTTAAATTCGGAGTAAAGTTGCCCAACCTAGGAAGAGGGCAGGGTGGTTGAATATGAATGAAGGGGGCGGGTAAGAATTACGATTAGGCTTGATATTTAGAGTTTTGTAAAACAACAACAATAACAACAAATTAGAGAAAATTCATTGAAGTCGGGAGGGGTCCACCTAGGTCTTACACTCTTTTTATGACTGTGCCAACTGAAATAACATTTTATAGTTTAATTAATTAATATTTTCATTCATCCATTTATTCAGTAAGTTTTTGTTAAGCCCATACTTCATGCTAGACACTGCATAGATCCTGGGATTACAAGAATTCAGTCTTCTTAGGTATTTTTGTCTAATTTGAATACAAAAGTTGTAAAAGTATAGTTTGCTAAAAAAAGGATTTACTTAAATTTATTGCATTCCAAAAGGGATTTAAGGGGACTCAAAAATTATTTTAATTAGCTTCAGTGTGGATTGTATTTGAATTAGCTAAGTCCCATTCATCAGAAGCAGTGCAGACTGCTGTTCTAAACTTCCAGACCTTTATGTTTGTCATCTAGTGAGATGAATAATGAAAATAGATACAGGATATTAAAAATTCACAGAAGAAGAAAATCTTTGTCTTGACAGTGTATCTCCCAGTAAGAGATAATATCATATGGCTAAGTCTATAATTGAGATATATTTTAAGATTTACTTCTGAATAGGTAATGCAGGTGCATGCCACACAATTCTAGATATAAAATGGCGTACAATAAAAAGCTAATTTCCTGCCTTCCCCTCTCTTCTATTTACCTAGCTCTGCTTGCTCAGTGGCAATCACTTTTTTGGTCTGTTCTTCCCGAGATACTTTATGCATTTTGCAAACATAGGTGCCTGTGTGTATGTGTTAATTTGTACATAAATGATAGTATACCACTATATATTGTTTGGTACCTTACTCTTTTGTTAATTTGTTTACTATATCTTGGAGACCATTCCTTATCTTTACATGTAATGCTATCCCATTTGAAAAAAATGGTTTCATAGTATCTCATTGTAAGGATAAACTAGAATTTATTTACTAGTTACCTATTACTGGTGGGCTTAGGGTTAGGACATTTCATTTAAGATGAAAATCTTTTGCTTCTCTAAAAGAAAGTTTCAGTAAGGATACCTGTATAAACATCCTACATATAAATAACTAGAAGTGGAGCTACCAAGTCAAAGGGTCTGTACACTTTAAATTTTGATAGGTATTGCCAAATTGTCCTACATATATGTTGGGTCAGTTTACAGTCTAGCTAGCAATGTATGAAATTCCCTTCTTCCCACACTGTCTTCAACACTGTTTTCAGATATTTTGATCTTTGCCTAACTAATAGGTTAAGTGGCATCTCATTATAATTTTAATTTACACTTCTCTTATAACAAATGAGGTTGAATATCTTTTCATATGTTTAAGACCAATTCATATTTCTTCTTTTAGTGAGGTATCTGTTCCTGTTCTCTGCTTTTTCTGTTGGTTTGTTGAGCTTTTAAATTGTAGGACCTCTTTACTAAAGAAATCAATTCTTTGTCTGGAATATGGGTTGCAAATATTTTTCTCCAATTTGTCATTTTTTTAAACTTTGTTTTTTCAACAACTCAGAAATTTAAGATATTGGTCAAATTTATTGCTCTTTCCTTTTTATTCCTTCTAGATTTTGTATTGTACTTAGAAAGACCATACCCACTCTGAGATGAAAAAAAAAATTCTCCTGGGTTTTCTTCTTATGGTTTTATGATTTGATATTTTAGATTTATACCTTTGATCCATTTAGAATTAACCTTATTAGAAGGTGTGAGGTAATGACCCTGTGTTCTTATTTTTCCCACTGGCCAGTGGTCTCACAATGCAGTACTTTGTAAGATGGTTTTAGAATAGTGGGAAGAGTTTGATAGCAGTGAGAGCAGGTGGGAAGGTGCTCTGGAGGATCCAAGTGATGAATTCTGACACTTTCCTTTGCCTGAGCTGTTTCTCCCTCCTCTTTCTTCCTGCTCCCACCTGGGCAGCTCTTGATTTTTGTTGCCCTAATTCCTGGATATTCCTACAAGGGTCTCCTACCCCCGGAGTGAATTGGATTAGCCTTCCTGCTCCCTGTTGGAAGAAAGGAATGAGTAGGTACAGAGCACGCATATGTCTATGTGGTGAGGCCTTGACAAAGCTGGAACTAAACCCAAGGTGCTTTTGAGGCTGGATGGTGCATATTAATTTGACATTCAAGCTTCTTGAGACTTTGAGTATAGGTTGACTTCCCGGGGAGGTCACAGAGATGCTCTTTGAGATCAACGACCCCTTATATTTTTCAAGTTGTTCTGCTGTTAATCTAAACAGCTGTTTCCTGTAGGACATTGTTTAGAAGTTGGTATAATATATACTTAATGAATATGCTAGTGTTTCTATGTGTGGATGTATTGTTTGTCAATACACGTTACTTGTTTTGCGGATCTTTAATCTTCGCATAGTCTTTAGTGAGTAGGGACTCCGAAGTCAGCCCTAAGGCTGACATTATTTCTCTTGTGGCAGCAACTTTCTTAGGAAGCATAGGTGATTTTTAAATTTTATTTATTTATTTATATTTATTTTTGGCTGTGTTGGGTCTTCGTTTCTGTGCGAGGGCTTTCTGCAGTTGCGGCGAGCGGGGGCCACTCTTCATCGCGGTGCGTGGGCCTCTCACTGTCACGGCCTCTCCTGTTGCGGAGCACAGGCTCCGGACGCGCAGGCTCAGCAGCCATGTGACTCACGGGCCCAGCCACTCCGCGGCATGTGGAATCTTCCCGGACTGGGGCACGAACCCATGTCCCCTGCATTGGCAAGCGGATTCTTAACCACTGCGCCACCAGGGAAGCCCCCATAGGTGATTTTTAAAAAAATTATTTGAAAGAAAGTTTGGCAGAAAGCATGGCATCTAGAAAGCTGAAGCTGGCACCAGGCTTAGTTCCCTCTTCTTTTCTCTTGGTAGACCCCCTCCTTGATCCCATGCACAGCCTCTCATCCCCTTGAACCTTTACCCTTGAACCTTCAACCTTTCTCACCTTCGTAATGCCTGCCCTCCAACTTATTAAACACATTCAAGCTCCTCATCATTACAAAACAAAGATGTAAACCAGCCTCTCTCAGGCTCTCCAGCCCTGTTCTAAACTGGTGCACGCTCTCTTATCCCCCTTCTTATCCAGATTTCTTGAAGGAATAGTCTGCTCTTGCTACCTTCACTAGCTTACTCCTCAGCCTACTGTTGTACAGGCTCACCTCTATCATACCATTAATGTGACTCTTGTTTGGGTCAACGGTGACATCCTCTAGTTGCCAGATCCAATGGGTGTTTTCCAGTCTCTATCATTATGGAACATTTCTGCTGGTTTTGTGCATTGGGCACTACTCATCATTTCCTTCCTTTCAATTATGACTTGTTCCCCTCTATCTCTGGGGGTCTCAAAGACCCTCTTTCTTTGAGAGTCTTTTTCTTTTAAAGTTGGTTTCTTTATTTTTTTATAAATTTATTTATTTTATTTTTGGCTGCATTGGGTCTTCGTTGCTGCACGCGGGCTTTCTCTAGTCGTGGTGAGCGGGGGCTACTCTTCGTTGCGGAGCACGGACTTCTCATTGCAGTGGCTTCTCTTGTTGCAGAGCACGGGCTCTAGGTGCGCGGGCTTCAGTAGTTGTGGCACGTGAGCTCAGTAGTTGTGGCTTGCAGGCTCTAGAGCTCAGGCTCAGTAGTTGTGGCGCACAGGCTTAGTTGCTCTGTGGCATGTGGGATCTTCCCGGGCCAGGGCTTGAACCCATGTCCCTTGCATCGGCAGGCAGATTCTTAACCACTGTGCTATCAGGAAAGTCCTAAAGTTGGTTTCTTTTTCCTCTTGCCACTTCTTAAATACCAAGTGGTCCCCAAGGTTCTGGCTTCAGCCATTGTTTTTACTGCTTCACATACTCTCTGTGGGTGATACCATGCACTTTTGGGGTACTAACTGTTGTATAATTGGAAACAATTCCTCTATCTTTATATTCCAGCAGATCTCCACCCTGACTCCTAGATTAAAAAATACAGCCCCCGACGGGGGCCCCACAGGTCCCCAAACACAGATGATGACTGGATTCATCATCTACACTTACATTAGCTCCTCCTCCTTCATTCTCCGTCTGACTCAATACATCATCTTTCATTCAGTTGCCGAGAAGGGCCCCAAACCAGAGGCCATATTGCCGCTCCTCTTTTCCTCACCCTTATATCCAGTGAAGCACTAGCTTCTGGAAATTTTAGCTCCCTTGTCTTTTTTTTTTTTTTTTTTTTTTGCCTTACGTGGGCCTCTCACTGTTGTGGCCCCTCCCGTTGCGGAGCACAGGCTCCGGACGTGCAGGCTCAGCGGCCATGGCTCACGGGCCCAGCCGCTCCACGGCATGTGAGATCTTCCTAGACCGGGGCACAAACCCGTGTCCCCTGCATCGGCAGGCGGACTCTCAACCACTGCGCCACCAGGGAAGCCCCAAGCTCCCCTGTCTTTTATCTATTATAAAAGATGTTATCTATTCCCTCTCCTCTGCCACAGCTCAGGTCTTCAGCCACTCTTGCCTGGACTGTTATTAACTGAGCACTTCGAGTTTGGTCAGACTCATTTTTCATAAAGTTCCCAGAAGTATCTCTTAAAAATATACAGTTGACCCTTGAACAACATGAGCTTGAATCCTACGTGTTCACTTATGTGCAGTTATTTTTTCAATAGTAAATAGGTCTGTGGTTGGTTGAATCCGAAGATGTGGAGAAACTGAGGGTATAGAGGGCAGACTGTAAATTATACACGGATTAACCCCCCACATTATGTCTATTACTGGTCACTCCCCTTTGATGGCTCCTTGTTGCTTGTGGGATAAGGCCAGTCTTCGGGTGGTATCAAAGGACCATCTGATCTCGCATGCCTACCTCTCCATCCGTCTCTTGCTACTCCTTCCCTGGAACTTTTTTCACATGCCCCAATGCTGTAGTCCTCTGGCCTCTATTCTTTTAGCCTCTGTTTCTTTGTTCAGGCTGTCCTCTCAGACCATCCCCTTCTATCATTGCATGAAGTGATGTTTGATCTCTCCTGGGATGGCTCAGGTGTCACCCCGTGGGGAAAGTCTTGCTTTCTGTTTAGGTAGCCTTCATAGTAGATTCAAAATACTCAGTGCCTATGTAGTTGTCCTACTCCTTTTTCTTATTCTAAATAACTAGTGTTTAAACATCTCTCCCCCTATACTGGGCTTACGGGCAGGGATAAATATTTTCATTTTGTATCTCCTCTGCTGAATGCAGAACTTAACACATGTTTTAACTCAGTCAATGCTTATTAACTTAATCTTGAATGAGTGAACGAATGAATGGTTGAAATTCAACAGCTATTTATACACAGATAAGCATGACATTGTTGAGTTAGAAAATATCTAAGGAATAATTTTTTAATTAAACCATATATAAATACAAATTCACATGCTTGCTCATACTTATCAAGAATCTGAAGCAGAGAGCCTTAGAGAATTCTACATTCCTTTGCCATTCCATTTTTCCATTGGTCTGATTTTCTTTGAAACTGGTGTTTGTTGGAGACTGTTAAACATACTTGTATCCTCTTACAGTGATGCTACTTAAAGACAGAGGTTAAGAGAGGAATATTGGCAAATGTAGATTGGCACATTGAAGTGGCTTCTTTAAGATTTGCTTTCAAAGCTGTTCTAAACCATTTTGATGAAAAAGTTAACCAGTTTTTTTGAACACCCAGAAGGCACAGATAGCTTACTCCACTACCAGGTGATATTACTTGAAGAAAGGGATATAGCAATTGTGGTACCTTTATGTGAATTTCTCTGTGGAGCAGTTATTCTACAGAGCGGCGCAGCTCTTGAATTAGTGTGTTACTGGTAGAGTTTCTTAAAAGACTATGTTTATTGGTTGACACTGTAATAACAGCACTGCATGCCCAGTGGCTGATATACAGTCTTTGATCATTGTTCCATATTACTGAACCTTCATCCACAATCAATCATCCAGCACAGTCAACTGCATTAGGAAATGAGGGCCAGCTTTTGTTCAGCAATGCATTTGATAAGTTCAATTTTCTAAACCGGGAACTAGGTGATGATATGGCTAGTCTGTGTTCAAGTGGAGAATAATTTATTGTGATTTTTGGCATGCAATTTCACCCCTGCTGGTCCAGAAACTCATTACATGGTGGAGGTGATTGCTAATCAAGATTTCTGGACTCCACTCTCTCCCTGATAAGTCTTCTCACCCCTCCCACTCTCTGTATTTTATCCCAATTTTCAGCTGATATCAGCATGGAGCAAGTCTTGCCACAAGTAATAAAACATTAGGGAGGGTTATTGATATTTTAAAATAATAGGGAATAGTTATAAATCATGTAAATGATTTTCCTTTGTTTGGATTTTCTAATCATGACATCTCTGTAATGGGAATGTCTGAATCTGAGGCATTAGGGTATTAAAATGGTCCATTATCTGGAGACCCATCTTCTCATTGGTCTATAAAAGCTTGAAAGGTACCTTATCGTGCCTATTCCATAGCCATCCATTCTGGAACCATGACAAAGGGCAGCAGGGTGGAGCTAGTTGGTATGGAGCTGTGTTTGTGGCTGGCATGGCATTTGTAACTGGTATGGGGTATTTCTAGGGCATTGGGAAACATAAGGGAGAGGGGATGGATGTAATGGGATTTAGAGTGGAACCACACAGGAAAAATGTTACATGTGTGTTTGCTCTTAGTTATTTCACAATACTTATTAGAAAATAAAAATTGCAATATGGTATGTCATTCTGATACTTAAATTCATTAAAATGAAATTAATAGCAGTTAATTCATATTTCTCCCCAAACAATAGCATTTATACTTTTGTATATTTTGCACAAATATTACACCTTCTGTTACCATCTTAAACACCTATTTATTTTGCAGATAATAGAGTGTGACTTCTTTATACTTGCAGGGTTTTGTGGTTGTTTTATACCTATGTTTTAGCAAAATCTTAAGGAACAATGTTATGTGTAAATAACTGGTGTGTGTGTACGTTCCTAATATGTTAGCTGTGTACCAAAATGTATATTTTCATAATTTATTTTTAAATGCCTCCAGAGAGGGTTGCTGTTTAGAGAAATTCTTAGTGAAGGTTTTTGTAAAGCAAATTCTCACCCCCTAATCAGGATGTTTAAGTGTTGGGTTTGCTGAAAGCAATGGATGCAGTTATATGTAAAATTCAAATAGAGTTTTAGAATCCAACAGAAAGCACTTAAGGATTGTGGATAAATTCCAGGGTACAGTTATTTTGCTTTAATCCTCAATGAAATTTTATAGCACAGAGTGGCTTTTTTCCACACCGGAAACTTATATAACATTATATACTACTTTACCTCAATTAAAAAGAAGAAAAGAACTCTGAAGTTGAGAGTCTGTTTAGATAAGAACACATTGCCCCCTCTAGCCCTCTAGGCCTGGGCAGTGGCTCCCTTACCCACAGAGCTGTACGGCCTGTGCAGCAGGGCTGAGCAGAGCCCAGTCTGGATGTGAGCCTGTGACTTGCTGGGCCTCTCCTTCTACATGCAGGAGCAACACTTTAGTTGTGGCAGCTCCAGGTTGAAATTTGAAGTCATAAAATGTTCAGGATGTTTTCTTTTCTCAAATGAAAATGATGTTTGCTCCATGTTGTACCCAACCTTGCAAAGAGATGTGGAGGTCGGAAACGAAAAGGTGTCCAGCTTCAGTCAGGAAAACCTGTGCCATGTCCTCTGATTGGCACTTTCCTTGGTCTCGCACTTCCTTAAAATACCTTGAGTTTGTGTGGATTTCTGGCTCCAAATCACAACTAAAAATAAATAAATCTACTCTAAAACGTTTAAAAAACAAGGAAACTCAGACCACAGTGTGAACAAAAATGACTCTCACAAGAAGCCAGCTCACAATTCCTTCAGGTGCTTGTTACATTAGTAGGTGGCTGATTCCACCTCATTTGGCATTTGGTAAAAATGTCATCACATCTGTGGCAGGCCAGGTGCCCTCATATCATAACTTTACTAATTGGCAGGCCAATTAGTAGAGTTGCTTTCTGGGTAGGGCGAAGATGGCCTTGCTCCCTAACTCTGAGCTCACTTATCCAGTCTTCATTGTGGCTACATTTGAGGATTTTGCTAGAGTTTAGAAAAAAGCTGACTTTTATTTTTCCACACACACACACACACACACACACACTGTATTTTACTTTCACAAGAGATAAATAGACTGACACCAAGCATTGTAAATGGATGACCACAACAAAAGCAACAGTGATTGCAATTACCAAACATGAAACACACTCAATACTATGTCATAATATTGACATTCAGTCCAGGAATCCTGCACTGTAACAACTCCTTTACTTTGCAGTGAAAATTGATTTGTATATTTTTTGCCTCTGAGTCCTTGTGGGATTTTTTTTTTATTCAAACAGAAAGTCACAAAAATTATAATCATCCTTATCAGTCCATTCAGTCCCATGTAATTAATTTTTTTTATCTTGATCTTTTCTTAGCACTTTTATGAATTCATCAGGTTTCCATTAGAGTTCTGAAAATGCTTATTCATTCAGTTCAGCAGAATAGTCAGTTACCAGATACCTGTACTTGTCAGAGTCTTTTCCATGAATTCCTTGAAGATGAAACCCTTTTATAGGAACATTTTTGCAAAAGCATCAGAGTATACCCAGAACTGTCTGTAAATGACAAAAAACTTAAAAATGACCACGGTTAAAGCTTTGATGCAAGTTCATAATAATGCAATTGACAAGGAAATTTAGTTATTTCTGAGATATACATTTTAAAGTAATACCTAGAATTATGACTTAAAACATTATAACATATAAGATTTTTAGAAATTTCATGTAATGTCTGAAACATTTATATTAAGATATTTCCATACAAATAACCCAAAGAAAGTTTAGTATTAGTTGTTCTTCTTTGTTTGTTTGTTTTTTTATACTGCAGGTTCTTATTAGTCATCAGTTTTATACACATCAGTGTATACATGTCAATCCCAATCACCCAATTCAGCACACCACCGTCCCTACCCCACCATGGTTTTCCCCCCTTGGTGTCCATACGTCTGTTCTCTACATCTGTGTCTCAACTTCTGCCCTGCAAACCGGCTCATCTGTACCATTTTTCTAGGTTCCACATACATGCGTAAATATACGATATTTGTTTTCCTCTTTCTGAGTTACTTCACTCTGTATGACAGTCTCTAGATCCATCCACGTCTCAACAAATGACTCAATTTCCTTCCTTTTTATGGCTGAGTAACCTTCCATTGTATATATGTACCACATCTTCTTTATCCATTCGTCTGTCGATGGGCATTTAGGTTGGTTCCATGTCCTGGCTATTGTAAATAGTGCTACAGTGAACATTGGGGTGCATGTGTCTTTTTGAATTATGGTTTTCTCTGGGTATATGCCCAGTAGTGGGATTGCTGGATCATATGGTAATTCTATTTTTAGGTTTTCAAGGAACCTCCATACTGTTCTCCATAGCGGCTGGATCAATTTACATTCCCACCAACAATGCAAGAGCGTTCCCTTTTCTCCACACCCTCTCCAGCATTTATTGTTTGTAGATTTTCTGATGATATCCATTCTAACTGGTGTGAGGTGATACCTCATTGTAGTTTTGATTTGCATTTCTCTAATAATTAGTGATGTTGAGCAGCTTTTCATGTGCTTCTTGGCCATCTGTATGTCTTCTTTGGAGAAATGTCTATTTAGGTCTTCTGCCCATTTTTGGATTGGGTTGTTTGTTTCTTTAATATTGAGCTGCATGAGTTGCTTGTATGTTTTGGAGATTAATCCTTTGTCCATTGATTTGTTTGCAAATATTTTCTCCCATTCTGAGGGTTGTCTTTTCATCTTGTTTATGGTTTCCTTTGCTGTGCAAAAGCTTTGAAGTTTCATTAGGTCCCATTTGTTTATTTTTGTTTTTATTTCCATTACTCTAGAACGTGGATCAAAAAAGATCTTGCTGTGATTTATGTCAAAGAGTGTTCTTCCTATGGTTTCCTCTAAGAGTTTTATAGTGTCTGGTCTTACATTTAGGTCTCGAATCCATTTTGAGTTTATTTTTGGGTATGGTGTTAGGGAGTGTCCTAATTTCATTATTTTACATGTAGCTGTACAGTTTTCCCAGCACCACGTATTGAAGAGACTGTCTTTTCTCCATTGCATATCTTTGCCTCCTTTGTCATAGATTAGTTGACCATAGGTGCGTGGGTCCATCTCTGGGCTTTCTATCTTGTTCCATTGATATATGTTTCTCTTTTTGTGCCAGTACCATATTGTCTTGATTACTGTAGCTTTGTAGTATAGTCTGAAGTCAGGAAGCCTGATTCCTCCAGCTCCGTTTTTTTCCCTCAAGACTGCTTTGGCTATTTGGGGTCTTTTGTGTCTCCATACATATTTTAAGATGATTTGTTCTAGTTCTGTAAAAAATGCCATTGGTAATTTGATAAGGATTGCATTGAATCTGTAGATTGCTTTGGGTAGTATAGTCATTTTCACAATATTGATTCTTCCAGTCCAAGAACATGCCATATCACTCCATCTGTTGGTATCATCTTTAATTTCTTTCATCAGTGTCTTATAGTTTTCTGCATACAGGTGTTTTGCCTCCCTAGGTAGGTTTATTCCTAGGTATTTTATTCTTTTTGTTGCAGTGGTAAATGGGAGTGTTTCCATAATTTGTCTTTCATATTTTTCATCATTAGTGTATAGGAATGCGAGAGATTTCTGTGCATTAATTTTGTATCCTGCTACTTTACCAAATTCATTGATTAGCTCTAGTAGTTTTCTGGTAGTATTTTTAGGATTCTCTATGTATAGTATCATGCCATCTGCAAACAGTAACAGTTTTACTTCTTCTGTTCCAATTTGTATTCCTTTTATTTCTTTTTCTTCTCTGATTGCCATGGCTAGGACTTCCAAAACTATGTTGAATAATAGTGGTGAGAGCGGCCATCCTTGTCTCGTTCCTGATCTTAGAGGAAATGCTTTCAGTTTTTCACCATTGAGAATGATATTTGCTGTGGGTTTGTCGTATATGGCCTTTATTATGTTGAAGTAGGTTCTCTCTATGCCCACTTTCTGGAGAGTTTTTATCATAAATGGATGTTGAATTTTTTCAAAAGCTTATTCTGCATCTATTGAGATGAACATATGGTTTTTATTCTTTAATTTGTTAATATGGTGTATCACATTGATTGATTTGCGTATATTGAAGAATCCTTGCATCCCTGGGATAAATCCCACTTGATCGTGGTGTATGCTCCTTTTAATGTGTAGTTGGATTCTGTTTGCTAGTATTTTGTTGAGGATTCTTGCATCTATATTCATCAGTGATATTGGTCTGTAATTTTCTTTTTTTGTAGTATCTTTGTCTGGTTTTGGTGTCAGGGTGATGGTGGCCTCATAGAATGAGTCTGGGAGTGTTCCTTCCTCTGCAGTTTTTGGAAGAGTTTGAGAAGGATGGGTGTTAGCTCTTCCCTAAATGTTTGATAGAATTCACCTGTGAAGCCATCTGGTCCTGGGCTTTTGTTTGTCAGAAGATTTTTGTTCACAGTTTCAATTTCATTACTTGTGATTGATCTTTTCATAGTTTCTGTTTCTTCCTGGTTCAGTCTTGGAAGGTTATACCTTTCTAAGAATTTGTCCATTTCTTCCAGGTTGTCCATTTTATTGGCATAGAGTTCCTTGTAGTAGTCTCTTAGGATGCTTTGTATTTCTGCGGTGTCAGTTGTTACCTCTCCTTTTTCATTTCTAATTTTATTGATTTGAGTCCTCTTCCTCTTTTTCTTCATGAGTCTGGCTAATGGTTTATCAATTTTGTTTATCTTCTCAAAGAACCAGCTTTTAGTTTTATTGATCTTTGCTATTGTTTTCTTTGTTTCTATTTCATTTATTTCTGATCTGATCTTTATGATTTCTTTCCTTCTGCTAACTTTGGGTTTTGTTTGTTCTTCTTTCTCTAGTTCCTTTAGGTGTAAGGTTAGGTTGTTTACTTGAGAGTTTTCTTGTTTCTTAAGGTAGGCTTGTATAGCTATAAACTTCCCTCTTAGGACTGCTTTTGCTGCATCCCATAGGTTTTGGATCATCGTGTTTTCGTTGTCATTTGTCTCTAGGTATTTTTTGATTTCCTTTTGATTTCTTCAGTGATGTCTTGGTTATTTAGTAACGTATTGTTTAGCCTCCATGTGTTTGTGTTTTTTACGGTTTTTTCCCTGTAATTCATTTCTAATCTCATAGTGTTGTGGTCAGAAATGATGCTTGATATGATTTCAGTTTCTCACATTTACTGAGGCTTAACTTGTGACCCAAAATGTGATCTATCCTGGGAATGTTTCGTGTGCTCTTGAGAAGAAAGTGTAATCTGCTGGTTTTGGATGGAATGTCCTATAAATATCAATTAAATCTATCTGGTCTATTGTGTCATTTAAAGCTTCTGTTTCCTTATTTATTTTCATTTTGGATGATCTCCATTGGTGTAAGTGAGGTGTTAAAGTCCCCCACTATTATTGTGTTACTGTCGATTTCCTCTTTTAGAGCTGTTTGCAGTTGCCTTAGGTATTGAGGTGCTCCTCTGTTGGGTGCATATATATTTATAATTGTTATATCTTCTTCTTGGATTGATCCCTTTATCATTATGTAGTGTCCTTCCTTGTCTCTTGTAACATTCTTTATTTTAAAGTCTATTTTATCTGATATGAGTATCGCTATTCCAGCTTTCTTTTGATTTCCATTTGCATGGAGTATCTTTTTCCATCCCCTCACTTTCAATCTGTATGTGTGCCTATGTCTGAAGTGGGTCTCTTGTAGACAGCATATATATGGGTTTTGTTCTTGTATCCATGCAGCAAGCCTGTGTCTTTTGGTTGGAGCATTTAATCCATTCACGTTTATGGTAATTATCTATATGTATGTTCCTATGATCATTTTCTTAATTGTTTTGGGTTTGTTTATGTAGGTCCTTTTCTTCCCTTTATTTCCCACTTAGAGAAGTTCCTTTAGCATTTGTTGGAGAGCTTGTTTTGTGGTGCTGAATTCTCTTAGCTTTTGCTTGTTTGTAAAGCTTTTGATTTCTCCCTCAAATCTGAATGAGATCCTTGCCGCGTAGAGTAATCTTGATTGTAGGTTTTTCCCTTTCATCACTTTAAGTATGTCATGCCACTCCCTTCTGGCTTGTAGAGTTTCTGCTGAGAAGTCAGCTGTTAACCTTATGGGAGTTCCCTTGTATGTTATTTGTCGTTTTTCCCTTGCTGCTTTCAGTAATTTTTCTTTGTCTTTAATTTTTGCCAATTTGATTACTATGTGTCCAGTTTTGTTTCTCCTTGGGTTTATCCTGTATGGGACTTGCTGCGCTTCCTGGACTTGGGTGGGTATTTCCTTTCCCGTGTTAGGGCAGTTTTCGACCATAATATCTTCAAATATTTTCTCTGGTCCTTTGTCTCTCTCTTCTCCTTCTGGGACCCCTATAATGCGAATGTTGTTTCGTTTAATGTTGTCCCAGAGGTCTCTTAGGCTGTCTTCATTTCCTTTCATTTTTTTTCTTTAGTCTGTTCTGCAGCAATGAATTCCACCATTCTGTATTCTAGGTGACTTATCCATTCTTCTGCCTCAGTTATTCTGGTATTGATTCCTTGTAGTGTAGTTTTCATTTCAGTTCTTGTATTGTTCATCTCTGTCTGTTTGTTCTTTAATTCTTCTAGGTCTTTGTTAAACATTTCTTGTATCTTCTCGATCTTTGCCTCCATTCTTTTTCGGAGGTCCTGGATCATCTTCACTCTCTTTATTCTGAATTCTTTTTCTGGAAGGTTGCCTCTCTTCATTTCATTTAGTTGTTTTTCTGGGTGTTTTATCTTGTTCCTTCATCTGGTATACAGGCCTCTGCCTTTTCATCTTGTCTGTTTTTCTGTGAATGTGATTTTTCTTCCACAGGCTGCAGGATTGTAGTTGTTCTTGCTTCTGCTGTGTGCCCTTTCAAAGCTGATTTTTATGTGTGATTCTTAGCCCTATAGAAGTAAGAGAGCCACGGATACACAGGTGTGTGTATGTGTGTGTGTGTGTGTGTGTGTGTGTGTGTGTGTGTATTATGTATTAACTGACATTGTTTGGTTGTCTTAGAATAAGGCAATATGATTTATGTAATATTACTAAGTAGTAATACTTAGTAATATTATAACTCATATTACTAAGTTTCAGTATTACCTATATAAATATTCAATATATGTATGTGTGTATAGTTAGATAATTTATAAAACAGAAGAAAAGCACTATGATAAAATAGTGGACAATTTAAATGGGAAGAAGAAAATAACAATTTAAAGGCAATGTGGCCCCCTTCCAGTGAACTTTGTCAGGTGATGTGGAGGGCAGTGACCTAGACCTCAGCCCCTTAGGGTCATCCTGGAAGTTTGCAGAGAACCTAGATGTCCTTCCTGGTGAGGTCCTTCTCCTCTAATTTCAGATGGAATGAGGAAGCTGACCTCAAGTTGACAAATGGCAGTTTGTTTAATGATCTATGGAGAAATTTTCTAAAACAAGAGTTGCTATTCTAGATTTGGAGTTCATGTATGGAATTAGGGGTCTCTGACCCTTGAAATTATATTCAAACTTTTTTTAGGTATTTGTATGTGTGTGTATTTCTCAGGATAGGTTTGTATGTGTGTGTATTTTTCTGGGCATGATTCTGTACTTTTTATCAGATTCTCAAAATGAAGTATGATACTCCCATGTGGGTCAAGCAACCACGTCCTAAACCATTTAGGATTTTAGATCGTAGAGATGGTAGATTATATTATTGTTCAAAACTTTTCACTGCACCTCCCTGTTGGCCCTTTCCTGCAGGAGGTTTAGAGTCCTACTCCACTGATGTTGGAATTGGTCATACGACTTGATTTGGCCAATGAAGGGCGAGTGGAGGTGACAGTGCCACTCCTGAGGAGTTTTAAGAGCCACTGCGTTGTTCCATCTTTACTCTTTTACCTCTGCCACGAGACTGACATTGTGTAGCCCAGAGAGGGGCTGTGCCTACTGCCTGGCTGGGGATGAAGATGCCAGAGCTAAGCTGACTCTTAAACATGTTACTTGAGGGAGAAATAGACCATATTGTTGTAAGTCATCGAAATTTGGGGATTTTTTTGCTGCTGGTAGCATAACTTAGCCTGAGCTGAGTGATCCAACAGGTGACAGCCTGAACTCCATTCAGAATCCAACAGGGCACACTGTGGTTTGGCACATTTAGAAGTGACACATTTTTCTCTGGGTTCTGTGTGGTCTTTCAGGGTTTCCCTGTGGAGTCAGAAATAAGACCTCAGTCCTGTGGTTAGTCTTTTAAGACTCAGAGAGTTCATTTTCTTTGGCCAGAATCCTGCTCTCTGGAGGAAGAGAGCCACTCTGGGCCTGTTTGTTCTCTCTGCCCAGCAGCTAGTGTGTGCAGGAAAGAATTACTGATACAAGGAGTGTCTGAGGTCAGGAAAAGCTCTCAAGCATAACGCAAACCACCTAACACACTAGGTATCAATATATTGAAAGATTATGGGGTGCATATCATTTGTGGTGCAAAGTATACTACAGATTCATTTTCTAAAATGCTTCCTTACTCCAGGCATGACAGGGTTGAAGAATAGGTGTTACTACAATAGAGCACAATGAAAGGCCACCCACGAAAGAAAACAGATTTCAGAGGTGACTCATAAACAAAGCACTACCTTCGAGAAAATAAAGAAGCCATCCATTACCCACATAAAGTGCGTAATAATAAGTACAAGCTCTTCATCACCTCATGTTTGTCAGTTAGAGGTCAAAACTCCCACACGGGAAACACTGCAGAACCTCATACTTTAGTCAGAGTGTGCTGCATCTAAATCAAGGAGCTGTTCTGTCTTCGGAGAGATTTATTCCATGCCCCAGATTCTTAACTATTGCTCCCATTAAGTAGTTTCAGTTTTTAACAATCTTATTGTTTATAAAAACTCTGTACTAAGTTAATTATCCCTATTGACATAAAATGGGGAAACTATTTTCTAGGGAAACACATCACTAGAGTTACTAATAACCCAGGTGGAATAATAATTTCTTCCTAATCTAGTACATCTAAGAAAATGTTCAACTTCTTTTCATCACAGAGTGTAAGACTTCATTTCATTTCCTTTATGGTACTCATTCATTCATTCATTGCCTACTCTTTGCCAGGGACTGTTCTTGGAGCTGGAGCTCAGCAAGACTCTGCCCTCAAGGTGGTTACATTCTAATGGGAGAAGAAAGAAATTAAGTACCAAGAACAAAAACAAATAGCAAATGTAATATGTCAGATGGTGATAAATACTCCGAAAATAATAAAGCAGAATAAGAGGAGATAGAGAATTATGTGCATGGGATACTATTTTGTACAGGGTTGTCAGGGTAGTTCTCACCAGTTGGGGGCATTTGAAAGTCCTGAGTGAAGTGAAGGACTAACCATGTAAGTGTCTTTTCGAAGAGTGGGAAGTTGGATTTATGTCTCATTTTACTCAGCTGTATTTCTGGGGAGTGGTATGTAAATTGAGTTTTATTTTAAGCATATTATGGAAACCTTTTATGACTTTTTTCTCCTAAGTGAACCTCTCTCTAAAATGAAGATCCCATTGGTAAAATGAACAATTACGCCTTAAAATTATCTGCATCATGTGTTTAAGTTTCCACACTGAATTCATTTTAAGTAGGTTACACAGGTGTTAAGGTAAGATGTTATAGATAAATGATGGACACGAAGAACAGTTTGAGTGAAGATTCCTGGATATAGTTTTTTTAAAAAAGATATATCATTTTAAACTGTGTATAATAATAAGCAAGTCAGCAGTGTTGCATGGTTGAGGCTCTTATATTACCTCTTTGAATTAATAATCAGAATGTTTTATTATTGGCATATGCAAATCACATAAATACTTTCAAAATATCTGACAGCCCTTAAAAATTGATTTGCATAGTTGGGTTAGCATTCTCTTCGTACTTTTATGTACTCTGAGGATGTGCTGGAAATAAACGTTTTTCAAAACAAATGAAGACATAACTCAGGCCTCAGGAAGGTTATCACAGTTTCCAAATACAGGTGTTTAAACCTGGAAGACTGTGCTCTGCCCTTTAGTTTCACCCTTCCTGGATTCAGTAATTGTTTTGGAAAAAAAAAAAGAAACAAAACCTGTTAACAGAATATAGTGAATTATCAAACTTGTCATCATCTCATTTTAAGTAACCCTTTGTATAATAAACTTTGACTTTATGACAAAAGTTGCATGATCTGGTGGTTGCAGTTCAAACCTTGGGGAATGTGAGCTTTGATTGCCATTGCTATTTTAGAACATTAAGGTGGTTGTTAATTGTAGAAGAGCACAACTGGTGTGAAGGTGAGCAATCAGTATAAGAAAATACTGGTCCTCACCCCTTTCACTCCCTGCAACCTTCCCCTTATCCCCTTTCAGTAGGTACAGTAAATGTCAGATGCTGAAGAGGTAGAATTAGATCCATCCTTTTAGCATTTATTACCAGTCTCAGGATTGGACATTTTTGGGGGAGTGCTTGTGTGATACAGTTATTTTCCTCCCTTCCCCACCACAGAAGAATAATTTGAATTATCCAGATCATTACACTCTTTCTGTGACAAGTTTACCATTTATAGCCTTCTTTCTTAGGGTTACCTGAGATGGTGTTTTTGCATGTATTTTTTCTGTTGAGTTGAATAACACAGCTGTTACTTTTAATATGTAAAAACATTTGTCTCTTCATGGCAGAATGGTATTTTATAAGCAAAACATTTCATCTTTAATTTACAGGTGTACCAGACCAAAGCTCTTTGTTTAAAAAAAATGTCCCAACTTGGTTTATTTCTCTTTTCTAAGAAATCTGTTTTCTGTTTTCTGTGTGTGCTGTCCCCTAAAGAGCTTATTTGTTCATATCTAGGCCTTGAAATAGGACTTGGCAGTATTATAAAATCAACGGATTCTGTTTAGGGCACCAAACACAGTCCAGGTGGTTGAGATTGAGGGGTCAAGCTTTTATCCTGGTTCCATACAAGCTAGCTGGCTATCTGTGCTCCCCTCTTTTCAACCTGCTGGATGCTTGATTCCTAAAATGAGTTTTCTTGCACTCCTGACTTCTGTACCTGCTATATTAGTTTCCTAGGGCTGCTGTAACAAGTTATTATAAACTGGGCAGCTTAGAACAGCTGAAATTTATTCCTTTATAGTGCTGGAGGTTAGAAGTCTGAAATCAAGGTGTTTTCAGGGCTGTGCTCTTTGACAAGGCTCTAGGGAAGAATCTTTCCTTGATGCTTCTAGCTTCTGGTGGGTTTTCAGCAATCCTTGGGTTCCTTGTGTTGTACATGCGTTGCTCCAACCTCTGTTGTTATCACATGACATTCTCCCTGGGAGTGTCTGTTTTCACGTGGTGTTCTTTTCTCTATATCTCTGTCCCAATTAAGGACACCAGTCATTGGGTTAGGACCCACCCTAATCCAATATGACCTCATCTTAACTTGATTACATTTACAAAGACCCTATTTCCAAACAAGGTCCCATTCTAAGGTTCCAGATGGGCATGACTTTTGTGGGACACTATTTAACCCAGGACACATGCCCAGGGTTATTTTGCCCAGAGCATACGCATGGCCAAATACAATCAGTACTAGTCTAGGGTTTTCGCTTTTGGTAAATGTTTCAAGTACACAGCATACTTTTCTTCTTTTGTAAAGTTTTTATTGAGATTTAACATACATACAGAAAAGTCCATAAATTGTAAGTGAACAAATTTTAACAGAATGAACATAGCCATATAACTACCACTCAGATCAAGAAATTGAGCAGCACCAGCAGCCCAGAAGCCTCCATCATGCCTTTTCCCAGTCATTTTCCCCCAGAATGACCTCTATTATGACTTCTATCATCAGCATGAATGAACTTCGCTTGTTTTCAACCTTGTGTCTGGCTTTTTGGCCCAGCTTTATGACTGTGAATTTCATCCATGTTGTGGTACATGGTTATGGTTTGTTTATTCTCTTTGCCGCACGGTATTCCATCCTATGAATATGCTGCTACTATTTTCCCGTGCTATTGCTGATAGACACTTGAATTACAGTTTTTAAAAAATTATGAATGATACTTTGTGAATATTTTTGAGCATGTCTTTGGATGCACATATATATGTGTCTGTGTTAGGTACAAGCTTAAGAGTAGAATTGTTAGGTCAGAGAATATGTGATTATTTATTATTAGCAGATACTCTCAGTTTTCCAAAGTGGTTGTACCAGTTTACACTCATACCAACAGTGTGTAAGAATTTCAGTTACTCCACATCTTTGCCAATACTTGAATTTTTTTAAAAAAATTAGCGTTTTTGGTAAATATATAGTGAGATCTCATTGTGTTTTTAAAAATATATTTTATTTATTTATTTGGCTGTGTTGGGTCTTAGTTGCATCATGCGGGATCTTTCCTTCTGGCGTGGGTTTTCATTGCAGCATGCGGGCTTCTCTCTGGTTGTGGAGTGTGGGCTCTGTAGTTGTGGTGCACAGGCTTAGTTGCCCTGCGGCATGTGGAATCTTCGTTCCCTGACCAGGGATCGAACCTGCGTCCCCTGCATTGGAAGGTGGATTCTTTACCACTGGACCACCAGGGAAGTCCCTCACTGTGTTTTTAATTTGCATTTTTCTAATGACTAATGATGTTGAACACCTTTTAATGTGTTAATTTGCCGTTCGGATATCATCTTTTGTGTAGTGTCTTTTGCCCCTCATTTTATTGGATTTAGCTATCTTTTTAAATTATTAATTTAAAACAGTATTTTACATAGTCTGGATATGAGTTCTTGTCAAATATTTGTAGTTCAAAAATCTCTCCGACTGTGGTTTGTTTTCTACCTCTTAATGGTGGCTTTTGATTGAATAGAATTTCTTAATTTTAATCAAGTCAGTTTACCTATCTTTCCCTCTATGGTGAGAGCTTTTTATATTGAAGGAATCTTTGCTTGCCCCAGGGTCATGAAGACATTATCATATGTTATCTTCTAGAAGAGTTATTTTTTACCTTTTACATTTATACCTATAATCCATTTGGAATTGATTTATATATCTATGTGAAATAGAAGTCAAGGTTGTTTTTTTTCCCATGTGTATATCTAATTGACCTGGCACCATTTATTGAAAAGATCATGTTTTCTCACTTTTATTGAAAATAAGTATATTGCATATGTGTGGGCCAATTCTTGGGCTTTCTAGTCTGTTCTATTTAACTTTGTGCCAATACTATTTTGTTTTTATTACTATAGCTTTATAAGAAATCTTGGCATCTAATAGCATAAAACCTCCAAGTTTGCTCTTCGTTTTAAAGAGTTGTGGCTATACTTGGCTTTTTACATTTTAATTAAAAATTTTGAATCAGCTTGTGAATTTCCAAAGAAAATACCTATTAGGAGTTTAATTTGGAGTTATTGAATATACAGATTAATTTGAAGAGAATTGACGTCTTTATAATACTGAGTCTTCTAATCATTGAAAATGGTATATTTCTCTAATTCAGGGGTTAGCGACCTTTTTCTGTGAAGTGTCAGATAATATATAGTTTAGGCTTTCTGGACCACATACAGTCTCTGTCGCTTATTCTTTTTTTTTTTTTTTTTTCCGATACGCGTGCCTCTCCCGTTGCGGAGCACAGGCTCCGGACGCGCAGGCTCAGTGGCCATGGCTCGCGGGCCAGGACGCTCCGCGGCATGTGGGATCTTCCCAGACCTGGGCAGGAACCCGTGTCCCCTGCACTGGTAGGCGGACTCTCAACCACTGTGCCACCAGGGAAGCCCTGTCGCTTATTCTTATTCTCCTTTCTTTTAGTTTTAAACTTTTTTTTTGGCCATGCTTTGTGGCATGTGGGATCTTAGTTCCCCAAGCAGGAATGGAACCTGTGCCACCTTTGGTGGAAGCACGGAGTCTTAATCACTGGACCACCAAGGAAGTCCCAGTTTTGCAACCTTTTTTTTTTTTGCAGTATGCGGGCCTCTCACTGTTGTGGCCTCTCCCATTGCGGAGCACAGGCTCCGGACACGCAGGCTCAGCGGCCATGGCTCACGGGTCCAGCCGCTCCGCGGCATGTGGGATCTTCCCGGACCAGGGCATGAACCCGTGTCCCCTGCATCGGCAGGCGGACTCTCAACCACTGTGCCACCAGGGAAGCCCTTTACAACCTTTTAAAATGGAAGAACCCTCTTAGTTTATGGGCACTACAGAAGCAGGCTGCAGTTTGTCTATCCTTGCTTTGTTGATTTAGGTTTACTTAATATATCTTAATTATGCTTTATAGTTTTCTGTGTAGAGTCCTTGCATGTCTTTCATTATATTTAGTCTTAGCTATTTGGTGAGTTTTGATACTATTGTAAGGAGTATTTTCTTAAAGATTATTTTTCCAATTGTTTGTTGCTGTGTATAGAAATAAAATTGATTTTTATATATTTACTTTTTGTCCAGTGGTCTTACTAAATGTATTTATTAATTGTAATAGTTTCTCTGAGATTCTTTTGGAGTTTCTACACATAAATTATGTCATATGCTAACTGTAGTGTTCTTTATCTTGATTTCCAAACTTTATAGCATTTATTCATTTTCTTATATTACTGTACTGGCTAGGACTTCCAGTACAAGGTCGAATATAAGTGGTGACTGTGAACATCTTTGTGTTTTCAAGAAGGCATTTACATGTTACAGTTATGGTATTAGCTATGGGATTTTTGTGGCTACTTAATTATGGTATTAGCTATGAGACTTTTGTGGATACTTTAACCAGATCAAACATGGTTCCTTCTATTCCTGGTTTTCTAAGAGTTATTTTAAAATTGTTAACAAGCATTGAATTTTATCAAATACTTTTTCTGTATCTATTAAGATGATCATATGATTTTTCTCCTGTATTTGTTAATGTGGTATATTATAGTTTTCAAGTTATATTTTAGTTTCAAATGTTAAACTAACCTTACATTTCTAGGGTAAACTGTATTTGATTATTGTGTATTATTTTTTAACATCTGTACCTATATTGCTACTTTACTGGTGGGTATTTTCATGACACATTGGCCAGTAGTTTTCCCCCTTTTGAAACTTTTTTATGTTGTTTTGATACAGAGGTTATGCTAACCTCTTTTCTATTCTCTTTTTGTATTCTCTGAGACAATTTGTATAGTGAGTGAAGCTATCTCGGTCCCTCAGTTACAGCCTGGTTGCCAGTGGAATACCAGTGATTGACCCCAGTCACTGTTGCACAGAGCAAATGAGTCATCTGAGCTTTGCCTGAATTCATTACCCACAAAAACATGAAATAGAATTAAATGGTTATTGTTTTAATCCACTAAGTTTTAAGGTACTGGGTGTGTGGAAGTATCTCATTGTAGTTTTAATTTGCATTTTCAAAATAGAATAATGATTTGAGAAACTTTTCATGTACTTCTCTGCTAGTCATATATCTTCCTTGGTGAAGTGTCTCTTCAAATCTTTGGCCCACTGATTTCATTGGATCTTTTGTTATTACTGAGTTTTGAGAGTTCTTTATATGTTTTGGATACAAGTTCTTTATTAGATAAGTGTTTTGCAAATATTTTTCTTCTAGTCTGTAACTTGCCTCTTAATTTCCTTAACAGTGTTTTACAAAGAGCAAAAGTTTTTAATTTTGATGAAGTCCAACTTACAAATTTTTTTCTTTTATGTTTTTTTCTTTCTTTGCCTTATTTGAGACATCTTTACCTAACCAAAGATCACAAATATTTTCTTTTTAAAAAATTTTATAAATTTATTTATTTTTGTGTTGGGTCTTCGTTGCTGCGTGCGGGCTTTCTCTAGTTGTGGTGAGCAGCGGCTACTCTTCATTGCTGTGTGCGGACTTCTCATTGCAGTGGCTTCTCTTGTTGTGGAGCACAAGCTCTAGGCCCATGGACTTCAGTAGTTGTGGCATGCAGGCTCAGAAGTTGTGGCTTGTGGGCTCTAGTGTGCAGGCTCAGTAGTTGTGGCACACGGGCTTAGTTGCTCCATGGCATGTGGGATCTTCCTGGACCAGGGCTTGAACCCCTGTCTCCTGCATTGACAGGTGGATTCTTAACCACTGCGCCACCAGAGAAGTCCCCTTTTTTTCTTATATATATTTTATAGTTTTATTTTCAACATTGTGGTTATGATCCATTTTGAGTTGATTTTTGTTTATGGTGTGAGATAAGGTTTGAGGTTTATATCTTTTATATGCATATCCAATTGTTCTAGTACCATTTATTGAAAACTATCTTTTGTCCTTTGAATTACCTTGGTAGATTTGTGGAAAGTGAATTGACCATGTATGTGTATACTATTCTTGGACTTTCTACTTTATTCCATTGATCTACATATCAATCCTTACACTAATATCACATCCAAATAACTGTAGGCTTATAGTAAATTTTGCAGTCAGGCTGTGTGCATCCTTCAACTTTATCTTTCTTTTTCAAAATTGTTTTGGAAAAACAAAAAAAATTGAAAATGTCTTATGTTTCATGTAAATTTTAGAATCAGCTTGGCAACTAAAAATCCTGCTGATAGTTTTGATATAGATTGTATTGAATCCATAGAGCAGTTTGGAAAGTTTTGATATCATAATGATATTGAGTCTTGTGGTCCATGAACATGGCATATTTGTTTATCAAAGGCATAATTGATTCTCTCAGCAGTGTTTTGTAGTTTTCAGTGTACAGGTCACGCACATATTTTATTAAATGTATTTCATATTTCTTTTTTTTTTTTTTTTTTGGCCATACACAGGCCTCTCACTGTTGTGGCCTCTCCCGTTGCGGAGCACAGGCTCCGGACGCGCAGGCTCAGTGGCCATGGCTCACAGGCCCAGCCGCTCCGCGGCATGTGGGATCTTCCCAGACCGGGTCACGAACCCGTGTCCCCTGTATCGGCAGGCGGACTCTCAACCACTGCGCCACCAGGGAAGCCCTTTCATATTTCTTAATGCTATTATAAATGATATTCTTTTAAAATTACATTTTTCTTTTTTTAATTGAAGTATAGTTGATGTACAATATTATATGTTACAGGTGTACAGTATAGTGATTTGCAATTTTTAAAGGTTATACTCCATTTATAGTTATTATAAGATATTGGCTGTATTCCCTGTGTTGTACAATATATCCTTGTAGCTCATTTTATACATAATAGTTTGTACCTCTTAATCCCCTACCTCAGTATTGCCCATCCCCCATTCTCTCTCCCCACTGGTAACCACTAGTTTGTTCTCTATAATTGTGAGTCTGCTTCTTTTTTGTTATATTCGCTAGTTTGTTGTATTTTTTAGATTCCACATGTAAGTGATATCATACAATATTTGTCTTTCTCTGTCTGACTTATTTTACTTAGCATAATACCCTCCAAATTACAATTTTCAGTTGTTCATTGATAGTATATAGAAAAACATTTGACTTATACTTGTATACAGACTTTGAATCCTGTAACATTGCTAAGCTCACTTAATAGCTCTAGTAGCTTTTTTTGTAGATTCCTTAGGAATTTTCACATAATTTTTACTTTCAACAATCATATGTATTTCTAAGAACTTAAAGGATAAAAATGGTCTATGTGCCCAGATAGTTACCACTTTTGTTGCTCTTTCATTCTGGAAGTCCCATGTTTTCCTTTAGAATTATTTTTCTTCATCCTGAAGAAATTTTTTAAGCATTTCTTTTTTAACAGGCAACAAATTCTCTATGTTTTCCTTCATCTTAGAACAATTTTATTTTGCCTTTATTCCTGAAGGATATTTCTGGTGGAATTTTGGATTAACTGTTATATTCTTTCAGCTCCTTAAAGATGTTGTTCCATTCTCTTTTGGCTTTCATGGCTTCTGATGGAAAATATGTAGTCATTCTAATTGTTGTTCCTCTCTATATGATGTATCATTTTTTTTTTTTCTGGCTGCAGTTTGATTATGAAGTTTCTGGGCATGATTTCTTGAATTTATCTTGTTTGAGGTTCTCCAAGTCTCTTGAATCTTTAAGGCAGTATCTTCCCCCCAAACTGAAAGTTTGTTCTTTTTTGTTTTTCAGTATTTTTTTCTCTGTGTGCTTTATGTAGGATAGCTTCTATTATTATATGTCTGATATTTTTACTGTCACTAATATTTTCTCCTCAGGTGTCTCACTGGCTGTTAATTCTGTCCAATGCATTTTTCATTTCAGATTTTGTATTTTTTTAATCCAGAATACCCATTTGAATATTTTCATATCTTCTGTTTCTCTGCTGATTGTGCTCATGTTTTCCTTTACATCATTGAGCATATTCATAAGATTTATAACAGCTGCTTTAATGTCTTTTTCTGAAAATTTCTGCAGATGTCTGTCATTTCTAGTTCTGTTTCTATTGGTCAGTAGAATCTTCTGTTTATAGGTTGTATTTTTCTTCTTTGCCATATGCTGGTAGTCTTTGATTGGATTCCAGGCACTGACTTTTTTATTGCTTAAGGCCAGATTTTGTTGTATTCCTTTAAAGAGTATTGGATGTTATTTTTGCAGTTGCAGATCAGTTTGATTCCTTTGAAACTTGTTTTTAAGTTTTCTTGTGGCAGATCTGGAGCAGTCTTTACTCTAGGCTTAATTTGTCCCCCACTCCTAAGGCATAACTCTTTTGAATATTCTACCTAATGCTCTCTGTATTATGAAGTTTATCCACTATGAGAGATGGAAATGTGAATTATTCCCATTACTGTGTGACTTCAGGGACATTTCCAGCCTATTGGTTTCAGGTAGTTCTTTCCTTAGTCTCATGGAGTGTTACCCCAGGCATGTGCAGATCAGTAATTAGCTGCAGACTTGAGGGGACCCCTTTGAAGATCTCTGGAGCATTTCTGTTTAGCGCCCTCCTCTCCAATATTGTGACCTACAAATTCTAGTCACTGTGGGTGATTTAAACTCTGATCTTTGTCTCTTTAACTAAATGAAACTATTGTGTCCTGTTTGAGTTTCCACTCTCTGAGCTGCAGTTTTGAAACTGTCTCCAGGGAGTAAGCTGGGCAGTCATAGTACTTATCTCATTATTTCCCTTCTCTGAAAGATCACAGAGATTACCTAATTGCCTAATATCTGAAAAGTTGTTTTATGTAATTTCCCTAGTTTTCTAATTGTTTAAACTAGGGCAATTCCTGTAGTAATTGGTCCTTCATACATAAGTAAAATTCTAAAAGTAGACTTTTGAACATCTTTTATACACAGAGCCCTGGGTTAGAGTCACAGGTTAAATACACTCCTAATTGTTTTAAAATACATGCTAAGTTGAGATGTATCCTCTCATAGGTTATCTCTTTATTTCCTTTCCCCTCTCCTCAATTTTTGGTACTTTCAATTTGTGCATTCTTTCTGTAAAATTGATTGTGTTTTAGTATAAATGATTATAGATGTAGGTCAGAACTATTGAAGATCTTAGTCATTTTATGGTTGGACTATTGCAGTAGATTCCTAACTGATCCTGATCTTTTCAGTCTCACTGTCTTTTATTTCTATCTCCTCATTATTTCCTTAGTGATTTTAAAATATGTATAATTACAAACACCTACTAACTCTCCCTTTTCTTCTACCTTGTCCCCAACCCCAGTCTATTCTCAGCCCAGAACTCAGAATGATCCTTTTAAAACATAATTCAGATCAGGTTACTCCCCTGTGTCTTCCCTGTGCATATATAAATCCTTCAGTGTCTCCCTAGCTCACTCAGAATAAAAGTGAAAGTGCTTCAAGGGCTTTGAGACCCTACCTGATCTGGCCCTGTCTGACTCTATCTCCTGCTCTTCTCCTCTCACAGCCACACTAGCCACCATGCTATTACTTAGGTACATCAAACAGGGTCCTGCCTTATGGCCTTCAAACTGACCATCTCCTCTGCCTTGAATACTCTTCCTTCAGATTTCCTCATATTTAACTCCCTCATCTCCTTCAAGTCTTTGGTGGAATGTTACCTTCTCAGTGTTGCCTCCCTCACCCTCCAATTTAATGATGAAATCTGACCCCATCATCCTCTCTGCTTCAGCACTTCCAATCTGTCTTACACCGCTCTATTTTTTTTCCACAATACTTATCAGCTTCTAACATCCTAGATAGTAAACACGTAGTTATTATATTTAGAATCTGTTACCTCTTTCCCACTAGAATGTAAACTCTCCAAGGTCAGAGTTTTTCTGTTTTACTCTCTGATGCATCCCCAGAACCTGGTACTTAATAGGTCCTTAATAAATATTTTTTGAATGCATGTAAATCTGATGTCATTCTTTTAAGATGATTTAGCTATCAGTGAGCATCCATAGGGTAAAGCCCAAACTCTTCCCAAAGCAGAATCCATTCTTCATGAGCTCCTCCTCTTTGCTGTGTCCACCTTTTTAGCCTCTCCATCCCTCTACTCCCTGAATTCCACCCATACTTAATTAGCAATTCCTGAAACATTACTGACTCTCTCACATTTCTTGGCAACATCTCAGGCAGCACCCATTGCTTTGTAGTCACTTTTAAGCATTAGAACGCTTTCATATTCATATGTGAACAACCCAGATTTTATCGTCTAATTCACTGTCAAGCTTTTTCCCCTTCCTCTGCTAAGGATATCAGCCCAGGGACCCAGAGTGGAGAAGGGGTGTGGTTTGCTCTTTCATGCTGTATCCTTCTCTTTCCTGTGCTTCTATTCTCTCCAGAGTCCAGTAAAGAAGGAAAGAGAAGGGGTGGAGTCTCTCATAAGTTGAAGTTGTAATCTAGCTGTCGGTGAGCTCTCTGAGGCAGATGCTTACGTGCATGTCACACCCTTTCCCCCTCTCATCTGGGACCTCTGAGATGCACAGAATGCTAGCGTAGGTTACATCTCCCTGACTGATTTACAGCAGGGTGACCCACTCAGCACCTTTCTGTTGGGATAGTCTCATATTGGTAAAGCCTTCTTGGGCAGGAGTCTTTTAAGATGTCTTGAAAGAGATGCTGGATGTAAATCTCAGCTACACAAATACAGATCTGTCATCTAAAGCATAATTGTCAATACAGTTTATTTTACTGTTGCTCTTCTTGTCCTGAACGTGATGAAATTAGGTAGACTCTAAAGAATGATTTGAATATATGGACCTGACAGAGAAGTGGAAATAGTCCTGTGAGGGACTCAGTAAGTGACCTCTGGCTGGATACATTTCCAAACCTTGGTCTTCTTAACATTCAGATGAACAAGTATATACACAGTCATTCTACCACTGGTTAGCTGTGTGAAGTAATAGTTACTTGATCTCTCTGGAACTCAGCTTCATCACCCATAAAATGATGCGGTTGACTTTCTAGGTTAATGTTTAGCTGTAATAGCCTATGGTTCCCTTTGATTCTCTGTCTCCCTCTCTTTTTCTTGGATGCATCATGAGATTGGGCTTTGCAAGGTTGAACTCCTTTGCTTTACTCTTTCTACAAGATGGCCATTTCAGCACTCTGAAGCATTGGTTTTGAAATTTTATATTGAATTATTAATGAAATACCATTAATGGAGAGTAAGATAGAACATAGTGGGGAGGCAAAGAAGCATGAAGATCTCAAATAGGGAATAGCCCTGTCTGCCAGTGACAGAGTGGCCACTAGAGATGAAGAGAGGAGCTTGGCAGCGTGTACCAGGCATGCCTGCTCTGGGTCTTGGAAAACAGAGGCTGCTCAGTAGAAGGAGGTGCTGTATTTTCCTGACAAGGCTTCTGCCCAGAGAGAATGTACATAACTCAGCCCTGGGCCTTTCTGTGAGCTCTACCAAATCCGACAGGCAGGTAACAAAACACTGAAAAGAAAGTAATGTCAGTCCAGCCTAGCGACAGCCAATACTGCACATTAATTACTCTACCTCGTGACAAAAGCTATCTATCAAGCTTGCAATAAAGTGGTTTTAAAGTCAGAAGTTTATGTGCCAGCCAGTCAGAGGCTGTAATTTTTGGGGCATTGCCTTAAAGGGACATAAACTTAAATGAAAACAAATTGGAGAGCTGAGCAACTTTACATACGCACAATAGCTCCATCCATTTTGTCTTTGGTTCCTTCTAATTTCCACACCATGCCCTTGCACCCATGTTTCTAGCAATTACAACATGTCATCCAAACCAAGATCCCACCCTGGAGCCAAAAGGGAGACGTTCAGTCTTAATTCATTTACTCCATTTACTCAACAAATATTTATTGTATTAAATGAGTATAGTTGAAAAGAAGGCTGAGGAGGCCTGGAGGAATTAATTCATTTATTCAACAGGTATTTATTGAATACCTACTGTGTGCCAGATATTGACTGGGGAGCTAGGCATGGTGGTGGTGAACAGGATAGCAGAGAACTCTTCTCTCATGGAGCTCACATATGTATAAATGAGAACATGTATAAATGAGGAAATGTGGGTAGTGATAAATGACAGTGGTTGGAGGGAAGGATAGGAAGGCTAGAAGAGGCGTGTGAAGATTGGGGAGCAGAGAGTTCTAAATGAAGGGAAGCAGCTTTTGCAAAAGCACTGGAGCAGGAATAAACTTGGCGTATCTGGTGAATGGAAAAATGGGTCAGTGTGACTGGAGCGGGAAAGAGTAGAAACAGACAAGATCAGAGAGGTAGGCAAGGGCCAGGCTGAGAAGGGCCTTGTGGGCCAGGATGAAGAGTGTGTATTTTATTCTAAGTACAGTGTGGACCATTGGAGAGTTTTAAGCAGGGAACTTGACCAACACTTCATTGAATGGGAAGGAGTAGAAAAAATTTTTGCAAAAGAAGAGGCATTAATTACTTAACAATTGGTTAATTAAAGAAGCATTTAGGGAGGACATTCAAGATGGCAGAGGAGTAAGACGTGGAGATCACCTTCCTCCCCACAAATACATCAAAAATACATCTACATGTGGAACAACTCCTACAGAACACCTACTGAATGCTGGCAGAAGACCTCAGACTTCCCAAAAGGCAAGAAGCTCCTCACATACCTGGGTAGGGCAAAAGAAAAAAGAAAAAAACAGACAAAAGAGTAAGGATGGGACCTGCACCTCTGGGAGGGAGATGTGAAGGAGGAAAAGTTTCCACACACTAGGAAGCCCCTTCACTGGCAGAGACGGGGGTGCTGGGGGGGGGGGAAGTTTCAGAGCCACAGAGGAGAGGGCAGCAAGAGGGTTGCAGAGGGCAAAGTGGAGCGATTCCCACACAGAGGATTGGTGCCGACCAGCGCTCACCAGCCTGAGAGGCTTGTCTGCTCACCTGCCAGGGCGGGTGGGGGCTGGGAGCTGAGTCTCAGGTTTTGGAGGTCAGATCCCAGGGAGAGGACTGGGGTTGGCTGCATGAACACAGCCTGAAGGGGGCTAGTGCGCCAGAGCTAGTCGGGAGGGAGTCCGGGAAAAAGTCTGGACCTGCCTAAAAGGCGAGAGACCATTGTTTTGGGGTGCGTGAGGAGAGGGGATTCAGAACACCACCTAAACGAGCTCCAGAGATGGGTGCGAGCTGCGCCTATCAGCGCGGACACCAGAGAGGGGCATGAAACACGAATGCTGCTGCTGCAGCCACCAAGAAGCCTGTGTGCAAGCATGGGTCACTATCCACACCTCCCCTCCTGGGAGCCTGTGCAGCCTGCCACTGCCAGGGTCCCGTGATCCAGGGACAACTTCCCTGGGAGAACACATGGCGCACCTCAGGCTCTTGCAACATCACACCAGCCTCTGCCGCCACAGGCTCGCCCTGAATTCCAATTATAATTACCACACCCCTCCCTCCCCCCGGCCTGAGTGAGCCAGAGCCCCCAGATCAACCGCTCCTTTAACCCCCTCCTGTCTGTGTGAAGAACAGACCCCAGAGAGCAACCTACATGCAGAGGCAGGGCCAAATCCAAAGCTGAACCCCAGGAGCTGTGCAAACAAAGAAGAGAAAGGGAAATCTCTCCCAGCAGCCTCAGGAGCAGTGGATTAAATCTCCACAACCAACTTGATGTACCCTGCATCTGTGGAATACCTGAATAGACAACATATCATCCCAAAAATGAGGTGGTAGACTTTGGGAGCAACTGTAGACTTGGGTTTGCTTTCTGCGTCTCATTTGGTTCTAGTTTTATGTTTATCTTAGTTTAGTATTTAGAGCTTATTATCACTGGTAGATTTGTTTATTGATTTGGTTGCTCTCTTCCTTTTTATATATATGTGTATATATTTCTTTTCCTTTTTCTCTTTTTATGAGTGTGTATGTGTGTGCTTCTTTCTGTGATTTTGTCTGCATAGGTTTGCTTTTACCATTTGTCCTAGGGTTCCTTCTGTCCATTTTTTTTAGTATAGTTTTAGTGCTTGTTATCATTGGTGGATTTGTTTGTTGGTTTGGTTGCTCTCTTCTTTTTTTTTTAATTTTAAATTTTTTATTTTAATAACATTATTTTTTTCTTTATTTATTTTAATTATTTTCTTTTCTCCCATTTCTTCTGAGCTGCGTGTCTGACAGGGTCTTTATGCTCTGGCCAGGTGTCAGGCCTGAGCCTCTGAGGTAGGAGAGCCGAGTTCAGGACACTGGCCCACCAGAGACCTCCTGACCCATCGTAATATCAATTAGTGAGAGCTCTCCCAGAGATCTCTGTCTCAATGCTAAGACCCAGCTCCACTCAATGACCAGCAAGCTCCAGTGCTGGACACCCCATACCAAACAACTAGCAAGACAGGAACGCAACCCCACCCATTAGCAGAGAGGCTGCCTAAAATCATAGTAAGTTCACAGACACCCCAAAACACACCACCGGATGCAGTACTCCCACCAGAAAGACAAGATCCAGCCTCATCCATCAGAACACAGGCACCAGTCCCCTCCACCAGGAAGCCTACACAACCTACTGAACAAACCTTACCCACTGGGGGCAGGCACCAAAAACAACGGGAACTATGAATGTACAGCCTGTGAAAAGGAGACTCCAAACACAGTAAGTTAAGCAAAAAGAGAAGACAGAGAAATACAGAGCAGGTGAAGGAGCAACGTAAAAACCCACCAGACCGAACAAATGAAGAGGAAATAGGCAGTCTACCTGAAAAAGAATTCAGAGTAATGATAGTAAAGATGATCCAAACTTTTGGAAATAGAATGGAGAAAATAAAGAAATGTTTAACAAGGACCTAGAAGAACTAAAGAGCAAACATACAGTGATGAACAACTCGATTACCGAAATTAAAAATTCTCTAGAAGGAATCAATAGTAGAATAACTGAGGCAGAAGTATGGATAAGTGACCTGGAAGGTAAAATAGTGGAAATAACTATTGCAGAGCAGAATAAAGAAAAAAGAATGAGAAGAATTGAGGACAGTCTGAGAGACCTCTGGGACAACATTAAAGTCACCAACATTCGAATTATAGGGTGATAGAAGAAGAAGAGAAGGAGAAAGGGACTGAGAAAATATTTGAAGAGATTATAGTTGAAAATTTCCCTAATATGGGAAAGGAAATAGTCAATCAAGTCCAGGAAGTTCAGAGAGTCCCATACAGGATAAATCCAAGGAAAAACACACCAAGACACATCTTAATCAAACTATCAAAAATTAAATACAAAGAAGAATATTAAAAGCAGCAAGGGAAAAGCAACAAATAACATACAAGGGAATCCCCATAAGGTTAACAGCTGATCTTTCAGCAGAAACTCTGCAAGCCAGAAGGGTGTGGCAGGACATATTTAAAGTGATGAAAGGGAAAAACCTACAACCAAGATTACTCTGCCCAGGAAGGATCTCATTCAGATTCAATGGAGAAATTAAAACCTTTACAGAGAAGCAAAAGCTGAGAGAATTCAGCACAACCAAACCAGCTTTACAACAAATGCTAAACAAAGTTCTCTAGGCAGGAAACACAAGAGAAGGAAAAGACCTACAAAAACGAACCCAAAACAATTAAGAAAATGGTCATAGGAACATACATATCGATAATTACCTTAAATGAAAATGGATTAAATGCTCCAACCAAAAGGCATAGACTGGCTGAATGGATACAAAAACAAGACCCATATATATGCTGTCTACAAGAGATCCACTTCAGACCTAGGGACACATACAGACTGAAAGTGAGGGGTTGGAAAAAGATATTCCATGCAAATGGAAATCAAAAGAAAGCTGGAGTAGCACTTCTCATATCATAGAAAATAGACTTTAAAATAGACTATTACAAGAGACAAAGAAGGACACTACATAATGAACAAGGGATCCATCCAAAAAGAAGATATAACAATTGTAAATATTTGTGCACCCAACATAGGAACGCCTATGTACATAAGACAAATGCTAAGCCATAAAAGAGGAAATTGACAGTAACACAATCATAGTAGGGGACTTTAACACCCCACTTTCACCAATGGACAGATCATCCAAAATGAAAATAAACAAGAAACACAAGCTTTAAAGGAAACATTAAACAAGATGGACTTAATTGATAATTTACATTCCATCCAAAAACAGCAGAATACACTTTCTTCTCAAGTCCTCATGGAACATTATCCAGGATTGACCATATTTTGGGTCACAAATCAAGCCTTGGTAAATTTAAGAATATTGAAATAATATCAAGTATCTTTTCTGACCACAATGCTATAAGACTAGGTATCAATTACAGGATAAAACCTGTAAAAAATACAAACACATTGAGGCTAAACAATATGCTATTAAATAACCATGAGATAACTGAAGGACACAAAGAGGAAATAAAAAAATACCTAGAAACAAATGACAATGAAAACACAACAACGCAAAACCTATGGGATGCAGCCAAAGCAGTTCTAAGAGGGAAGTTTATAGCAATACAACCCTACCTCAAGAAACAAGAAACATCTCAAATAAACAATCTAATCTTACACCTAAAACAATTAGAGAAAGAAGAACAAAAAAACCCCAAAGTTAGCAGAAGGAAAGAAATCATAAAGATCAGATCAGAAATAAATGAAAAAGAAATGAAGGAAACAACAGTAAAGATCAATAAGACTAAAAGCTGGTTCTTTGAGAAGATAAACAAAATTGATAAACCATTAGCTAGACTCATCAAGAAGAAAAGGGAGAAGACTCAAGTCAGCAGAATTAGAAATGAAAAAGGAGAAGTAACAACTGACACTTCAGAAATACAAAGGATCATGAGAGATTGCTACAAGTTACTCTATGCCAATAAAATGGGCAACCTGGAAGAAATGGACAAATTCTTAGATAAGCACAACCTTCTGAGACTGAACCAGGAAGAAACAGAAAATATAAACTGACCAATCACAAGCACTGATATTGAAACTGTGATTAAAATTCTTCCAAGAAACAAAATCCCAGAACCAGAGGGCTTCACAAGCAAATTCTATCAAACATTTAGAGAAGAGCTAACAGCTATGCTTCTCAAACTCTTCCAAAATACAACAGAGGGAGGAACACTCCCAAACTCATACTACAAGGCCACCATCACCCTGATACCAAAACCAGACAAAGATGTCACAAAAAACGAAAACTACAGGCCAATATCACTGATTAACATAGGATGCAAAAATCCTCAACAAAATACTAGCAAATAGAATCCAACAGCACTTAACAGGATCATACACCATGATCAAGTTGGGTTTATCCCAGGAATGCAAAGATTCTTCAATATATGCAAATCAATCAATGTGATAAACCATATTAACAAATTGAAAGATAAAAACCCTGTGATCATCTCAATAAATGCAGAAAAATCTTTTGACAAAATTCAACACCTGTTTATGATAAAAACCCTCCAGAAAGTAGGCATAGAGGGAACTTATCTCAACCTAAGGCCATATATGACAAAGCCCCAGCCAACATCATTCTCAGTGGTGAAAAACTGAAACCATTTCAGGTACGATCAGGAACAAGACAAGATTACCCACTCTCACCACTGTTATTCAAACTAGTTTTGGAAATTTTAGCCACAGCAATCAGGGAAGAAGAAGAAATAAAAGGAGTCCAAATCGGAAAAGAAGAAGTAAAACTGTCCCTGTTTGCATATGACATGATACTATACATAGAGAATCCTAAAAATACTACCAGAAAACTACTAGAGCTAATCAATGCATTTGGTAGAGTAGCAGGATACAAAATTAATGCACAGAAATCTCTGGCATTCCTATACACTAATGATGAAATATCTGAAAGAGAAATTAAGGAAACATTCCTATTTACCATTGCAACAGAAAGAATAAAATATCTAGGTATAAACCTACCTAAGGAGACAGAATACCTGTATGCAGAAAATTATAAGGCACTGATGAAAGAAATTAAAGATGATAGAAACAGATGAAGAGATATACCAGGTTCTTGGATTGGAAGAATCAACATTTTGAAAATGACTCTACTACCCAAAGCAGTCTACAGATTCAGTGCAATCCCTATCAAACTACCACTGGCATTTTTCACAGAACTAGAACAAAAAAGTTCACCATGTGTATGGAAACACAAAAGACCCCAAATAGCCAAAGCAGTCTTGAGGAAGAAAAACGGAGCTGGAGGAATCCGGCTCCCTGACTTCAGACTATACTACAAAGCTACAGTAATCAAGACAGTATGGTACTGACACAAAAACAGAAATATAGATCAATGGAACAGGATAGAAAGCCCAGAGATAAACCCCCACACATATGGTCACCTTATCTTTGATAAAGGAGACAAGAATGTACAGTGGAGAAAAGACAGCCTCTTCAATAAGTGGTGCTGGGAAAACTGGACAGCTACATGTAAAAGAATGAAATTAGAACACTCCCTAACACCATACAGAAAAATAAACTCAAAATGGATTAAAGGCCTAAATGTAAGGCCAGAAACTATCAACCTTTTAGAGGAAAACATAGGCAGAACACTCTATGACATAAATCACAGCAAGATCCTTTTTGACCCACCTCCTAGAGTAATGGAAATAAAAACAAAAATAAAGAAAGGGAACCTAATGAAACTTAAAAGCTTTTGCACAGCAAAGGAAACCATAAACAAGATGAAAATACAACCCTCAGAATGGGAGAAAATGTAAGTGAAGCAGCTGACAAAGGATTTATCTCTAAAATATACAAGCAGCTCATGCAGCTCAATATCAAAAAAACAAACAACTTGATCCAAAAATGGGCAGAAGACCTAAATAGACATTTCTTCCAAGAAGATATACAGACTGCTTACAAACACATGAAAGGATGCTCAATGTCACTAATCATTAGGAAATGCAAATCAAAACTACAATGAGGTGTCACCTCACACTGGTCAGAATGGCCATCATCAAAAAGTCTTCAAACAATAAGTGCTGGAGAGGGTGTAGAGAAAAGGGAACTCTCTTGCACTTTGGTGGGAATGTAAATTGATACAGCCATTATGGAGAACAGTATGGAAGTTCATTAAAAAACTACAAATAGAACTACCATATGACCCAGCAATCCCACTACTGGGCATATACCTGGAGAAAACCATAATTCAGAAAGAATCATGTACCACAATGTTCATTGCATCACTATTTACAATAGCCAGGACATGAAAGCAACCTATGTGTCCATTGACAGATGAATTGATAAAGAAGATGTGGCAGATATATACAATGGAATATTACTCAGCCATAAAAATAAATGAAATTGAGTTATTTGTAGTGAGGTGGATGGACCTAGAGTGTGTCATACAGAGTGAAGTAAGTCAGAAAACAAATACCGTATGCTAACACATATATATGGAATCTAAAAAAAAAATGGTTCTGAAGAACCTAGGGGCAGGACAGGAATAAAGACGTAGCCATTGAGAATGGACTTGTGGACATGGGAAGGGGGAAGGTTAAGCTGGGACGAAGTGAGAGAGTGGCTTGGACATATATACACTACTAAATGTAAAACAGACAGCTAGTGGGAAGTAGCCGTATAGCACAGGGAGATCAGCTCGGTGCTTTGTGACCACCTAGAGGGGTGGGATAGGGAGGGTGAGAGGGAGATGCAAGAGAGAAGGGATATGGGGATATATGTATACGTATAGCTGATTCACTTTCTACAGCAGAAACTAACACACCATTGTAAAGCAATTATACTCCAATAAAGATGTTAAAAAAAGAAGCATTTATTGAATTTTCCCCATGTGCCACATGCTGATGACAGAAAAATGAATAATACACCCATGTCCTCAAGACATTTGAGGTACAGCAGTGACGGAAGGCACATACATGAATAAGAACAACATGGCAATAGGGAGCCTTATTGGGCAAAGTCATGCGTAGTCACTGCCACCATTTTATTAACAAACAGTGCATGGTCTCTTAAAGGAGGCTTTTCCGGATGTGGTCTTTTAATGCTACATTCTAGTTGATGGATATGCCCCTGGGTCTGCTCTCCCGGCGGAAACACAACAGTGTATGAGGTACAGTGGAACTGTATTAGACCAGGTCTCTTGCCTATGTGGCTGTGAGATGGAAGCAGGTTTACCCAGGTATCTGGGCTTCATTTCCTCTGTAAGAGCTGAAACAGTTGCTCTATAACACTCCCTCCAGCTTTTTCAGTCTGTAACCTAGAGGATGCTTTGTCTCGATCATTCATTTTAGGCTACATTTCTGCCACAGTAATACAGAAGACTAACTTTGAGCCCCAGTTAAGCAAAATGTTATCTTCCACAAAAGAATTTCAGTCTTCTCATTAGTAGACCTGAATTGCAAAAAAGTGTACTCAGTTGTGATTATGTATTTTGAATTTCACCAAAAAAGTTTTAAAAATTTGTTTTCTTTTTTGTATCTAAGTCCCTATATCATATCATTGATTTTGCTTCATGGCCTGCAAAGCTTACAGTGTTTATTCTTGGACCCTTTATAAAAAAGATCGCTGACTCCTAGTTTAGGGTTGGAAAGTTGTGGAGCAGAGTGTTTCCTGGTGTGAGATCCCTGAAACCCCATTCCTGCCACATGCTCAAGGGAGAAGACAGTTCCATGGTCAAATAAAGGCCCCTACAAGTCCTGAAGTAAGAAACAAAGAAATCCATAATCACAATCAAATGAAGAAACACACCTGTTTCACTTTGTTTAACTCCATGTTTCCAAATGTAAATGAAGTCAGACCTTTTACTAGATGACATCCCTCAGTTGCACTTTGAACCCTGGTCCTGAGCAGGTTCCCTCACACACAACTCCTACGTTCTCCTGGCGTGCACCCTTTTTTTAAAAAAATTTTAATAGATCTTTATTGGAGTATAATTGCTTCACAATACTGTGTTTCTGTTGCACAACAATGGCAGGGAAGTCTAAATTTACTTCAGGTTATATAGTCTTCCTCTTTTGCTGGACCAACTTTGCAGCAAACTGGGGAGCCACATCAGCTGAAGTGATACTTCTTCCTTCCAACGCTGGGAAATGTCCCTTTCTGAGGCTCCATACTGCATTCCGGTTGGAGCAGTGCAGCCTCGGGATGAGGATCTGTAGATCTGTAGATGATGTAGAACGTCTGAAATTGGTTTGCCTGGTTGTGGTGAGGGGTTCGAGTCAAGTCATATGTGCTCTTGCTTGTTTTTTTTTTGTGACTCTAACAGAGTACCCTGCAGCTTACTGTGCGCCCCTGAGTTTCCCTATAGGACAGCTTCAACTAATGACAGCATAATGTAGCTCAGCCCACACTGCGCAGGCCAGGCCTGTGTCCAGACTCCCCCCCACCCCAAGCACCACCATTTCAATAGTAATAACTACCATCTCTTTTGGACATGTGAACCCCCTGGGTGGGTTAGGGTCCTAGCCTTTGGCAGTGGTCAGTGTGATTCACGTGGCACCTGCAGGGTCAAACTCATCAAGGGGACTTTATCAGCAGGTGTCCAACAACTGAGGCATAGATATTGGCTGAACGAATGAGTGGGTGAATAAATGCCCTTCAACCCCAGAGAGTTGCATCCCGGAGGGCAGGGACTTATGCAGTTTAGGGATTCTAGACTACTCTCTGTGCAAAGGATGCTATATATAAGAGGAGATGGGACAGGAAAATTGAATGGGCATGGGTTTGAGTCCTAGACCTACCAACCAAGCAAGGCATCACGTTGCTCAAGTTCTTTAACCTCTCGAGTGTTACTTTTCTCCCCTGTAAAATGGAGTAGTAATACCTACCTTGCTGAATTCATGTGATGATGAGACTACCGAAGGGAATTGACATGAAAGCTAGCAAGGATCTGATACATGGTAAAACCTCAATGGATTGTAGCCATGATTATGGGTTATTAAGGGTGGGAAGCATCATCAGCCATCATGCCGAGTCCCCTCATTCTATAGGTGAGGAGACTTGGTCAATACGGCAGTTAGTGGGAGAACACAGGTTCCCTTAGTCCTAACTTAGTGCTCTATGTAGCACATTTCTCTCTTCAGTCATCCGTGAATTACTGAGGGGAAAGTCCTGATTCTGACTTTGGATATTCCCTGTAATCTTGACTTTGCTTCCAGATCCAAAGGATGGGTGCCTGGCCTCTAGTGTGCATGGGTTACACAACGTGACTTTTTAAGCACAAAGCTGAGAACATTGCCTTCCAGAAAGAGGACCTCTCTCTTGTTGGTACCTCTCAGGTTGCCAGGCTAGGACTTGGGAACATCAGGCTCACAGATGCCTCAGACACATGACTGGGTGGCTCGTCTATGCCTCAGGCCTTGGGGAAGGTGAGCCGCCCTGGAGCCAGGTGCTGCCTTCTTACCACACACCTGGCTGGGGCTCGGTGGAGTGTTCAAAGGAGCAACTGGAGGCAACTCGATGAGCAGCAACATGGCAGGGAGGAGAGAAGCAGAGGCAGCAGAAGGGAAGAGAAGGAAGCTCTTGCCATAGGCTGGAGGGGGCAATTTTTTTTCCTCAGAAAAACAGTATTACACCGGATGTCTAGATTCCTTCTCAGGCAGACCTATAAAAATCCCATTAAACACTATCTAGCGATTCCTCTTCTGGGAATTTATCTAAAGGAAACAAAAATACTAACTCCAAAAGATATCTGCACCCCCATGTTTAATACAGCATTGTTTACAGTTGCCAGGATGTGGAAGCAACCTAAGTGTCCATCAATCAATAAATGAATGGATAAAGAAAATGTGGTATACATATACAATGGAATATTTTTCAGTCATAAAAAGAAGGAAGTCGTGCCATTTGCAACAACATGGATGGACCTTGAGGGCACTATGCTAAGTGAAAGAAGTCAAAGAAAGACAGATGCTGTAGGATCTCACTTATATGTGGAATCTAAGGAAACAAAAAAGCCCCAAAACTCATAGATGCAGAGAACAAGTTGGTGGTTGCCAGAGTCAGGGGGTGGGGGAAAAGGGTGAAGGGGGTCAAAAGGTACAAAATTCCCATTGTAAAATAAATAAGTCAGGGGGATACATCATGGTGACTAGAGCTAATAATACTGTGTTGCATATTTGAAAGTTGCTAAAAGAGTAGATCTTAGAAGTTCTCATCACAAGAAAAAGACTTGGTAACTGTATGGTGATGGATGTCAACTCGATTTATTGTGGTGATCATTTTGCAATATATACGTATACAAATATCAAATCATTTACACCTGAAACTAATATAATGTTATATGTCAGTTATATCTCAATTTAAAAATCCCATTAAACACATAAAGAATATGAACTATAGTATTCCAGAACTGATAGGGCTACCTGGGTTTCTGTGAACTTAACTGGGTATCTACTCATCCAACATTATCATAAAATTAGCTACAATTAATTATCTTACTATAAAAATATTAAAAAGTATAGAGGAGAGTGCAAAATAAGAAGTCTTTTCCCTCACTCTGCCCCCAAACCAATCCCACTTAATTGAGTTTTCTGCTGTTAACAGTTTCTTATGTATTTTTCAGATAGTCATATTCGTATTCTCTCTCTCTCTCTCTCTCTCTCCATATATATATATATATATAATGTATATGTAGTGTAGTAAGTACCAATTCCATAGGCATCATGGAGGCACTGACATTTAAAGTGCCATTGAAGAAGGTGAGGAAAGGAGCCAGGTAGCTCTCTGGGGGCATCTTGGGGAGAATGCCAGGCTGATGGACCATGAAGTGCAGAGTCCTGGGGTGGGGTTGTACCTGGTGCATTTGAGGATCAGCAAAGAGGCCATGGGGTCGGAGTTGGGTGGAGTGGGGTGGAGAATATACAAGGCTTTGTAGGTTATGGCAGGGACTTGGGCTTGCTTTTACTCTGAGTGAAATGAGCTCCTTGAGCAGAGGCACGATGTGACCTGACTTATAGGGAGAAGTATTTGGAGGCTCTTATGTAATAACCCAGGTGAGAGATGATGGTAGCATGAGCCTCGATGGTAGTAGAGTGGAAAAATGGTTGGATCCTGCACATATTTTAGAGCAATAGCTAACAAATGTGATTTATTGTTGGACTGGTGGTGGGGTGTGAGAGAATGAGCATGTAGGTCAAATTACAGATTTGGTGGCTGAACAGCTGGAAGGATGGGGTTTCTAATTCACGGTGGGGCCAGTATTCAGAAGCAAGTCTGCTGGGCTGCAGGGCTGTGCTTCCTCCTCCACGTCTTGCCTCCTGGGCACCACACAGCCGTCCATGACGTTGTGCTGTGGTAAGATTCTGTGTTCCAAGGCAAAGAACAAAATTTCAGAATATTGCCTTCTATTAAGTTGGGGACTTTCTAGCCCAAATCGATTCTGGTGTCTGAGAGTGTGTTCTAGTGGCCATTTCTGGTATTTCAAAGATGCTTATTAGAACCCAGGTAATTCATCCCTAGAACTCTGGACTCACTTGTTGGGAATGTCTGCATTAGACCATTATTCTAGAGTCTTGTGTTCCTGCTTTTGGTGATCATACTCTCTGTGCCCTGAGTTTCGCTGTGCTTTCTTGTCCATCAATTACTTTCTGTGTCTTATAATGAAAACACAGTGAAGACGAATGTGCTATTTATAATTTTCTTCCTGGAGCCATTTCAATGAAAAGTTAATTAAATGTCTTGACATCCTAATTTTAATGTATTCTTTCAGTAATAGTGAGACAGTGTGAGAGCTGTAAGAATCCCCAAGTCTAAAATAAACTTATGCAAATACCTTTTCAAAATGCTACTTTATGCAGAGACAGCATTGCTTAAACATGATTAGTACTTTTATGTCTTTATTAATTTTATTAATTAAAATATTGAAAAGATGAGCTTGTGATTAGGGGTGTTCAGTTAAGGCATTCTTCAAGTGTTGGATTATAGCATGGGAGTGGGTGGTTGACCCTTGTGCGGCTATCTTTGCTTTAGGGCCGTGGTTCTCACATTCTGGTGGCTCTAGGGAAACACCTAAAGAGCTAATGAAGAACACAGAGGCTCGTTGGAATAGGGCCTGGGACTTTTGTGTTTTTACTAAGTTTCCCACATGATTCTGATACCCACCAAAGTGTGAGAACCACTGCTTTAGAGCATCAAGCTGCTTTAGTGTTTTAGGATGATTCTGGACTCAATAAACTACAGGGAAAATCTGTTGTGTGTTGCCCAAGGCCACTCGGGTGCTTCAGGCATGATATCTTACTCCCTGCATTCCAAGAGTGTGAGTATGTTGTTTACAAAGTGACTGAAATCAACAGAGGCCCCCACAACTTCATGCCTAGGAATACCTCATACACCCTTTCCTTTGAAAATGAGCCATGGAATTCTGGAGTTCCATTGATAAGACCTCAGATATGTAGATTTGTAGGTGATGTATTGGCTTGTGCCAAAGCAATTCTCTCATTTCCCTGCTAAATGCATCTCCTGCTGTGGCAGCTCCCGGGTCTATTTTTTCTGCCAAGGACCCCATGGTGGCTGTAAGTGGGAGGGGCTGTGTGGACCAACTCAGGATGGAGTCTTCCCAAATCAAAGGATGGGGGATGCTAATCTATAGTCAGAGAGGACGGGGTTTCTTCAGGGTTTGGGCCTTTTAGGTCCATATCTTATTTCCACTGTGGGAAAGAAAGATACTCTTGGGCTTCTCAATAATAGTACCTGTGAATGAGTGAAGTACTGTTCCAAGTGCTTTATATTGAATACCTTAATTAATCCTCATAAATCCCACTGAGAGTGTATTACTCTTCCCATTTTAAGGAAAAGGAAATGGAGGTACAGAGAATTTGCCCACGGCGATCCCAGCTAATTATAGGAGCTAAGATTCAAATACAGGCTGTCTGGCTCCAGAGTTTATCATTTTAGCCATTATGCTCTGCTGTCTAGCAGGATTTATGCTCCTTCCCTCTGTTATGTTGGTCTAGGAATCATAATGGGAGTGACAGAGAGATGGACACTCCAAGGGCAGTCATGCAGAGAATGGCAGAGTCCGGTGGCCGGCAAAATAACAGGGAGCTCCTGGGACCCCTCCCTCACCTGAAGAACCAGAGCCAGGTGTGGACAGAGGTGATGGTGGGGTGTATGCAGGGTAGCATTCAGTGGTGAGGCTGAACTCACTCCTTACAGGTAGCATCCATTCTGATTGGCAGTGCTACTGCATACCTGTCATCGAATGCTGAGTGTATGTTCCTCCCCGAGAGCCATGGCTGGCTTGGTGATAGGCCCCTTGAATTGTCATGGACCTTCTTCTAGGCCAGGAGAAGGAGAGGGCCAGTTGTTCACTAGGGCTGTTCAGATGCTGCTGGCAAGTAGCAAACCGTAAGCCCCAGGGAAGCCCCTGGGTTACGGGGAGGGAATAGGTGGAGGGCAGCAGAGGTCCGATGAAGAGGATGGGTGTCATCATGATCCAGGGCAGGATTTATAAAATTTGAGTAATATAAGGATTTCTTTTGAAGGAAAAATATTACAGCATATTTCCAGTGTTAAAGGAAATTAGTCTTATTATAGTATTACTTAAATATGTTCAAACACAACTAATTGCAAATTCCTCATATTTTTAGCTGTTGTACAACTATAAAACTGAAACATTTTAGCAAAAACAAACAGGAACAAAATTACAGAAGCAATAATATTCCAACTAGTGGCACTGATTTAACATAATGGATGCTGTTGTTTTGCTGAAACAGCCACAACTTATTGCATCTATGTGGCATTGACACTACAGGCTCTGTGGATATCGTGGCCTCCACTTCATGTGTCATGGGATGACTCAGTAGTCTGTTATCCAGCTCCACTTGTCTAGAGGAACAACCGTGTGGCTTTTGCTTGTACAGCGGTGGTGATGTCCTTTGGCCTCCCCTGAGTGCAAAACCATTATTGGGCTCTGCCCAGCTCCTTGGTGCCAATGTGATCATAATACCAAGCTTGGGCACCAATGTTGTATGGCACTTCTGGTGATTATGGGATTGATTATACAGTTGATAACGAATATGCTTATTTTGAGTTTTGTTGCGATGATTTGGGATTGCACTCCACGGAAACGTAAGCTCTCTCGGGGGGCTTTGTTTTGCACTCTGCCATATGCTGGGTGCTGAGAGTAGTGCCAAGAGCAGCTCTGTCCGGTAGAAATACAATGCAGCCCATAAATACGAGCCACTTAGGTAATTTAATATTTTCTAGTAGCCACACTTTAGAAAAGTAAAAGGGAACAGGTGAAATTAACTTTAGTAATATATTTTATTTAATCCAATGTATTTTAAATTGTGATCATTTCAACATGTAATCAACATAAAAATTACTAATGCAGCATTTTATATTTTTCTTTTTGTGTGAAGTCTTGTGTGTATTTTACATTTACAGCAGATCTCAATTCAGACTAGCCACATTTTAGGTGCTCAGTAGTCTCATGTAGCTAGAGGCTACTGTGTTGGACAGTGCAGGTATGGAAGATAATGGGTGCTCAATGAGTGAAGTAAGTCAGAAAGAGAAAAACAAATACCATATGCTAACACATATATATGGAATCTAAAAAAAAAAAAGTTCTGATGAACCTAGGGGCGGGACAGGAATAAAGACGCAGACATAGAGAATGGACTTGAGGACACGGGGAGGGGGAAGGGTAAGCTGGGACGAAGTGAGAGAGTGGCTTGGACTTATATATACTACCAAATGTAAAATAGATAGCTAGTGGGAAGCAGCCGCATAGCACAGGGAGATCAGCTTGGTGCTTTGTGACCACCTAGAGGGGTGGGATAGGGAGGGTGGGAGGGAGACGCAAGAGGGAAGAGATATGGGGATATACGTATGCATATAGCTGATTCACTTTGTGATAGAGCAGAAACTAACACACCATTGTAAAGCAATTTTACTCCAATAAAGATGTTAAAAAAAAAAAAGACTATTGCTTGATGCATTAAGGAGCTTTCAGACATTCAGGATACTGTTTTCAGAAATGCTGGTGCTCTCTCTTATATTACAGTGGGGGGAAGCAGAAGAATGTGGGGCTCCAAGTTGCTCACCTCTCATTTGAATGATTATGACATCCTCCTATCTGGTCTCGCTGTGTCCAGCCTTACTCCTGTAATTGTCCTCCCCAGGACAACCAGAGGACTTTTTCCTAAAATGAAAAGTTTATCAGACTTCCCTGGTGGTGCAGTGGTTAAGAATCTGCCTGCCAATGCAGGGGACATGGGTTCGAGCCCTGGTCCAGGAAGATCCCGCTTGCCGCGGAGCAACTAAGCCCGTGCGCCACAACTACTGAGCCTGCGCTTCAGAGCCTGCGAGCCACAACTACTGAAGCTGCCGTGCCTAGAGCCCGTGCTCCACAATAAGAGAAGCCACCACAGTGAGAGGCCCGTGCACCTCAACAAGGAGTAGCCCCCACTTGCCGCAACTAGAAAAAGCCCGCGCGCAGCAACGAAGACCCAAAGCAGGCCAAAATAAATAAATGAATAAATAAATTTAAAAAAATTACTATATATGTATATATGTGTGTGTATACATAAAAAAAAAAAGGCTTATCAAACCACTCCCTTGCTTACAAAAGTTCCAGTGGCTCCTCTTAGATGTTAAAATAAAGTCCAGGTTCGTTAGCATGGATTACAAGGCCCTGGATGCTCTGGCCCTCGCCCTTTTCTCTAGTGTACCCTCTCCTGCCATCCTCCTTGAGTGCCCTACCCCAGCGACATTGTCCTTCCACATGGCAGACCACCTTCGCCTTTGTGTCTTTGTACGTGCCATTTCCTATGCCCGTGACTGTCCTTCCTCCACTCTCCTTCCCCTACTCATTTCCTGTATATCCATCAGGTACAGGTTAAAGTGTCACTTCCTCCAGGAAGCTCTCCCAGACCCCCCTGCACTGTCTGGCTCTCTGAGTCCTGCTGCTGTGCACTACCCTAGCTGAATATTCCTCACTCTCATCTCTCATAGCAGACGCCCCTTTACAGTAGCTGTCCTCCGCTACCCTTTGAGACCTGGGATGACTTAGGGAAGAAGATGACTGATACGGATCATGGAGGCCTGGGGGATTTTATTGTTGTCAGAAAGTATGGCCAAAAGTCTTGGGAGAAAAGGAACAGACATTTCCCACCTGATTTAAAACTATGCATTATGGGCAAGGCTTAATTAAAATGCAGAAATCCTATTCCTCATGGCAACATTTGGCAATCCCTTCCCTCTCATCACTGAAAGTATCAGAGGATTATTCAAGGAGGGCTCAGCCGCCAAATGTATCCTTCCCTCAATCGGGAGATGTTGGTTAATGGAAAACCTGTGACTCGTCTGTCCTTGAGTATTGAGGGTTCCTCCCAGGTCCTCCCCTCTTCAGTTAAAATGACTCCCACTGTAATTATATTTGGCGTATGTATCAGCTAGATCAGTGGTTCTGAACCAGAGGAGCGTCTCAGAATCACTGGGGAGTTTTCCTGAAGTACATCTGTCTAATATCAGTCCTCCCCCAATTTCCCTCCAGACCCATGAATCAGAATCTCTCAAGATGGAGCCCAGGAATGCATATTGTGAACGGGCTTCTCAGCCAACTCTGATATTTAGTCTCTGGTTAAGAATCACTGAGGTGGGGTGTAAGAAAGGCAAAATAGTCTAAAACCAAAGTCATTGCAGGTTATGACGGGTGCTTCTTTAATGAGGCGCTATAGGGGGACTAAGGGTGGTGACATTTCCTACTCCAGGAGCACAGTCTGGGAGAACTATTAGCCAAGGCAGAAATGGGCCACCTGTAGGAAAGGTTAGAGAATGCCATACCGGGCTTTATTTGTTCCTTGTGCAGCTCATACTCTTAACTTTTTATTATTGCACAGCTGCCGACTCGATTTTACAATGCAAATAAAAGTCTGATATATTATGACACTTTGCATTTATTGTTCACCATATCTATTGAGATGAAATAGTTTATTAAAACTTGTTCTTAAACCACATTCAAATGCCTGTGGATAAGCAAGTTAATGTAGTAAGATCTGATATTCTATCTTCCTTTGGCCACGGGGCTGTAGAGCCGAGGATAAAAAGTGGTGCCTTTTCTGTATTTGGGGACAGGGGTTGGAGGAGACCCACAGTATTGGCTATCACAGTGTTTTTTATTCATTCAATAGGTACTTATTGAGGCCCTGTAACAGGTCCTGTTTCTAGCAGTGAAAGAAGATCCAAGCCCCTGCCCTGTGGAGTTTACATTTCAGTGGAAGAGACAAAAATAAGCAAAATAAATAATTACTTATATTAACTATATAGTGCTAGAGATGTGATCATTGCTATGGAGAAAAATAAAGCCTGAAAGGAAGATAGGAATTCTTGTGTGTGGAGTGGTAATGGGCAGAGGGTGGTGGTGGTAACATTCGACCATAGACCTGAAGGAGAAAAGGGGATGAACTGTGCAGGTATCTGGGAGTAAGTTGTTCCACATGGAACAATAAGTGCAAAGCCCCTGAGGCAGGCAGCAGCATATTGGAAGTGTCTTCAGAATCACCAAACAGTGAGGATAGCGTGGAGAGAAGAGGGAAAGCAAGGTAGAAGATGAGGTTAAGGAGGTAACAAGAGGCTACAGCAAGGAGTTTTGCTCTTACTCTGAGTGAGAGGAAAAGCCAGTACTCACTTTCTTTTTTTCTGTTTCTTTACTTTTTTTTTTACATCTTTATTGGAGTATAATTGCTTTACAATGGTGTGTTAGTTTCTGCTTTTGAGCTGAGGTATAGAAGAGACAACTTAATTTCAAAAGGATCACTCTGGTGGTGGATGTTTCCCTCTACACGAACCAAGGTGAAGCAAGAAGACACTTTAAGAAGCTGTTTCAATATCCCAGGTGAGTGATAGAAGTAGCTTGGACCAGGGTGACAGAAGCAGAGGTGGAGAGAAGGGGTTAGATTCTCGATATATTTTATAGTCAGAGCAGGGAAGATTTGCTGAGTACGGGTGTCAGAGGGAAAGAAAAGAGTCAAGGATGAGGCAGGTCTCTGACGTGTGTACCTGGCGAGAAGGAGTGGCAGTTCGCTGGGATGAGGAAGAGCATGGGGAAGCAGGGCAGGACAGTGCTCAGAAGTTCAGGAATTTGGTTTAGACCAGTTTACAAAAGCAGGTTGTCGTTCCCTTGCAGCACTGAGATTGCTACTGCACAGGGTGACTGATTCTGAAGTCTTAATGCTACTTGTCACTTCACTAGCTCATGTCAAATGACAGTTTTTGTTGGTCATTTTCTCGTGGGAAAGAAATTAAGATTCTCCAAAATTTTATTTCCCAATCTATAATTTTTCCTTAAAAAGAAAACTCTTTTTTACAATGTTTTCTTTAAACTTTGTATGATTAATTTCTTAACCCCTAATTTGGCTCTTTTCTTTGTGTCTAATTAAATAATCCATCTTTCTTTTCAAAGTTCCTGCTTCCAAGGAACTGGATTAATTTCTCTCTTAAGTCATTGCTTTTTAAAGAGAGTGGTCCTTCTCAGCTTTCTAAGTTGCAAGAAACAGATTCACTCCTGTTATCCTTAGTGATAAGAATTCATTGTAAGTATCACGTCTGGGGAGAGGGATTGGGGTGGGATTTTTTTTTCCAATTGATTCACTATTATATTTTTTGCATATATGTATATATATATATATATATCATAGGAAGAATGTAAGACTGCAGTTGAATAAATACATAAAATATAAACAAGTACATAGGCTCACAGTGACACTAAAAATTAAATAAAACTCATTGGTCACCATTGAAGGTTGCTAGGACACCAACTCAATATTCTGAAAACAGTAAAATGGTAAAGAAAAACAATCCAGCATTTATTCTCTCTTCCTTATATGCACCATATTTGAATTTAATCAACTGTTAAGGATTTGTTAAGAATTCCTTATAGAAGAATTTCAGCTAAAATGCAGAAGGAATTATGAAATCATAAATAAATGGATCTAGGCCGTGTTAATCAGTGGGTGGTAAAACCATTGAGTGAAAGGCAGATGTAGGACTTCATGATGGATGGACCAGGCTGACAACACCTGAACCCACTGATCCGTCAATCTTGGCATCACTTGAGGTTGGACACTTAAGGGGATAGGTATATAGGGGTTCAGTGTCTTATTCTATTTTTGTGATGTTTGAAACTTTTCATAAGATGTTTTTAAAAGACAAAAATATGTTTATACATACACAAAATTTTTATTTTTAACTACAGATAGGATCATACTCTCTATATGGCTCTGCATTTCACTTTTATTCACTGAACTGACTTTTGTGGGTTCCATATTGCTCAACTTACTGGTCTCTGGACTTTATATAGGGTGGCTTTGCTGAGAGTTTTTATTCATCAAGACTGGTCGTGAGTATAGGAGATCAAATGATCAGGGACAGACAAGAACATTTCTTCCGAGACAGGCTTGTGAAATGCACTCTGGCAAGGACCTCTTGAATCCTAAGAGGTAAAAAGAACGTTTAGGTGAGAAGTGTCAGGGAAACAAAAGTATTTGAAGCTGTTTCCCTGAGCAGAGAAGGGATTCAGACTGTCCATAATGCCATTTGGTGTATGTAAACTTGGGAGCTGCTTCCTGACCTTGGATCTGAAGCCTCCTCCTCACTATCTCCAGCTGTGCTGCCAGTCAGTCAGTTTAGACCTGTTTTCCCTGGGTTCAATCTCCAACCTCAGCAGTTCTTCCTAGAGAGTTTGAATCTTTAGGTCTGGAGCCTGACATCCCAGAGGGTATAAACATGGCCAAACACAGGGGCTTCAGCAGTGGACGCATATCTAAAGAGGTAGGTCTGTTGGGAGGTGTTCTGACAGGTAAATGGGGGAGAGCAGGCTGGTATGTGTGGAAAGAGCATGATCTTTGGAGTCAGGGCTGGGTTTGAAAGGTGGTTTCTGTATCAGCCGTGTGTCTGTGGACAAACCGTTTAATCTCTCTGTGCTTCCATTTCACTCCTTTGTAAAATGCTGACAGAATTCCTCCTTTCTGTGGCTGTGATAGGGCTCCGTGACGCTGTGTAAGCTGAAGCCCACGGCAGTGCTCGGTGCTTGGCAGATGCTTTACAAATGCCCAGCCTCCATTTCTCTCCTCTAAGAACGGGGCTGCTAGCTGTATCAGAAATTGTGCTACAGAGCCTGGAGCCTAGGAGATAAAAGTCAGGCATCTTGGCTGGGTACTGAGAGATTGGGCTATGTGGACTGAAAGCTGGTTTCTGAAAGCGACCAGATCCAGGGTGAGGCTTCTCAGAGCTGAAGACCCTGCTCAGAATTTACCACCGTTTGCCATATTGCTGGCTCCATTGCGTTTGTCTGTCTTAGCCAGGAAGCCCCAGAAAGATACAGGCCTGGAAGTCTCTTGCTCTCTGTGCTATCCTTCAGTGCCTCACGTACCACAGGGACTTAATAACTATCTGTACACGAGTGAATTAGTGTTCATGGAAGAAACTCTAGCAAATACAAATCAGAATAGGAAAACTCACCCTTAACCTAATCCCCTGTTACTAACATTATGGGTTTTATCCTTTCAGTCCTTACACTTATAATTTACAAAACTGCGGTCATACTGTTTTATAATGTGCTTTGTGAAAATATGTTTTGAACATTTTCCCAAATTGTATGTGGTTTCCTATAAAATCATTTTAATGGCTGCATAGTAACTTTTGTATATACATACCACGATTGTTTTTGGGCTTCCCTGGAGGCGTGGTGGTTAAGAATCCGCCTGCCAATGCAGGGGACACGGGTTCGAGCCCTGGTCCGGGAAGATCCCACATGCCGCGGAGCAACTAAGCCCGTGCGCCACAACTACTGAGCCTGTGCTCTAGAGCCTGCGAGCCACGACTACTGAAGCCCGCACGCCTAGAGCCCGTGCTCCGCAACAAGAGAAGCCACAGCAATGAGAAGACCGCGTACTGCAACGAAGAGTAGCCCCTGCTCACTGCAACTAGAGAAAGCCCACACGCAGCAGTGAAGAACCAATGCAGCCAAAAATAAATAAATTTATTTAAAAAATATACCACGGGGCTTCCCTGGTGGCGCAGTGGTTGAGAGTCCGCCTGCCGATGCAGGGGACACGGGTTCGTGCCCCGGTCCGGGAAGATCCCACATGCCGCGGAGCGGCTGGGTCCGTGAGCCATGGCCGCTGAGCCTGCGCGTCCGGAACCTGTGCTCCGCAACGGGAGAGACCACGACAGTGAGAGGCCCGCATACCGCAAAAACAAAACAAAACAAAACAAAACACGATTTTTATAATGAATGAATTCCTTGTCTTTAGACATTTAGGTAGTTTGTGCAGTATTTTGCTGGTATAAACAGCATTGTAATGAACATCCTTGCAGATAAATCCTAGACCAAATAACTGATTAGCTTCTCCATTTGAATACCAGTTTCCTTTTACTCTTTTTTTTTTTTTTGAGATAATTGTAGATTCACGTGCAGTTGTAAGAAATAATACAGAGAGATCCTTCAGACCCTTCACCCAGTATCCCCCAGCAGTAAGATAACATATTGCATATCTGTAGAACAATATCATAATCAGGAAATTGACACTGTTACAACCCTTCAATACCTATTTTAAGTTTTTTAGTTTGCCTTGGCCAGACACATGTTGTAGACACTGTTGGGAAGTTCTGGTTTTTCATTTTCAAAAGCATGTATCTTTCTTCTTCTGTCAACCACCCTCCTCTGCTTTTCCCCTTCCTTAGCTGAGCCCTGCCTCCTAGTTAGCCTGCCTTGATGGCTCTGTTCCAGCTGTCTTGGCACAGGTGCCTGAGTTCTAGATTCTCAGAATTCCAAGCACTAATGTTCTTCAGAGCCCCTGTGAAATAAGGTCAGAGACTATTTCTTCTGCTATCAAACTGTAGCCATCTGTTGGTTTCTACTCTTAATACCAAAGCCGATAACGCCCAGGGTATCAGAGCCCGCAGGCATTATAGATACAGTCTGCTGCTAATCAAATTCACTAATTAAAACTATGAGCCAGGCTGTAAGGTTACATTTCCTTTGTTCTTATTTCAGATTCTGTGTAGTCACATTTTATATACATACGAAAGTGTGTCTGTGATGTATTAATAAAATTTCACCTTATGCACAAGTGAAATAACACAAATATTTCAAACAAAAAATATCAAGAATTGTGTAGTTTCAAGGATAATATGGCAGCTTGAGTGAAATAATCGCTTTTGATTAATGGGGATCCCACATTAGCCCTGGAAATGGACAAACCCACCGTGCTTTGTCAGAACAGGAACTTCTGCAAGTGATGTTCGTTACTGTTGTGCCTTTATCGGAAAATTCACTGTTAGTATAATTGAGTCTTTTTTCGTAATCGTAAAATAATATCATACATGTATTCATTAATGGGTGGTACTGATGCTGGTGCTAGTTCTAAAAATATGCCTGAAAACCAGTAACTAGAAAGGAAGGTAGATGTGATAAAACACTATTAAGACAAACATGTGCTAAGATACACTGTGCTTTTGATATCAGAGAGAGCACTTCATGAAATATTATAGATAATGCCAAGGAAATAAAAGACTGCCTTAAAGCAAAATATGCTACAGTGGTTGTAGATTTATGTGCCAGCATCTTCATACATTATATTTATTCCAGTGGGAAAATTAGTTGTGAATTATGCAAGTTTCGGTTTATGCAAGGTCTTGAGTAATTTATCCCTTACATAAAATGCATCCCCCTGTACTGGATTTACTTTGTACTTTGCTCATGATTCAAGTGGTGTGTACACCCCTTGACCCCCTTAACTCCCACTTAAGATGGGAGTTTGAAACTTCTTAGTCCTAGTGGAATTGAATTTCTTTTTTATTTTTACAATTTATAAATGAAATTTTTAAGTCAGTTGCTTGAAATTCAAGGATACATTTCTCAAAGAAACAGTCATTACACGGGAACTCACATTTGTTGATTACCTACTATATATGTGTCCACACTTTACATATTAGTTCTAATTTAATATAGTCCTTGCAACAACTCTGGGGTCTGTCACCACCTTGAATTTGTAGACAAGGCTTCCCAGAATCAGAGAGGTGAAGTCACAGGCTCCACAAAGGTGAGGAGGCTAGGATTCAAATGTCTGATTCCAAAATCTGTGTTTTGTCTGAGAGCCCGTGGACTCTTTGGAAGTCAATATATGCCGTAAAATTATAAGCAAAATTTTGTTGGCCTGTGTATTCATCTTTCTGTGCCAAAGGCTCATGGCTTTCATCAAACATCCAAGGGGCTTGTTAATCCCTTCTAGTGTTAAACACCCCAGAACCACACCAAAATCCCTCCTAAATGACCCACAGAGCCTTACTTAACCCTGACCACATATTAACCTTTTCAGTCAGCTATTTTAAGTGTTAATTTAACATTAACATCTTTAGGAAAATATTTCACAGTGTGCAGCTACTCTGGAACCAGGGTTTCTCTCTGCCCAGCACTTCCTCTTGACAAGTTGGAGGGTAGGATAAAATCTGTTGGCTGCAGGACAAAACTTATGATGAGCCTTGAAACTCTTTTGCCCCCTGGGTTTCTAAGGGGTCCCAGACCTATCCTCAACATTGCGCTGGGTATTTGTGCAGATGTACAAGACTACTCAAACAAAAATCCATCTGGTTTCCTATCTTCATTTGTTTTTCTCTTGTGGCATTTTTTCACGCATCATGTTGTCTTAAAATGGTTATATTTATGCCTCATCTCCCCATTCGAGTTAGAAGGCTTCTGAAAGCAGGAGCCATATTTTGTTTATCTTGGGGTTCCCTGAATGCTCAGGATCCTGTGTGACAGGGACAGAAAAACACTAAAGTGTCAGATTCACAGCAGGCTTTCTGTCCAGGTCCTGCTTCCTGTGGAGGCTTCTTTGCCTGCTGCTGTGGCTCCTGGCCTTGGTGGTAACAGGTGGGAGGTACAGAATAGCGATGGTGGGGTAGAAGATCAACTTCAACTACCTGGAGAAAAAAAGGAAACAATCAAGGGGCTGGAAGAAAGGGGTGTGTGTGTGTGAGGAGATGAGGCTGAGGTTCAGTGCAGGCTTGTTATTTGAAAGGAGAGTGAGGCGATGGAAGCCGCTCTGGCAAGGGGGCTCTCTGGGGAGAGAGATGGCGAAGAGGGTCATGGAAAATTATTCTGTGAGCCTGTGCGTCCTACCCACCCTCCATCCCATGCTTCTATCCAGTTCCCCGAATTCCATTGATCCTCAAGGCTTTGGGGAGTAGGCTTTCTGTTACATTTAAATGTGTAGTTAGGCTCATCCTGATTGGGGACATGCAGATTTAAGTTAATCACACATATCTTTTAAGGGCAGAGTAAATATTGAACAAATGAGCAAATTGATTCGGTTGGGCTTTCTTAAAAATGTTTGCATTTTCTTCAAATTTGAACTTAACTGTAAAGCATAGCATTTTCATAAAATTTAAACAGTGTCGAAGTATGTAAAATAACAAAGCTTCCGCTACCCTTCATCTCCCCCTCTCCTTTTCCCATTCCAGGTAACCTCTGCTAATGATTTGAATTTTCTTATCAAACCTCTTTGAACAGTATTTGTCTTTCCGTGAACAAAGCCCCCCAGAGTTTGGAGAAGGAAAAAATCTCTTCTGGTAGTATGAAGTCTAAATAGTGACAGCCATAGAATTTCTTCACCTAGTTTGACCAGAAAATGTAATTGCTTCTTCTGTCACACTCGAGAGACCACTTGTATCTCCCTTGCAGGAAACCATCTGCATGAGTAGGTCTGAAGTTCAGAGGGTGTGAATGCAGAGCATCGCAGAAGGAAATCTCTTAAGTCTCTGTTGCCCTCTCCTGACCACACAGAAATTGCCTTTTCTCTCTGCCATTCATCTGGTTAAGCTACGGCTGCTCTTAATGGCTGTTTTTCCTTCCTTCCTTGTCTTGTTTGACAGTGTCCTTTCAGTCAAAACGTCTTAGCAAATGCTTTTCTTTGCTAAGCTTCCCAAGGCCATGTCAAAGAGAGCACCAGGAACACGTGAAATAAAAGCAGCTTCTGTCACGGTGTTGATGCTGGCTGTAAATCAGCGCATCCTCGAGGTTTACAAACCATGGCTGACACTCGTCAGGGGCTGCCCACATACTGGGGTGCAGACTTCCTTACCAAGTGGCATGCTTTATATTCATAGATTCCTAACACTGTCCCTGAGGCCTTTATGGAAGCACACATTGGCATGGTCTGGGCTCTCTTGTTTCAACACACTGCCTACATCCTTGTGGGGTCTTACTCTGTGTTCTTGCCTTAGGTCCTTTGAACCTGCTTTGTCCTCATTGGAATGCTCTTACCCTGCTCTCTCTGTCCCCTACTCCCATGCCCTTTTTGCAGGGCCCAGCTTAATGTAATTCCCTCAGATCCTCCAGATCAGGTTAGCTGTCTTTCCTATCTCTCCTCCCTTCCTGGTATTTTGTACTTCATCCAACACTCTTCATGCTTAGAATTTCTGGTCGATGTCTCTTTTCCTTGCTAGGAGGCAGCCTTCATGAGAGTGGGCACTGTGGCTATCTCCACCACAGCTGCATCGCCAGTGTCTTGCCCAGAACTTGGCACAGAGGAGGTGCTCAATAAATAAGTTGTCAAGTAATAGAATGAAGTAAGAACAGGGTTTTCTAAACTTGGTTAATCAGAATCACATGGAGAAACTTGGTTGCAATACAAATTCATGGGCTCCTCGACCATAGAGATTCTGGTAGCAAGTCTGGGGTAGGGTGTGGAAATGTGTTTTGTTTTAAGCACTAAGTTTGTAGTAATTTGTAATGCAGCATAGAAAACTAACGTAGTCAGCAATTGATGGAATGATGCTGTGTAACAAACCACCCCAAAATTGAATAAAAATTTATAACGATAAGCATTTATTCTCATGCTTATGAGTCTGTAGGTATACTGTGGCATGGCTAATGTAGGCTGGGCTCAGTTGCTGGCTGTGGGTTATGTTGAGGTCTGCTTCACATATGTTGGGCTGAGAGGCAGCAGGTTCTGCTAATGGTGATCCACTGGTGCTCAGGAACCAAGTCAAAATTACAAATTCAGGGCTTCCCTGGTGGCGCAGTGGTTGAAAGTCTGCCAGCCGATGCAGGGGACACGGGTTCATGCCCCGGTCCAGGAAGATCCCACATGGTGGGGAGCAGCTGGGCCTGTGAGCCATGGCCGCTGAGCCTGCGCGTCCAGAGCCTGTGCTCCGCGACGGGAGAGGCCACAACGGTGAGAGGCCCATGTACTGCAAAAAAAAAAAAAAAAATGTACAAATTCATCTAATACATATACTTGTGTCACATCCCTAACATTTCATTGACCAAAGCCAGTCATATGGCTTTCCAACATCAACGGGAAATGAATATTTTCTGATCAATAATAAAAAGTATAAAAGTTTATCTGGCCTCTTAGTTTTGTCTAAGGTGTCCTCATATATACCAGCTCATTCTATTCTCCCTGAAATCTTATGAAGAAGGCAGAAGAACTTTTTTAAACTTCATTTTCATTTGAGGAGAGAGGGGTTCAGATTGGTTAAAGGAGATTCTTACTATCAAATGGCTGGTTTCTGTCAGAGATATGACTATAAGGAAAGACTTTTCCACTTTTTGTCTAGTGCTCTTCCCACGGCAGGGATTTCTGAGATATAGTCGATCTGTGTTAGTAGTGCATAACAGCACTCTAAGTGTTTTAAGAGCCATGCAAGTATTTTAAGCCATTCTGAATGGTTCACTTCCCTGAATGCCCTGATCCCTCATCCCAGGTCTTTGTGCTGGTCATTCCCTTGTCTGTAATGGTTTTTTTTTTTTGTTTGTTTTTTTGTAATGGTTTTCCCTACTCTTCCCAACTCACAATGTTCCTAAACCTAACACCTCTACTTACTGTTCAGCTCGCTGATCTCAGCTTAAACTTGCACTTCTTCGAGAAACCTTCCTTGGCTTATGCTTTTTCCATCTTCTCCCATCATGCCCTCCCATCATCTCTCTATTGTAGCACTTAACTCACTGCATTAGTTACCTGCCTGCCCCCTGGACTGTCAGTGCCCTGAAGACAGGAGCTATGCTATGCCTCCTTTTCACTGCCATGCATTGCAGCATCTAGGACGTAGTAGACAGTAGTGTTTGTTTACTGGTTGATTAATGTTTTCTTCTTGTGGTCTCAGAAGCCACAGATGCTACTATTTATCTGTGAGTGACACCCTGCTCTAATGATTTTATAGTATTGTTTTCTTTTTTGATACTTTGCATAATCTGGCTTTATTCCCCCCCCCCAATTGTTAAATAAAACCTGGATAATTCTTAAGAGCGAATGGGGCCAACCAGCAATTTTTAAATAACTTGTGAAGTCTCCTAGACAAAGAATAATAGAATGTTTGGTGCTGGGTGTGGTATGAAAGTTCAGCTACCCTGGTTCTTGGCAAGAACCAGGGCCTTAGGCCAGATCACGAAAGTCCTGGAAGGTCACATTCAGACATTTAAACTCTAACCTGCAGGCACTGGGGAGTCACAGTGCTTTTGAGAGGAGATTGACATGGTCACCTGAGTGTTCTAGGGAGTTCTAAATATATGAGCAAAGGTGAATGAGGGATATCCATGAGAAGCTGTTGTCCTGTTAAGAAATCCTGTTGGCTTAGACAGGGTGATGGTGGTGGGAAAGGAGAGGAGAGAGAGATTTAGAGATAGTGAAACACGCTTACTGGAACTTGGTGACTTTTGGATAGGGATGTGAAGTCCCTGCCTGCCTGAGGCATTTTGTGTTCTGCTTAAAAATAAGAAGCCCAGTCCAGAAGTCTGTAACCTAAAGAGAACAGCTCTCATCTGTGGTGCAAACAGAATGGCCTTTGGAATCAGAGACAAGTTACTTAACTTCTCTGAATTTCAGAATACACAATGAGCAAATCAAAATGTCCCTCGAAATCAAATGAGATAGATGTGTAAATGGCATCAGTGGGTGGTAACCAACATTAAACATTCTGAAATATAACCCCCCCCACCCCCTGAACACGTTTGTATCTATTAAAAGACGGGAATAAAGACACAGACCTACTAGAGAATGGACTTGAGGATATCGGGAGGGGGAAGACTAAGCTGGGACAAAGTGAGAGAGTGGCATGGACATATATACACTACCAAACGTAAAATAGATAGCTAGTGGGAAGCAGCCGCATAGCACAGGGAGATCAGCTCGGTGCTTTGCGACCACCTAGAGGGGTGGGATAGGAAAGGTGGGAGGGAGGGAGACGCAAGAGGAAAGAGATATGGGAACATATGTATATGTATAACTGATTCACTTCGTTATAAAGCAGAAATGAACACACCATTTTAAAGCAATTATACTCCAATAAAGATGTTAAAAAAAAAAAAAGTCTACTTATCCTTCATGGGTCAGCTGAAGTTACCCATCTTCCCTGACCACTCCCACCTGAAGTAGTTCCTACCTTAATGCCCAGAGCACTGTTATCTATATCTGTCACATGGTGTCTTTTAAATTTGTTTTGTTTTGTTTTGCTTTGTCTTCAATAGCTGATCGAATTGGTCATATTCTTTACACCCGAAGGATTAGTCCAAGATAGACATTCTCTTGCTTTATTCCTTTTTATTCCCCTCTACCCCTCCAGCAACCATTTCAGTGTGTTTTAGTATATGTCTTTTTGTTCATATATATTCTTGCAGACTGTCTCTTGTGGTTCTGTGAACATATATTTTTAATTTGCTTAAGTGATACTGTGTTCTGCATCTCATTCTGTTTCTTTCCTTTTCCTAAGGACTGAATTTTAATGCTCCATTCATGTTGCTATGGTATACTTTTCATTCATCACATTGGCAGCTGCATGCTATTCCATGCTGGGCATCCTTCACATTTTACCTATGCATTTTTCTGATGTCAGACACCAGGGTGGCTCCAACTCCCTTTGTCATAAGTGATGCTGCAGTGAACATCCTTAAGCATGTCCCCTTATGGCAGTGGTTCTCAACTGGGGATGGCTTTGCATCTCCAGGGACATTCAGCAATGTCTGGAGACATATTTGATTGTCACAACTGGGGGCAGATGCTACTGGCATCCAGTAGGTAGTGCTCCTAAACATCCCGCGGCACACAGCACAGTCCCCACAGCAAAGAGTTATTCGGTCCCACATGTCAGTATTGCCGAGGTTGAGAAACTCTGCCTTAGGAGCACCGGAGAGGATTTCTTAGGACCGATTCCCAGGGGCAGGCTCGTGGGTCGCGGTGTATGTGTGTTCTCGATTTGAGCAGGTAGAAAGAGACGGGGCTGGCTGCACAGTCAGAGGTCCCACCACAGTTCCCAGGCCTTCAACACCCCACATCCCTGCCAGAACTTGGGTTACCCAGCTTTAAAATTTTTGCCATCTAATATGTATGAAATGACATTTATTGTTGTATTAATTTTCATTTTTCTGATTATTAAAGAGTTAGTGACACTTTCATTAACTTCTTGGGAGGCCAAAATAACACATAGTTGGAAAGCTGGGAACCTGCCATTTTGCCGTTTATGAAATTTGTACCTGGTCTCTCTGAACATCAGTTTTCTTATCTGTAAAATCTGGAATAAAAATAGTAACCTACTCAGAGTTATTGTTATCCCATTATTATCTCATTGTCATAATAAATGAGACAATAAAAATTAAGCTCTGTCTGGCACGTAGTGAGCTGAATAGCACTAAATGAAAGTGCTATTATTTTAATGATAATATAATATGATACCTTTCTTACTTAAATTATATACCTCCCAGTACTTGACACATAAAAATGCTCCATACGGTGTTACCAAGTAAAGAGCCAAAGGCTGAAGGGAGAAGAGAGGGAGGGAGGAGGAACAGGTACTCTGATAATCTGGCCCACCTTAGAGCTGGTGATGTATTGCTTCCACAGACTCCGTAAACCTCAGGGCAGCCAAATTCAAGGTTACAAGAGACAACTCCATTCCTCTCATTTTCGGATGATAAACAGTCACAAAGACAAGAGTTTGCATCTTAAGGGCACTTTCTATTTATTAAATAAATGCCTACCAAGTTTAATGCATTTCATATACAAACACGTCATTCAGTCCTCATGACAGCTCTGTAAGGTAGATCGTTTTATCCCCATTTCACTGGAGCTTAGGTAATCTGCCCAAGCCATCTCTTTTCTTAAGTAGTGAAGGATTTGATGTTGGGACTTTCTGATTCCACTTGGCCATGTTTCCTCTGGTTGAATTTAGGTGGGCTCTCAGAGGATATGTACTTTAGATGTGCAGAGGCTTACATCACAGAGAGCACGGCTGGGGGAGTCCCACATCTCACATTCTTTTGTTTACTTGCAAATGTATCAGATGTGTCTGACTGTGTGCAGGGGGTCTCTGGGGAACCTTGTATGCAGAAGCAAAGGTGTGAGGATTTCTGAGTGTTGTGTTATGAGCTCTTCTAGGGGCTCCAGCAAACAAAATACAGCAACGACATGCTGTGTACTGTAGTCAGTATTCTAATTCTGCTGTGGTTTGTACAGCTACGCACATGATCTCTGAGCTTGGTCGTGAAGCGTCTCAGATTCAGGGCAAATGCCATAAGCAGCTTAGAAGCTGAGATGAATACTGTGCCAGGTTTGTACTCCTGATCTTCGAGTTCCCTTCACAACTGGATTTACAAAACACCTTCATAACTCTGGTGTTCTGATGGATGTACTGTTTGCCCGATCTCCATAAAAATTGACTTCAGGAAAGGTTAATTCCGGGTTATAAAAGGACTAAATCTTTTCCTTAACAAGCTTATTTCCTGCCTAACAAATATAATGAGCTAATTAATAAACACGAGCTCAATTTGGCCACTCCTCTGAAGCTGGGAAGTCAGAGTTTCACTTCTGAGAGGTACAAAAGGCCAAGGAGAGCTTCATTATTAAGTGCTAAGTGGAGTCACCTTCCTTTGTAAACCGCTCCTCTTATTTAAAGGCCAGAAGCTCAGATCTGACACCTGGGAAGTTGAGAACTTGGTGACAATACCAAGTGGGAAGGAAAAAGGGATACTTAATTACTTTCTTGTACCTATCAGTTCCGCAAGGAAGGCAGGCACACCCCGAAAATGGTGTCTTTGTGCTTCTCTTTGATAACTATAAAATGCGCTGACATGTTTCACTGCAAATTACTTCTTAAACCATTAACCATAGCCTAATAAGGAGACGTTTGGGGTTTCCCTGGTGGTGCGGTGGTTGAGAGTCTGCCTGCTGATGCAGGGGACACGGGTTCATGCCCCGGTCCGGGAAGATCCCACATGCCGCGGAGCGGCTGGGCCCGTGAGCCATGGCCGCTGAGCCTGCGCCCCCGGAGCCTGTGCTCCGCAACGGGAGAGGCCACAACAGTGAGAGGCCCGCGTACCGCAAAAGAAACATTTGACAGAATAAAATGGGAGAGGTTTTTTTTGTATAATGAAAAAACATTTATGAGTTGATGTAAAAATACAGTGTGACACCTCCTAGAGAATGGACTTGAGGATATGGGGAGGGGGAAGGGTAAGCTGTGACAAAGTGAGAGAGTGGCATGGACATATATGCACTACCAAATGTAAAATAGACAGCTAGTGGGAAGCAGCCGCATAGCACAGGGAGATCAGCTTGGTGCTTTGTGACCACCTAGAGGGGTGGGATAGGGAGGGTGGGAGGGAGGGAGATGCAAGAGATATGGGGACATATGTATATGTATAGCTGATTCACTTTGTGATAGAGCAGAAACTAACACACCATTGTAAAGCAACTATACTCCAATAAAGATGTTAAAAAAAAAAAAAAGTGCAGTGTGACATAACTTTGCTTCAGCATCCAGCATGTGTCAGGCAGGCTCCTCCTTAGAATGGATTCAGCATCTTTGAATCTTTTGTGAGGTGATCTAGGAGGAACCACAAATTTGGTTTTAGCACAGGATTTTTTGAAAGACCCAAGTAGTAGGATGGCTCAAGATATAGGCAATGAGGTGATAATGTAAACCTTCCCCACAGCATGGTAGCAATGCTGTTATTGCTCACACTGCCATGGCTCGTCACAGTCTGTCTATGTGAAAGCCACCATCAGTGGAGGGGATAAGGGAGGGTCCTGGGGCCAAAGTGAGCAGAGGGACCCATGTGAGCAAGGAATGTTCATTCCTTATCTGGCACAGCTTAGCACCAAGTCACTGTGTCACTGGGGTCAAGTGAGGACATGGATTGGAAGGGCCCTGTAGCCTTGTAGAGTAGTTGTCTGGAAAGCCCTTGGAGATGGACACAGCCACACAGGAGGGCTGCCCAGCAGGTGGTGTGCAGCCTGTGAGGCTGGGGGTGGGGAAGTGAGATGGGCCACCCTGCTAGCCAGCAGTGGGGGTCTCACATTATAGAAGACCCCTGCTGCCACCACTGCCGTCCTTGGGTGCTATACGCTTGAGGTGGCACCTTTGGCAGAATACAGACAGGCAAGAACCGTAGCAGGACCCACATGTGTGGCTCAGGACTGAGCTGACCCACTCATGTGTCCAACATGAGTGAGTCACCTCCCGATCTCCATGTCAGCACTTTTCACAGACCAGTCTTGGGTTGTCCCAAGGAAGAAATACCCTGCTGGCCAGATCGCTCTCTTGGAACTGGAGCTTCCCTAAGACACCCGGATTGTTGGAGCTCTCTGAATCATCTGGGGGACTCCCTGTGCAGAGCCTGGGGATAAATGGTCTGAGAGTGCCCTGAAGGGTAGAAATGGGAACTGGGACCCCTGTGGTGCTGGTTCAAGCACAGAGGATGGCACTGCTGTCTCTGGCATGTCCCAGGCAGCAGAGGAAGGTGCTTCTGCTAACTGATAGCCATGTAGGACCTGGTCCAGCCCTAGGGTGCTCCTCCAAAGCATGGGGGAACCCTGAGGCCTGGGTCTAAGGTGCGATGGTAGAGGGAGCAAGGGGTGCAGATGAACACAGCTGGAAAGAGACTGAACGCTGGGACCGCTGGAGAAGCCTGCGAAGGCCAGGGGCAAGAATGGGTGACCTTTCAGTCTGGATACTCTTTGACCCGCAGGCTGCCCTGCCAAGCTCTGGGCTACTTTGAAGCTTGCGTGTTGCCCCCAGGGTGTCTTTGACAATATGCTCTGACTCTGTGTATTTGCTTTTGGCTTTCTTCTTCTAGCAGTACCTAAAGAAACCTGTTTTTGCTTCCTCCATTCACGTATTCTTGGCCTCGTGATTGCACCTCTATTTTCTTTTCAATAACCAGCTGTCTCCTCCAACTCGCAGTGCACATTGCTAGAGCGGGGTTCAGCAAACGTGTTCTGTAGAGGGCCAGATAATATTTTCAGCTTTGTGGGTTGCATGGTTTCTGTTGCAACTACTTGATTCTGTCATGGTGGGGTGGAAGCAGCCATAGATAGTACGTAAATAAATGGGTATGGCTGTTCTCCAGTAAAGATGTATTTACAAAAACAGGCTGGATTTGGTCTTCGGGCCATAGTTCACTGACCCTTGCCCTGGAATCCAGGGTCTAAAGCAATGGCTTTCAAATGTTTTTAAGTCACAGAAAGCACATATTTTACCTTACTACCTGGTATACACACGTGTATAATTGAAATAAAAGTTGCATGAAACTCTCCTTATCTTTCTACTTTTGATATACTCTAAACTATTCTATTCTGTTTTGTTCCATTCCATTCCATTCCCTTTTATTCTGTTCCATTCCATTCTGTCTCATTAAAACATGCTAGTCCTGACTAATTTGATTTCATGACCCACTAAAGGTTGCAACCCACCAGTTTGAACGATAGTGCCCTGCTGGGGCTGACGCCACTGAATGGTCCAGGAGTGGGCTGTGGCAGTCAGCACATTCTGTTTCTTTCTACCCCTGGGCCCTTCTCCCATCCAGTCAGCTAGGTATTCTGAGTTTATTTCCTTAGGTAAGGAATGGTCTACTGGTCTGCTTTGAGAAAAGAGTCAATTCTTGGCTTTTGGCATACAATCTAATTAAATGCAAAATTTAAAGACAAGTTCTGACCAGGAAAATGCTTTGCAGGGCCCAGTGCAAAGTGACATTGTGAGGTTCTTTGTTAAAAAACCAAGTTTCTTGATGACAACAGCAGAGCATCAAGCCAAGTGTGGAGCCCTTATGAGCACCAGGCCCTGCGTGGCTGCACAGGTCCCATACACGTTAAGCCAGCTGTGTGTGGAGACAACATGGTGAGTTAGACAAAAACTCCTTGCCAAGCTGGGAGGAGGGAGTGAACGGAGAGGATGTGAGGGGAGAGAGGAGAGGATGAAGGGTCTGGGCATGGAGTGATGTGTGGATCTGAGTTGATTCAAGTCTCCTAGCTTCCATTGGGCACTTCTGTGAGTGGAGCCTGAGTCAGTGCTCTGGGATCCAGTCTCCACCTGGGTGAACACCGTGCTTTCCCTGCATGGCTCAGCTGTGGGAGTTGCTGTTTCTGCAGTATCAGATGGAGACTTCCCTTCTGCAGTAACCATGTGTCGCCGTTGGCCTTGGCCATGTAGCAGGAGAGATGCCCTGTGAGCTGGAGGTATGGCTTGGTCCTCCTCTCACTTAGCACTTGTTGGCAACAGCTCTCTAACATTCCTGGATGCCACTGAGCCCTGAGATGCAGGAGGTGCCCTGCTCACCTAGAGGAGTGGTGCCTGTGTTTGGATGGGTGCGGTCTGTATTATTTTGCCAGGGTGTCTGTAAGAAGGTACCACAGGCTAGGTGGCTTGAATAACAGAGATGTGTTGCCTCACAGTTCTGGATGCCAGAAGCCCGAGATCAAGGTGCTGGGAGGGCTGGCTTCCTTCTGAGGGCTTTGAGGAAGAGTCTGGTCCATGCTGCTCATCTGGCTTCTGGCGGTTTGTTGGCAGTCTCGGGCATTCCTTGGCTTCTGCTGCATCAGTCCCATCTGCCTTCGTCTTCGCATGACGTTCTCCCTGTGCGCATGTGTGTGTCCAAATGTCTTCTTTTTATAAGGACACCAGTCAGATTGGATTAGGGGCTCACCCTACTCCGCTATGACCTCATCTTAACTAATTATACCTGCAATGACCCTATTTCTAAATATAGTCACTTTCTGAGGTGCTGTGTGCTAGGACATTAGCGTATCAGTTTTGGGGGGTGGGGACACAATTCAACTTGTAAAAGGGCCAAAGGAAATGAGCTTGTCTTTCTCCCGAGCTACCACAATGGTGAAACATACCTCTATCAACACTTAGAACAAGTAATCCCAAGAGGGGCTGTGGCTATGGGTTATGTGCCCAGCAATTACTTGTAACCCCCCTTTCCTTGCCCACTTCCCACTGCAGAGGCTGGTATTACCCAGATTCTCAGCTTCCCCTTGCAGTTAGGGGTGGCTGTATGTCCTAGATCTGGCTAGTGACATGTAACGGGTGGTCTCTGGGAAAGGTTTTCTTCCCAGGTGAAAGGGGAGAGAGGCCAGTGGAGAGAGATTTTTTTTTTTCTGCTCTTGGAATGTTGCTGTGTGAGACTTATGCTTGATGCTGCTCTAGTTTCCTGCCACCATGAGGGAAAGGCCAGCAGAATCACAGAGCTTCACACCCAGCACTGTGACCTGCCTAAGCCCTGGACCAAATAAGGAAAGTCTTCCTCTGCACTGTGTGATATGTGAGGTATTTAAATGTCTGTATTGTATTAAGACAGTGTTGGCTAGGTATTGCCACTTGCGGCCAACAACATGCCGACTTCTATAGAAGTTCTGCAAAAAATGGTTAAATAGATTAAGGAAAATGTTGAATGTTATCATTTCTCTCAAAGCATTATAGTGCATGAAAGCAAATCAAAGGCTTTACGAAGTTCTGTTAACCCCAGTGTTTCCTGAGTATTTGTAACTATGAGGCTTCTCTCGTCCATCCTCTCCCTCTCCCTCTCCCTCCCTCCCTCTCCTATGACATCTATTGATGTAACCATTGTCTTTTTTAGTATGGCAGATCTTGATGGAGCTCACTTTGGAAAACGTTAAAAGTTTGGTATCAGATATGCTCAAGCTCTCTACCAAAGCCAAAGTTTCCGACTTTTTAATGCTCCCCATGCCACCTCTGTAAATTACCACCTGCAGCCCATCCCTCTTCTGAGAACGGCAGCTCACTGCCCCCACCCCACTGTGCCTCGACGAACAGGTTGGCCCCCAACTCGGGGGCTGACTCCACTGAGGAGCTCCTTGTGCCCCTTGGGTGATCTTCCTAGATGAAGCAGTGACCTCTCGCCAACTCATTGACCCCCGTCGCTCTGCTTCTCTCAGAGACAAGCAGAAGAATGTGGGAGCCAGAGGCTGCACTAAAACTGTCAGCTACAGAAGAGCCATTGTCGCCCTGGAGGTAGCGGAGACTAAATTCGGGGAGAACGTATGTGCTTCCTCGAATGGAGCAGTTGGCCTATTAGCCAGAAAGGAGTTTCATTAGCATCAGCTGAAACAACTACAGAAAAGCAGCTTTGGTGAAAACCACTCGCAGCTTCCAGGGGAGCTTAGTTGCTCGCATACAAAACGCCCACAATTTCCTATCTTATGTTTTTTCATTTCTGGGCTAGCAAGGTGGAGAGTGAAGACAGCTTACGGTGCTTTATGTTTGTATTATGTTACACGTGTACAACGTTTTTTTCATCTGTTCCCTAGGGACAGTTCTCTTTGCTATCACCTTCTCACAGAGAGGAAAATCTACCTTTTTTTTTTCACCCCCTAAGACTACCAAGATTAGAATTTGCCTCTTGTGAATTGCTTAGTTCATTGAAGGGGTACCTTCACAGAGACAAATATCTCAGTAACTGCAGAATGAAATTCACACGCCTCGCACAGCAAGACGCACTGAGTAATGGAGAGCGACTCTTGATTTGGAATTAGACCAACCAGATACTAATGCCAGGCCTCTTACATGTGATTTTTCAGGAAGTGACTTGAATTTCCTAAACCTCTCTGTCCTCATGTGTAAAGTGGGAATGATAGTATCTGTCCTGACCACTCTGTAGCATTGTTGTGCGGATTCCATGGAGAAGGCTGAGCTACTCTTCTTATTTATTCTTGTATCTTTAGCATTGGCGTGTGATAAATATTTAATAAATGAATATTGAATGAAAGGAGAAGTGAATGTGTAAGGGTTACTGTTTCCCATGGCACTCCCAAATCTTATGGCTAGCATGTATAGAAGTTTGCAATTATAGATGTAGTTGTTTGGTTTGTGAAATTACTGGTTTAATATTTTGATTTGACACTTGCTTAACTATAAAATCACATACAAATATAATAACAATAACAACAATAATACTAATATTATTTTTTTATTTTAACAAAGATTATCCAGAATCTAGATAATTAATTAAAATAGAAGTTAAAAGATTACAGATTCCCTCTCTCCTGTTGTAGTCAGGTGTTTGTCATAGTACAGACCCAGACCAATTCACGCCTTCTTTCCTTTCATAGCCCTCTCTGTTTATGTACAGTATGCGGAATTTACAGTGTGTATAAAAGCTTCCGGAGGTTAGGTTCAGAAGACAGTAGGGATAACAGTAACTGTTAGGATACACAACTTCATTCCTTTGAATGATCCTGAAAAGAAAGTAGTGGCAATATGTCTTATTGACGTGAAGGTGGAGGTTCTTGCCGTTTGTTTATTAAGGTACATACTGAGCAAATATATATACTAAGCACCTTCTATGCCAGGCAGTGTGCTAGGTGTGGGGAGAAAACGGTAAGCAATACAGATACTCTCGCCTCCTATAAAGCATAGAGTCTAGTGGGGGGATAAATACTAAACACTATTTGTACAAATAAGTCTATACGTATAAATTATACAAATATACATTATATTATATCCAATATACATATAAGACATATATGCTAGGAAGGATATTTAAACAGTGCAATAAGAAATGATAAGAGAAGGAGAGATTTAGGTTAGGGGCAGAGAGAGCTTCTATCAAAGAGTAGAACAAGCTGAGACCTAAAGGATGAGTAGATGAAGCAGGTAAAGAAGAGGGATAAGGGTGGGAAAGTGCAAAGGCCCTGAGGTGGCCACATGACCTGCAGCATACAGAGCAGGTGACACATGGTAGAGGTAAGTCTGGAGAGGTGAGCAGGACCAGGTGATGCAGACCTTTGTATCAAAATGAAGGATTTTAGTGGGTTTTTTTTACATAGTTTTCCCCCAGCTTTATTGAGATAAAATTGACGTATAACATTGTGTAAGTTTAAGGTGTACGATGTGATGATTTGATACACATATATATTGTGAAATGATTACCACAATAAGGTTAGTTACACATCACCTCACATAATTACCTTCTTTTCTGGTGAGAACATTAAAGATCTACTCTCCCAGCAACTTTTAGGCATATAATACAGTGTTGTTAATTATAGTCACCATGCTACACATTAGAGCCCTAGATCTTATTTGTCTTATATCTGGACGTTTGTATACTTTGACCAACACCTCCCCATTTCCCCCACCTCCCAGAACCTGGTGACCACTATACTACTCTCTGTTTCTATAAGTATGGCTTTTTCAGCCTCCACATATAAGTGAGACCATAAAGTTTTTGTCTTTCTCTGTCTACCTTATTTCACTTAGCATAGTGCCCTCAGGGTCCATTCATGTTGTCACGAATGGCAGGATTTCATTCTTTTTTATGGTTGAGTAATATTCCATTGTGTGTGTGTGTGTCTACATATATATATATATATATATATATATATATATATATATACCACATTTTCTTTATCCATTCATCTGTTGGTGGACACTTAGGTTGCTTCCATGTCTTGGCTATTGTGAATAATGCTGCAATGAACATGGGAGTGCAGAAATCACTTTGAAATACTAATTTCATTTCCTTTGGATATATACCCAGAACTGGAATTGCTGGATCATATGGTACTCCTATTTTTAATTTTTTGAAGAACCTCCATACTGTTTTCCACAGCGGAATTGGTACATCAATTTACATTCCCACCAACAGTGTACAAGGGTTCCCTTTTCTCCACATCCTCACCAACACTTATTATTTGTTGTCTTTTTGATAATAGCCATTCTCAAAGGTGTGAGGTGATATCTCATTGTGGTTTTATCTTAACTGCAATGAGAACCTGTTGAACAGTTTTACATTTTTTAAAGATTATGTTGACTGATGTGTGGAGAATGAATTAGGGTCAAGTGAGAGTGAACAATTCAGAGGTTATTGCTGTAAATCAGACAAGGGATGATGGTGTTTTGGAGGAGACAGGTGAAGGTGGAGAAAAATGGAGGAATTGGAAACACTTCGGAGGAAGTGTCTCTAAGACTTGTTGAGGAATTGGGCATTTGGACATTGGAGGAGATGATGGACCATGGAAGACAGTAGATTTTGGGCCTGAGAAATTGGTTGGATGGAGGAGCTACTGGAGGAGAAGTGATTTGATGGAAAGATTTAGAAATATGAACTCAGGATAACCTTTCTTTCTTTTTTTTTAAAAATTAAGGCTTTATTTTTTTTAGAGCAGTTTCAGGTTCACAGCAAAATTGAAGAGAAGGTACAGAGATTTCCCATATACCCCCTGATGCCACACATGCATGGCCTCCCCAGTTTTGAACATCCCCCACCAGAGTGGTACATTTGTTGCAGTTGGTGAACCTACACTGACACAGCATAATCACCCAAAGTTCATAATTTACATTAGGGTTCACTCTTGGTGTTGTACAGTTTATGGGTTTGGACAAATGTATAATGACATATATCCATCATTAGCATACAGAGTATTTTCAGAGTATGTCCTTAAAATCCTCTGTGTTCTGCCTATTCACCCCCTGCCACCCTCCTCTCTGTCCCCATTTCCACCCCCACTGCCAACCCCTGGCAACCACTGATCTTTATACTGTGTCCGCAGTTTTACTTTTCCCGGAATGTCATATAGTTGGAATCAGACAGTATGTAGCTTTTCAGATTGGCTTCTTTCACCTAGAAATATGCACTTAAGGTTCCCCCATGTTTTTCATGACTTGGTAGTTCATTTCTTTTTAGCACTGAATAACATTCCATTGTCTGGATGTACCACAGTTTGTTTATCCATTCACCTACTGAGGAACATCTTGGTTACTTCCAAGTTTTGGCAATTATGAATTAATCCGCTATAAACATCCATGTGCAGGTTTTTGTGTGGACATAAGTTTTCAACTCATTTAGGTAAATACCAAGGAGCATGATTGTTGGATCATATGGTAATAGTATGTTTAATTTTGTAAGAAATCACCAAACTGTCTTCCAAAGTGGCTGTAGCATTTTGCATTCCCACAGCAACGAGAGAGTTCCTGTTGCTCCACATGCTTGTCAGCATTTGGTGTTGTCAGTGTTCTGGATTTTGACCACTCTAATAGGTATGTAGTAGTATTGTTTTAATTTGCATTTCCCTGATGGCATATGATGTGGAGCATATTTTTATATGCTTATTTGCCATCTGTATATTGTCTTTGATGAGGTGTCAAAGCCTTTGACCTAGTTTTTTTTTTAACATCTTTATTGGAGTATAATTGCTTTGCACTGTTGTGTTAGTTTCTGCTGTATAACAAAGTGAATCAGCTATACGTATACATGTATCCCCATATGCCCTCCCTCTTGCATCTCCTTCCCATCCTCCTTATCCCACCCCTCTAGGTGGTCACAAAGCACCGAACTGATCTCCCTGTGCTATGCGGCTGCTTCCCACTAGCTATCTATTTTACATTAGGTAGTGTATATATGTCCATGCCACTCTCTCACTTCGTCCCACCTTACCCTTCCCCCTCCCCGTGTCCTCAAATCCATTCTCTATGTCTGTGTCTTTATTCCTGTCCTGCCCCTAGGTTCTTCAGAACCATTTTTTTTTTTTGGCCTAGTTTTTAATTGGGTTTTTTGTTTTCTTATTGTTGAGTTTTAAGAGTTCCTTGTATATTTTGGATAACAGTCCTTTATCAGATATGTATTTTGCAATTGTATTCTCTCAGTCTGTGGCTTATCTTCTTGTCTCTTGACATTATCATTCTCAGTGCAGAAGTTTTTACTTTTAATGAAATCCATCTTATCAATTATTTATTTCATGGATCCTGCCTTGGTGGTGTATCTAAAAGTTATCACTATACCCAATATCATCTGGGTTTTTTCCTATGTTCTCTTCTAGGAGTTTTATAGTTTTGCATTTTACATTTAGGTTTGTGATTCATTTTGAGTTAATTTTTGTGAAGGGTGTGAGATCTGTGTCTAGGTTAATTATTTTGAATGTGGATGTCCAGTTGTTCCAGCACCATTTGTTGAAAAGATTACCTTTGCTCCATTGTATTGCCTCTGCTCCTTTGTTGATTATATTTATGGAGATCTATATCTGGGCTCTCTGTTCTGTTCCATTGATCTATTCCTCTATTATTTCACCAGTTCCACACTGTCATGATTACTATAACTTTATAGCAAGTCGTGAAGTCAGGTAGTGCCAGCCTTCCATCTTTGTTCTTCTTCAGTATTGTGTTGGCTATTCTGGGTCTTTGCCTTTTTATATAAACTTTAGAATCAGTTTGTCAATGTCCACAAAATAACTTGCTGGGATTTTGATTGGCATTGTATTAAATCTATAGATCAAGTTGGGAAGAATTGACATTTTGACAAGTTGAGTCTTCCTATTCATGAGTATGGAAGTATATCCTTTCTTTAATATTTAGAAACATATCTGGATTGTTTTTCAGATTCAATTTCTCATATTTTCTAAGCAGCTGCAGAATATATTTATTGAGAAGGGAAATTTACATTTTATTTTTAAAAACAAACTTGTTTATTGGTTATGTTATGTTTGTTAGTACTTGTGATGCAGATCTTGAGACAGATAGGATTATATTAACTACCACACATTCAGTCTGTTGAGCTGTGTCAAGAGAAGTGTGGGGAAATCAGTCACACTTCATAATGAAAGCAAGTCTACTTGGCATTGACAGAGTTGCTGGTTAGATTTCTCATGTTATGAGAGATAAAGAGCAATTAGAGTGAAAATTTCTATTTACCCCTTCAGAATGTAAGGAAAATCATTAAGAGCCAATCATATTGGAAGATTTTTCACAGTGGGAGGAAAGGTTGAAGGCAGATCGTGTTCAGACCTGCCAGAATCATTCAACAGAATCTTTCCGTACTTGGCAGCATTAGGCAAATGCCAATGGACTCCATTCATATAAGGAATATGGTACTTATTCCTTAGCTTTTGAAAGGGGCTCACAGCCCCTTTCAGTTCCACTAAAATGTTTACTTTGATGAAGAGTGGTTTAATTTTAATTCCTAGGCCTATGGAATTAAATAATTAATAAGCACCTAAGATTAGTGCTTATTTTCTTGGTAGGGATAAAATACATATTCTTATGTTTCATAGAAAATTTAAAAAGATTTTACTTGAACAAAACCCATCTAACTATTTAGTGTTGGGGGAAAGTGATAGATTCAAGAGATATCTTAAAGAGAATCAGGTAACTTCATTTCTTTGCTCGAAGTGTTAATCTGAATCAAATGACATTGAAACACATTGTTAATCATACACTGAAATGTCAAAATTGGATACCAATCCCCAGAAATTCCAATATCAACATATTTGGATCATTCAGTGAGTATATTCCAAGTTTCCCATTTGTGGATTATATGTCAAAACAGTTCCAAAATATCAAGCTTAAGATCTACTCTTCACCTATTGTTTATGCAATGCAAAAGTTAAATCATTGTGTAAAATATTACGTTACTTTAATATTCAGTAGGGAGATGTTGAGAATGCCATGCACATTTAAAATCTCTTAAATTATTTAACATATGAAAATACATCTGTGTTACTGTTTATGTAAAAAGCTTTTCCTAGTTCCTTGGCAGTAGCAATTAAGCTTTATTTTTCATGTCAAAGCTTAATAATCACAAAATATGGTGCCTGTACTCAATAAATTTACTTATGAATAATACTGATTCCTCCTTGATCAATTAATTATCTTTGAAACCCTCCTCCATGGAATTTAGAAATTTCAGATTTATAAAAGGCTATTCAAGAAATAGTAACTTTAGGACAGAAAGAAAGAGAATAAAGTTGTAGGACATTAAGCCAAGGTTAAAAATAGTTTTGCAATTCACCAGTCCTTTATTGAGAGTAAGCAGAGGTGATTACACTCAGAAATGAGAGACAATATTTATTTCATTTATTATCATTACCTGGATATATTTGTTTCCAAGAGTTGCTGTAATAAGGTACTACAACCGGGTGTCTTAAAACAACAAGAATTTATTCCTTCACAGTTCTGGAGGTTCTTAAATCAGGGTGTTGGCAGGGTTGGTTCCTTCCTGAAGACTGTAAGAAAGGATGCTTCCTTGCTTCTTCCAGCTTCTGGTGGATTCAGGTGTTCCTTGACTTGTGGTAATAAAACTCAAATCTCTGCCTCCATCTGTACAGGGCTTCTCTCCTGTGTTTCTCCTCTTCTGTGTTTTCTTTTCTTATAAAACACTTGTCATTGAATTTAGAGTCTACCTGGTTAATCCAAGATGATCTCATCTAGAGATTCCTTACTTAATTACAGCTGTAAAGACCATTTTTCCAAATAAGTTCACATTCACAGGTTCTGGGACTTCAGACTTAAGAGATATCTTTTTGGGGCCACAACTCAACCCACTGCAATTGATTAAGAGCATCTTATAAATGTTAATTTTTTGGTTTTGATAATTGTACTAAGATGCTAATATTAGGAAATCTGGGTGTGTTATTTTCATAACTTTCTGGTAAGTCTAAAATTATTTCAAAATGGAAAGTTAAAAAAAAAAGAAATAAAGCTCCTTGAACCCCACTTCAAACTTACTGAATCCTAGTCTCCAGGGGGAGGAGATGTGCATTTAATGTTAATAAGTGCTCCAGATAATCCTTATGTAGACTCAGAAATTATAATTCCCCTTTTAGAGAAAAGAAATGCAGCATAAAATAAGTGCCTTTTTTGTCCAGCATTGGTTACAGGAGATTTATAGGTCACAATTCAGTATATGGTTTTTACAGATGAAAGTGGATGATGCCCCTACCAGAGTTTGCATGGTGGCCCTGGGTTTGTCTAAGAGCTTGTCTAAGATTAAAACTCCAATGCTGCAACATATTTGAGTTTAACTCCTTTATAAGTGTTCGTTATTTTAGAAGCGCTAGAATCTACTCCATAATCTCTTGTGCAATGACTTGTGCTTACTTTCTTTCATGTCATGACCATTGATTGATTGTTTTTGAGGTGGGATTTCAACCATTATAGAGACAAGTGTGATTCTGCTTTACTCTATTCCCTAATGGTAAAATTTTCAGTTTAGATGCTTTGAACTGCAGCCTGTCTGGTACTTAGTCCTTTCAACAACCTGATTCACTGATTATTGCAATGATTGCTTCTGCAAAGTTCCTAGTTGGAAAGTGAAAGAGTTTAAAACTCAGCCAGCTGCTTTGTGAACTTGATATTGACTGATGATCAACTGATGTTTTTATTTGAATAACTGAATTTCTGTGTGTCAATCGACTTGTAGTTCTGGTGTTTGCAAGCTAAGCTTTAACCTGCTCCAAAGGTGTGCACCATCTAAGTACACTGCCCATTTACAACCACCTTAAAAAGGACTTGTCCACAGAAATAGAGACACAGAGGTAGAGAACAAATGTATGGACACCAAGGGGGGAAAGCAGGGGGTGGGAGGAACTGGGAGATTGGGATTGACATATATACACTAATGTGTATAAAATAGATAACTAATGAGAACCTGCTGTATAGCACAGGGAACTCCACTTCGCTGTACAGTAGAAACAACACAACATTGTAAAACAACTATACCCCCCCCAAAAAAAAGAGAGAGAGGGAGAAAAATTAGGGTAAAAGAAAGCAGGGAAGAGATGAATCCTCCTGAGTGAGCCTGAGATAAACTTAAGACCTTCAACTGTATGCACCTTTGAACCCTGCTCTTAAATTTCAGCCATAGGTTCATTACTTACTGATATATTTGATCTATTTGATCACTTCTAATATCCCAGCTTGACATGTTAGTTGTTTTAAATTGCTAGGACACAAAGTTAAAACCTGTGTTTGAAGAAAACCAGCAGAAGGCTTCATAATTCTCCTCCTGGTACTTAAATGCTAATCATGAATTCTGCACTCCAATGCAGATTACAGATAACAGTATTTTACTCACGTATAATATGCTGATGTTGAGCCTTCTTCCCTTGATGTTTATGAGCCCGGAGTTGGTGGTGTCAAAGTCTTTTCCACAGTACACAGCCTAGGATACTGCTGGGAGAGACTTATGGGGATGTCTGTTAAAAACTTCACTTTTCAGTGCCCATTACAGAATGATGATGCATACTAATTTAGGATTGAAATTAGATTATGTTAACATTTTGGCTATGAATGATGGCTTCTATATAAATGATTACTTTTATATTTTGAGTCACCTCACATTAAATGTCATCTTCTATTTATTCATTCTTGTAGCACCCCTCCCCTCCTCTCTACCTGTCATAGTACTTTGCATATGGTAGGTGCTCCAATAAATATTGATAAATGTTTAGTTAAAAAAAAGAAAAGAGTGGTAGTAGAAAAATTTTGAAAACTTTCTCCTACTACAAAAAGATCATATTTTTACGGAAAGAACAAGCAATTTGCTTTTAGATATTCATAAAACTAACATTTACTGTGAACTTATTACATTCCAGATTACATTGTTCCTGGGCAACAATGATGAATGGGACCTGGTCCTTGAACTTACAGTCAAGTTAGGGAGATGGCCGGAAGTACAGAGCTGTCACCAACTACGGTGCTACTTACATATGTCTCTAGTTTGCTCAGTTAATGCACTCTCTCCACCTCCTAGGATAAGTGTGGGCTTTCTGCATTACTACCTGTTCAAGACCCCCTGCCCCTATGGCCTTATGGATTTTCTGGAGTGTGGAGAGGTTTGATGGGATGAGTACCAAGTAATGTCTGCTGGTATGGGGGTACTGGGCAGTTGAGGGTGAGGTGAGGAGAAGGAGGGGAGAGGAGAAGGACATCCTCTCTGGTGCAGAAGGGGGATCAGGTGGTATGGACCTTGGGTGCAGGACATGGGAGGCTCTCCTTGAAGATGAAAGTTGAGCTGTCCTTGGGCAATGATTCAGTTCCAACATGACTTCCATTGGTTCTCAGGCCTCAGAGACCCCAGCTCTTTCCATCTCCTTTGCCCCAGTTGCTCCCCTTTCACCTAGTCCTCTTGAGTCCTGCCCTTCCCTCTGCCATACAAATTCTCCTCTATTCTCTTCTTCCATAACAGAACTTATTGGCAAGACATCTCCTACCCTCCAATTTTTTCCTAAAACTTCCCAAGGTCAGGAATCAAACCTTCAAAGGGTCTATATTTCCTTTCATTCTTCGACTGCAGCAAAAGAGAAGACAGAACATTTCCATTTCCATATTAAAACATTAGTACATTGATAATCACACACTTAGACACAAATAATTATGGCAAGAAGCCAGTGAGCTTTAGTGGAGGCAGATGGAAAAGTCCATGAGGGCAAAGAGGAGGGAGCCAGAGGTGAGTGCAGCCTTCCCTGGGGCAATGACGTTGGAGCTGGGTCTTGGCAGATGTGTGGGGTATTATTGAGAGAGAATTGCAGGTGGAAAAAAGACTTACATGGAGCCTCAGAGGAAAGAGCTTTGGGCAACCTGGGATGGATTCTGTGGGGAAATGGTGGGCGCTGAGGCAGGGTGGCTTGGGAAGAGCCAGGTTGTGATCAGCTGTGTAAGATGTGCTAGGGAGTTGGGTCTTGACCTTCCAGGCAATGGGAACCTATTACCTAAATCTCACAGAGGCACCCATTCCTGCCCTCCCTCTAAATCAGTCTAGATGTTAATAGCATTCCTTAGCCTCACAATAAATTTGCGGTCGTCCTGCCAACTTGGGCTCACCCCGAGAAGCTTGTGAGCAGCTGTCATCTAGTAAATGAACCACACGTTTAGCTGGAAAGGCTCTGCGTCCTCTCATTCCTCCCAGCCTGTCTAGTTAGTCAATACTTGTACGTCAACAGAGATCTGAAGAAAAAGAAGGGAAGATAAATTAAAGTTGTTGAGTAAGATGGAACCTTCAGAGTCGTGGAGGCCTTAGAGAGAAAAGCAAAGTCTAATCGGCATTTCTTATCCTCTTGGCTTGGCTCAGGTGATGAATGAAAATGAATTGATGGAAACACGTGACAAGGCCTGGTGCTCACAGAGTGATGAACTCCTGCCATGCTTGTCTGCTCACTTTCCTGAAAAATGAGGAGCTGGCTTCACTTTTTCCTTTGTTTTCCTCTTGCTGTCAAATAATTTTAAAAAATCATTAAAAAAAAAGGATTAGGGTTATCACTTGTCCTGCCATGTTGGTCAAGAGAGTAAGTTTAAATCCAAAAATAGTTTTAAGATTTAAGTAATCCATTTAGAAGTAATGCTAAAAAGGTTAAAATTTACCAGGAAAGACATACAAACATTAAACTTCTACCCTTTTTGGATATCACCTTGGGGGATATTTATCCTTTCAGGTCTCACTTTATCTACACAGTTTCTGTCTTGAAACCATCTTGGAGCCTTGCAGGCCTGACCTGATGTATTTACTGTGGTGAAGCTTCTGTAAATCTCGTCTGCTGATGGGTACAGCCAGCAATGGCCTAGGTGAGTTATTATGTATGTGAGAGTGAAAATGAACTGCTCACATGAAGGGCACAAATGTTGGGAGTTACCTGAGGGCATTTTGAAAATGGCAAGTGTCTGTAACTGTGATTTCAAAATTTAATTTAAAGGCATTTAATTAAATGCCTCATTTAATTAAAGGCAATAGGCATCACATTAAAGTTGTAAATCATGTGCTTGGAACTGCATTTAGAATTCTGGCTGAAATTTCATTTAGGGTATTTACCTGGACATTTGAATCTGGGTGGCGTGAGAGATTCCTCTAGAGTCTATTTTTAAAGGCAGTAAGCCATCCTCTTCCATTGCAGTAACTCCTAAACTTTCCTGACAGAACTTCTCCCCAGCCTTCCCTCTGCTGTTGATTTCTCCTTTTGATGGCTGGGGGCCAGGTGCTGTCAATGTTAGGGAGAAGGCAGACATGTAGTCGACTAAGGGCCATCATTGGTGCTGGTGGGTACGAAGCCTAGGGGTAAAGAAAGAGGTATTGCTGTTTTTGTTTTTCTTTTTTTCCTTTTCCCTTCCATTTTCTTTCCTTTCTTCTTTCTTTATTTCTGTCCTCTGCCACTTCAAAATCAACATTTATCAAATGGAGTGAGGGAGACCTGATTTGTAATTCACGTAAATTCATGATGGTTTTGTGGGCCTTGGGAAGCTGAGATTCATAGATTGCACTAAGGTCTTTTACTAAAAAGGGTAGGCAGTTGCCAGGGCGGGGGGATGGTGGTGGTGGTGTCATTGCAGGTTCTGCCCTTATTTAGAATCCTGGCATCTTAGAATCTCACATGCCTGGGCTCACGCTTGCCATTTGGATTCAGTAATTTTGAGTGGGGGAGCCCAGAAATCTGACTTTTAAATGGACATTCCAGGTGATTATTTTTTAATAGAATGTTTATTTATTAAAATTTTTATTATTATAGAAAAATTCAAGTAGCCACAAAAATAGAGTAATGAACTTCCATGCATCCATCACCCACTTCCATCAATTATCAATATTTTTCATTTCATTTATGTACCCAGTAAAAATTTTCCCCTATATATTTTAAAACCAATCCAGACAGCAGGTTATTTCATGAGTAAATATTTAACTATTCATCTCCAACAACTGTTTTTGTTTGTACCTACGACTATGGCATGTCATACTGAACAAAATTAGTAGTTCTATAATATCAATTAATACTCAATCCATTTTCAAATTTTTCTATGTCAGAAATGCCTTTCTATGGTTGGCTTGTTTAAATCTATTCAAACTAGGGTTTTACATTGCAGTTGGATGTTCTTTATCATAAATCTGTTTATTCTGTGTGACTCCGCAGTTTTTTAAGACATTGATTGGTTAGAGACCTTCTCCAAATTTAATGTGCATGTGAATCACCTGTGGATCTTGTTTAACTGCTGAGGCTGACTCAGCAGATCTGAGTTAGGTCTGAGAGTCTACGTTTCTAACCATCTTTCAGGTGATGCTGAAGCTGCTGAGGGCTGGGGAGACAGGGGGCCATGCTTTGAGTAGCAAGGCTATAAGAATGTCCCACGTTCTGGGTTTGGCTGAGTCCACCCCTTGGTTGTAGGATTTGTTCTAACCCCTGTGTTGTCTATAAATGGGAGTTAGATTTTAGATATAGAGGCTTGATTTAGATTCAGTTTCAATTTTTAAAAATTTGGCAAGAATTTTTTAGTACTTGAAGTCATCTACTTATTGTATCCTATATTTTATCATATAAAGAGACATGCAATGCTCTATTATTCCATTTTTAGTGATGCCAAGGTTGATCAATGGGTTAAATCCGAAGTGATTCTGATTCAGAAGTTCCATGAATGAGAAAATGAGAACTGCCTTGAAATAAGATTTTGGTTAAAAATAGTGGCAATATCGTCTGTTTATTATGTGCTTATTATGTGTCAGGCACTATTTTAAGTATTTAAATATATTAAATTACTTAATTCTAACAGTAACCCTAGGAGGTAGGTACAAATATTAGTTCCCCATTTAAAATAGGGAAACTGAGTCTTGGAGGAGATGTTAACTAACTTGCCCAAGATCACACAGCAAGTAGCTGGCAAAGCAGGATTCAAACCTAAGCAGTTGGGTGCTATTTGCTGCCTATCAATTAAAATACGAAAGTCTTGGGGGTGAGGGTTGCTATTGTTTATACCACCTGGTCTGACTAGTTGGCCCATTTATATTCTGCAAGCTGGTATCAATTTATACACATTCATATAAACAGATTCCCCTTGTCTTTTCCAGAGTAGGTTTTGATAAGGGGGGAGGAGAAAGATGGCAGTGAAGTTGGAAGTGGAAGAATAAATAGGAAAGAATTAAGCAAGAGGGTAGGAGAAGCAGAGAGGAAAGGGGGACACTCAGTGCTGAGAAGGGTAGGATGTAGGTCACGTCTACCTAATTCAAATCTGTTGATATCTCAGACCATGCCCTGACCTGCTGTGTAAGTTAGCCAACTGCAAAGTTAGAGGGAACAGAGTCCACACAAGACCACTCTTCTGGAATTAACTGTGAGTTTGCAGGGAGTTCCAAAACCACCCTCATGTTTGATAACTTTCTAAAGGGACTCACAGAACCCACTGAAACCATACTTGCATTTATGGTTTATTACAGGGAAGTTTACAGATTAAAATCAGCCAAGGGAAAAGATGCACAGGGAGGACAGAGTCCAGGAAAAGAACCCAACATGGAACTTGAGTCATCCTCTCTCCGTGGAGTCAGGATAGCATTATTCTTCTGGCATCCACGTGTGACAATACACATGGAGTAGGGAAGCTCACGTGAGTCTCGGCATTCAGAGTTTTCAGGGGCTTCCATCATGCAGGTGTGATTGATTGCTCACAGGGTTGATCTCAGTCTCTGATCCTCAGCCCTTCTGGAGGTTGACTAGCACCGCTGATACCAAAGCCCCAATCCTAAAGCGTAGTGTTAATACCTAATGTGGCCAGCCTCCACCCTGTGGCTATCTGGTGTGGCCAGCACTTACTCAAAATCACATTGTTGGGCTATATCCTATGTGACCCAAGGCCAAGGCAAACAAAGATACTCCTATGAGACATGACATTCTAAGGACTTAGAGATTATATCCCAGAATCCAAGGGCAAAGGGCAGACCTCTTTTGATCTCTTTTTGAACAAGGTTAAATTTTTTACTATACACCTATCATTATAGCAGGAGAGGAGGCCATAACCTGCTCTCCAGGGCTACCACTTGGGGTTCCTCAGGAGCCTGTTCATCCCTCCTTAGGGAGTGAAAGACCATTGTTGGGCTTGTTCCAGAGTTAGCCCAACACATGTGGGTGGGGAGAAGATGAGCCGTGTGAGAGGAAGGATTTTCCTTCTTTGTGTCCCCATTCTGTTAGCACATTGGGCAAGTGGTGTGTGTAAACATTGGGTGAACATTGCAAATTCTATATTTAATAAGTTAATTTTTCTCAGAAGGCCTGAGATACTAAGCCAAAGAAAACCAATGCCATAGTTGATCTTAGCAAAAGTGATGAAAAGAAATGATTAGGCTTGAGTTGAGGGATTATAAAATTAATGGACATTGTGGAATCTTAGTTTTCTACTGAACCCTCAGAAAAGTGGTGTAAAAAAAGTGGTGTAAAAAGATTTTACAACTGGAATTAAAAAGAACTCAAGGTCACTTAACTCTTCCTCTTGCCTACTAGAACTTCACTTAATCATCTCAGGAAGACAGCAACCTCTCGTAATTACAGAAACTCTCAGGAGAATCTGTTAGATGGGGTTCTTTGTCACCCTATCAGAGATAACTACAAAATGTGCAATCACCATAGGCCACTGAGCAGATACCCCACTGCCTGCTAGGGCAGTAGCATTTCGGCACCCAGATGGAAAGTTTTATCTTAAGCATCTGCCTTTGACCAGCAGAGCGAGCTTTGATGATGGATCCTTACCAGCAGAAATCTCGTTTTACTCATCTGCATTCTCAGTGCCCAGCTCAGGGCTTGGCAATCAGTAGGCATTGCCTGAGAGCCTTCAAAAGGAACCCTGAACATTATGGTTTCTATGTAAAGACCTGCTGTGTCCAGGTTAGCCTTAATTTGGAAAACTCTTTTTAAAAACGTATTTTATTAGTTACTGAAGTAATCCAGACTATGCAGAAAAAAAACCAAATGGACAAAGTTAAAACAAAACAGGAAGCCTGTCATGGCATAAAATGTTGGGAAATAGTAGTTTTAATTTGTTCTCAAGGTGCTGAAGTATCACTGCAATAATAGCCAGTTGAGGGGCTGATGGGAAGAAAAAGAGGAGAGAATGAAAAAATTAATAACATAATGAACATAATAGAATTATTAATAAAACTTATTAGCTTAACTAGATTAAAATAACAATTATTATTTATTTATTTTTAGTTTTAAGAAACCTATTAAGTGATGGGGCATTTTAGCCTTCTTGGTCCTTTTATTTTAAAAAAAAATTATTGAAATATTTCACATGCAAATGAAATCATACAGTATTTTTCTTTGTCTGATTTATTTCACTTAGCATAGTACCCTCTAGATCCATCCATGTTGTTGCAAATGGCAAGATTTTTTTTATGACTTAGTAGTATTCAATTCAATCTTTTTATGGCTTAGTAGTATTCATCTTCTTTATCCATTTCTCTATCTGTGGACACTTAAGTTGCTTCCATATCTTGGCTATTGGAAATAATGCTGCAGTGGACATTGGAGTGCATATACCTTTTTGAATTAGTGTTTTTTGTTTTCTTTGGGTAAATACCCAGGAGTGGAATTCCAGGATCATATGGTAGTTCTATTTTTATTTTTTATTTATTTTTTAATTTTTTATTTTCTGCTCTCTGAAATTTTATTCTTACATAACCATCATAATTACTTACTAATGGATATATGTGCCTGTTGGGCACTACACAACTTTTAAAAAAAGTTTTATTGGGATATAATTGATTTACAATGTCATGTTAGTTTCAGGTGTACAGCAAAGTGCATCTGTTATACAAATACATTTATATACTCTTTTTTAGATTCTTTTCCCATATAGGTCATTACAGAGTATTGAGTAGAGTTCTCTGTGCTATACAGTAGGTCCTTATTAGTTATCTACTTTATATGTAGTAGTGTGCATGTGTCAATCCCAATCTTCCAATTTATCCCTCCCCCCTTACCCCCCAGTAACCATAAGTTTATTTTCAACATCTGTAGATTACATATGTAAGTGGTATATGATATTTGTCTTTCTCTGTTTGACTTACTTCGCTCAGTATGAGAATCTCTAGGTCCATCCATGTTGCTGCAAATGGCATTATCTTGTTCTTTTTTATGGCTGAGTAATGTTCCATTGTCTATATGTACCACATCTTCTTTATTCATTCCTCTGTTGATGGACATTTAGGTTGCTTCCATGTCCTGGCTATTGTGAATAGTACTACAATGAACATTGGGGTGCATGTATCTTTTCAACTTACGGTTTTCTCTGGATATATGTCCAGGATGGGATTGCTGGATCATATGGTAGCTCTGTTTTTAATTGTTGAGGAATCTCCATACTGTTTTCCACAGTGGCTGCACTGGTTTACATTCCCACCAACAGTGCACAAGGTTCCCTTTTCTCCACGTCCTCGCCAACACTTGTTATTTGTTGTCCTTTTGATGATAACCATTCTAAAAGATGTGAGGTGATACTTCACTGTGGTTTTGATTTGTATCGCTGGTGATTATTGATGTTGAGATTCTTGTCACGTATCTGTTGGCCATCTATATATCTTCTTTGAAAAAATGTCTATTCAGATCCCCTCCCAATTTCTTAATTGGATTGTTTGTTTTTTTGATGTTGAACTGTGTGAATTCCCTATATATTTTGGATATTAGCCTCTTATTAGGTATATTGTTTAGAAATATCTTCTCCAATTCAATAGGCTGCCTTTTCATTTTGTGGACAGTTTCCTTTGCTGTGCAAAAGTTTTTCAGTTTTTTATACTCCCACTTGTTTATTAGAAAATTTTAAAACAGTTTTATTGAAATATGATGCACATACCATACAGTCCACCCATTTAAAGCATTAAATTCACTGTTTTTTGATATATTTACAGATACGTGCAACTGTCACTGCAATCAGTTTTAGAATATTTTCATCACCTCAAACAGAAATTCTGTACCCTTTAATTATCATTCCCTTGTCTTCCCCTGCTTTCTCCAGCTCTAAGCAATCGCTCGTCTCATTTCTGTCTCTGTAGATTTCCCTGTTTTGGACATTTCATATGATTGGAAGCATATAACGTGGTCTTCTGTATCTGGCTTCTTTCACTTAGCAAAAAGTCTTCAACATTTATTTGTGCTGTAGCATGTATCAATACTGTATTTGTATGGCTGCATAGTGTTCCACTATAACACATTTGTATAACACATTTTTTTTCTATTTATCATCAGTTGATGGATATTTGGGTTGTTTCCATCTTTTGGCTATTATGAATAACATTGCAGAAAACATTCTTGTACAAGTTTTTGTGTGGACATACAATTTTATTTCTCTTGGGTATATACCTGGGAATGGAATTGCTGGGTCCTATGGTAACTCTATGTTTAATTGTTTGAGGAACAGCCAGGCTATTTTCCAGAATGGCTGCACCATTTTACATTTCCACCAGTAGTGTATGAGGATTCTGATTTGTCCACATCCTTGCCAAAATTTATTTTCCATTAAAAAAAATTTTTTTTTCTTATTATAGCCATCCAAGTGGATGTGAAGTGGTCTCTTATTGTGGTTTTGATCTTCATTTTCTTCATGACTAAGGAGGTTGGGCATCTTTTCATGTGCTTATTGGCCATTTGTATATCTTCCTTGTAGTAATGTCTATTTTTTATTTTTAATATTTGATTCTCCTTAAGCTTCACCTGAAAAATGAGGTTGTAATGCCTAGTTGTTAATAGAACTAAGTGAAATGGTATATATAACCATTTAGTTTGTGTCCAGCTCTTAATTAATGACTCTAATTATTGTTGTCACTCACAACTCTGAACCTCTGTTTCTTCATCTCTGTTGTCCTGAAAAATCTGTGATATTTTTCCTGCTATAGCACAATTATAATATAAAAGTAATCACTGGCATTTAACATTAAATCATGTTCTGTGCTAAGTCCTAACGAATAGATTTATTTGATTCCTGCAAGCTGCAATCTTGATATCTGATATTGACCCTCCCCAGCTTGAAGCATTAATGAGAGTGAAATCGAGGACATCCTGGAATTCATTCAGAGGCACAGTGTGTAACCTCAGATTCTGCATGTTACAAGGATGGTATTAAAAGCCTGTAACTGGAATGTCACACCAAGAAACCACAAGAAATAAGTATAACAAGACTTAAGTAAAACTGTAGTCATAGTTATAGATGGAAGAACAATGCCTAGCACAGCTAACTCTTGTAATAATAAGAATAATCACTTGCATAGCACTTACTTTGTGCCACGGCCTGTTATAAGCTATATATAATACACTTATTTAATCTTTACACAAAATGTGGAGTAAATGAAATGAACAAATACTTAATTACTGCCTCCCCTGTGCCAGGCCCTGTGCTAGATGCCAAAAGGACAAAGCTTCTACTTTCAAGGACTGAAGTACACTGCAGTCCTTGAAAGAGGGAAGTGACATGGCTCAAATAACCCATCAATGAATGTAGATTACACTGAGATGGGAGCCATGGAGAAATGGACATGGTGCCGGGCAAATGCATGCTGGAGGGGGATTGCTTTTCTGGGGAAGTAATAACTGAGCTGAGAGATGAAAGGAGTTCATTGGTTGGGGTCGAGGAGTGAGATACAAGAGGGAAGAGCATGAGCCTATGTCCTGTGGCTGGAGGAAGCAAGATGAAGCTGAGAAACTGAAAGGTCAGGGTGGCTGGAGTACAGAGAGCAACGGGAGCATGCCATGAAGTGAGCAAGAGCCCTGTAAGCCTCAGGAAGGATTTTGGTCTGTATTCTGACAGCAATAGGAAATGATTAAAAGATTGTTATTAGGGGGATAACATAACCGGATTTCTGTTACTGTGGCTGCAGTGTGGGAGAAAGGGAAGGGGGCTGAAGAGGACTGAGGAGACCAGCCTAGACAAAGACTTAAGTGAGCAAGTTGGACAGGTCCACCTTAATAAGGTGGATGACTCTGCCGGCATGATTCACCTTTGTAAGGCTTGGGTATTCATCTTCCCAGTCATGCTGTGGGCTGTCTTCCAGGTGCCAGCCAGCATCTGACAGGAAAAATCAATTTTCCGGACACATATGCATATGCCCCAGACACAGAGCGTGGAAATACTGAGCTCATCCAGGATTCTATTGTGTTATAAATCTGATAATGCCTGAGATATAGCTCCTGTCTTGGTGCCTTTTTAGCCCTAGGCATCCTGCAGGACCTAACTTTGAGTCCATCTCTTCCTTGATTTCTTTTCCCAGCTCTCTGCCCGCTTTGATCTCTCCTTCTCTGAACTCCTATCGGATTTTGTAATCTATTTCTAGTCTGGGCTTTGCAAGGTCAGGGCTTAAGAGTCTTAATTGCAGTTGGACCTCCTGCTTTCCCCAGGTGAATATACCTTTTTATGACCTCATGTTTCCAACAGCTGGGTTCTCCACAGGGAGAGTTACCTGCAAGGGATAGCAGCATCTATTTCCACTAAATGATACCCAAGAACAATAAACATTAGAATTACTTTTATTAGAATCACTGAACATAGCTTCTAGCTTATATGAATAATCATTGAGTTTAGATAGATAATTACCACTACCATTGAGATAGAGTCTTCCCCGCGCCACCCCCACTTTTGGTCTGTTCTCAATGCTGTAATGTGAATACCTAGAAAAGTGCCTGGCACATAGTAGTTGCTCAATAAATGTTGGTTGAATGAATGAATGAGTGAATGAATAGCTGAATGAGTGAATGGAGAACTTTCTACGTGTCAAGCACTGTTCTAGGTGCTTAACTTGGATAATTTCCCTTAACCCTTATAGCAACCCTAGGTGCGGAGTTTATTATTATCCCTCTAAAGCAGTACTGTCCAACAGAAATATAACATGAATCACATATGGGGTTTCAAGTTTTATGGTATAGCTACATTTTAAAAAGTTTTAAAAAGGTAAAATTAATTTTATAGTCTACTTAAATTATCTAAAACATTTAACATGTAATCAGTATAAAACATTGATAAGATATTTTGCATTTTTTTGTGCTAAGTTTTTGAAACCCAGTGTGTATCTCACAATTACAGTGCATCTGTGCTCAGAGTGGACACAGTTCTAGTGCTCAGCAGCCACATGTGGTTCCCAGCTACCATATTGGCGAGCAGAGCTCTAGAACTTAGGATGGTTATTTTGCCCAAAGTCCTAAGTTAGCAAGTGGCAGAACTGGACTTCAAATCTAGGCCACTTGACTCTAGACTGTGGTCTTAATCACATGCATGATGCTTTCTAACGAGCTACCTTTAAGGGCAGACTTAAGAAACACTTAGATATAAGGCAACTTATTAATCTTTAATCACTATCAGGTTTCAGTAAATATAACCCAGTAAGTCTCTGAGGCATGAACACAAGGTATTCTTCCGGTTTCTGGTGAAACTTTTCTCTCATTGGCCTCTTCTGGGGCTTGCTGACTGATCTAGGACTTGAGGCCACCTTTCTGTAAAAGCCCTTCCAAGAGGATGCCTCAGGTGTGATTTCTCTCTGTGAAAGGTATCAATGGTACTAATGGTCTGTTCACTTTGCTTAGACGATTGGGAGAAAAGGAAAGCTTTTTTTCCTCAGGGTCCTTTATTACAGAACAAGTGATTTACCTTGAGAAAGCAAATAACATTCCAACCTGTGAATTCAGAGTTAATGAAAACAGTCTCTGTCTTTGGAAACAGTAGCTGGCAGATCTGCTCCAAGGAGTTCTCCCAAAGAGGGGGCAAGGGCCAGGCTGCTGCCGAGATGCCAGGCCACAGCCCCCAGCCCTCACCCTGATACAAAGGATCATGAGAGATTACTACAAACAACTATATGCCAATAAAATGGACAACCTGGAAGAAATGGACAAATTCTTAGAAAAGGACAACCTTCCAAGACTGAACCAGGAAGAAATAGGAAATATAAACAGACCAATCACAAGCACTGAAATTGAAATTCTGATTAAAAATCTGCCAACAACAACAACAACAACAAAATCTTCCAACAAACAAAAGCCCAGGACCAGATGGCTTCACAGGCGAATTCTATCAAACATTTAGAGAAGAGCTAAAACCTATCCTTCTCAAACTCTTCCAAAATGTAGCAGAGGGAGGAACACTCCCAAACTCATTCTACAAGGCCACCATCACCCTGATACTAAAACCAGACCAAGATGTCACAAAAAAAGAAAACTACAGGCCAATATCACTGATGAACATAGATGCAAAAATCCTCAACAAACTACTAGCAAACAGAATCCAGCAGCACATTAAAAGGATCATACACCATGATCAAGTGGGGTTTATCCCAGGAATGCAAGGATTCTGCAATATATGCAAATCAATCAACGTGATACACCATATTCACAAACTGAAGGAGAAAAACCATATGATCATCTCAATAGATGCAGAAAAAGCTTCTGACAAAATTCAACACCCATTTATGATAAAAACTCTCCAGAAAATGGGCATAGAGGGAACCTACCTCAACATAATAAAGGCCATATATGACAAACCCACAGCCAACATCATTCTCAATGGTGAAACCATTTCCTCTAAGATCAAGAACGAGACAAGGGTGCCCACTCTCACCACTGTTATTCAACATAGTTTTGGAAGTTTTAGCCACAGCAATCAGAGAAGAAAAAGAAATAAAAGGAATCCAAATCGGAAAAGAAGAAGTAAAACTGTCACTGTTTGCAGATGACATGATACTATACATAGAGAATCCTAAAGATGCTACCAAAAAACTACTAGAGCTAATCAATGAAATTGGTAAAGTAGCAGAATACAAAATTAATGCACAGAAATCTCTTTCAATCCTATACATTAACAATGAAAAATAAGAAAGAAAAATCAAGGAAACACTCCCATTTACCACTGCAACAAAAAGAATAAAATACCTAGGAATAAACCTACCTAAGGAGGCAAAATACCTGTATGCAGAAAACTATGACACTGATGAAAGAAATCAAAGATGATACAAACAGATGGAAAGATATACCATGTTCTTGGATTGGAAGAATCAACATTGTGAAAATGACTGTACTACCCAAAGCAATCTACAGATTCAATGCAATCCCTAAAAAATTACTAGAGGCATTTTTCACAGAACTAAAAATTTCACAATTTGTATGGAAACACAAAAGACCCCAAATAGCCAAAGCAATCTTGAGAAAGAAAAATGGAGCTGGAGGAATCAGGCTTCCTGACTATGCTAAAAAGCTACAGTAATCAAGACAGTATGGTACTGGCACAAAAACAGAAATATAGGTCAATGGAACAGGATAGAAAGACCAGAGATAAACCCACGCACATATGGTCATTTTATCTTTGACGAAGGAGGCAAGAATATACAATGGAGAAAAGACAGCTTCTTCAATAAGTGGAGCTGGGAAAACTGGACAGCTACACATAAAAGAATGAAATTAGAACACTTCCTAACATCATACACAAAAATAAACTCAAAATGGATTAAAGACCTAAATGTAAGGCCAGACGCTATAAAACTCTTAGAGGAAAACATAGGCAGTACACTCTTTGACATAAATCACAGCAAGATCTTTTTTGACCCACCTCCTAGAGTAATGGAAATAAAGTCAAAAATAAAGAAATGGGGTCTAATGAAACTTAAAATCTTTTGCACAGCAAAGGAAACTATAAACAAAACGAAAAGACAACCCTTAGAATGGGAGAAAATATTTGCAAACAAAACAACTGACAGAAGATTAATCTCCAAAATATACAAGAAGCTCATGCAGCTCAATATCAAAAAAACAAACAACCCAATCCAAAAATGGGCAGAAGACCTAAATAGACATTTCTTCAAAGAAGACATACAGATTGTCAAGGAACACATGAAAAGATGCTCAATATCACTAATCATTAGAGAAATGCAAATCAAAACCCCAATGAGGTATCACTTCACACCGGTCAGAATGGCCAGCATCAAAAAATCTACACACAGTAAATGCTGGAGAGGGTATGAAGAAAAGGGAACCCTCTTGCACTGTTGGTGGGAATGTAAATTGATACAGCCACCATGGAGAACAGTATGGAGGTTCCTTAAAAAACTAAAGATAGAACTACCATATGACCCAGCAATCCCACTACTGGGTGTATACCTGGAGAAAACCATAATTCAGAAAGACACATGAACCCCAATGTTCACTGCCGCCCTATTTACAATAGCCAGGTCACGGAAGCAACCTAAATGCCCATCGACAGACAAATGGATAAAGAAGATGTGGTACATATATACAATGGAATATTACTCAGCCATAAAAAGGAATGAAATTGAGTTATTTGTAATGAGGTAGCTGGACCTAGAGTCTATCATACAGAGTGAAGTAAATCAGAAAGAGAAAAACAAATACCGTATGCTAACACACATATATGGAATCTAAAACAATGGTACTGATGAACCTAGTGGCAGGACAGGAATAAAGACACAGACGTAGAGAACAGACTTGAGGACACAAGTGGTGGGGGAGGGGAAGCTGGGACGAAGTGAGAGAGTAGCACTGACATACATACACTACCAAATGTAAAATGGATGGCTAGTGGGAAGCAGCTGCATAGCAAAGGGAGATCAGCTCTGTTCTTTGTGACCACCGAGAGGGGTGGGATAGGGAGGGTGGGAGGGAGGCTCCAGAGGGAGGGAACATGGGGATATATGTATACTTATAGCTGATTCACTTTGTTGTACAACAGAAACTAACAGCATTGTAAAGCAATTATACTACAATAAAGGTAAAACAAAAAAAAGAAACAATTACATTTATACCATTTAGTGCTCGGTCATTGTTCAGCTTTCTATTGCTGTGAAACAAACAACCACCAAATTTAGGGACTTAAAACATCCATTTTATGTATTTCGTGATTTTGTGGGTCAGGAATTTTGGAAAGTCTCAACTGGGTGATTCATCTCATGACTGGGGAAATATCTCCTTCCAGGATAGCTTCTTCATCCACGTCTGGTGCCTCAGTACTTCTTAGCCTCTCTTTCCTTCCACGTGGCATCTCATCCTGCAGGGTTTCTCCAGCATAGCTTGGGCTTCACAGAAGGGTGGTTTCATGGTGATTGCTATTCTTGCAGGGTGATCGGCTTCTAAGAGGTAGGATGCAGAAGCTGCCAGGCCAGTAAAGGGCTGTGCTTGGAACTGGCACAGTATCACTTCTGCCATGTTCTGTTAGTCAGAGCAGTCACCAGGCCCATCCAGATTCAAGGGGGTGGAGAAATAGATTCCACCTCTTGAGAGGATCTGTTGAGATCATATTGTATAAGAGCATGTGGGGTGGGAAATACTGTTGCCGTCATCTTTGGAAAATACTATCTGCCAGTTAAATGCCATCTTAGGTGGTGTCCTTTTGTCTCATATTTGTCTCTTTTCTACCACTGAGGTTACAAGAATCTTCATATGCTTTCTTTTCTCTTGTTTTCTGTAGAGGCCAACAGCCCCATAATAAACACTAGCTAATTATTATTGATTTGCTGATAAAGCATCCAAAGATGAACTTATTTGAAAATTTAGGAAAAATATAAATATTTTTATATTTATACTTTACATAAAAACTAGTTTTAGCCAAATAGTTCACTTAGTTTCCCAATTTAATTTTGTTTTTCCCTTACTGTGCCTGCTCTTCTTACTTCTTCCTAAATCACCCTTCTAGACTCATATTATAGCCATCTCTTTCATGAGATCTTCTCCAGTTAACTCAGCCTGTGTGATCTATCCATTTTCTCTATCTTAGCCATTTGTGCTAATTACGAAGGTATTTTCTCTCAGTTCTAAACCCACCCTTCCATACTCTGCTTTGTGATATTGAGCCAGCATCTTGCAAACTCGATTTTTCTTTTGTAACTGTCTTCCTATTAGGTTCCACAATAGGGGGACACCAGAATGTAGGAATGGGAAGGAATGGACTTGCTTCTTCCTGTTTGCTTGTTTTTTCTGCCCAGTCCTCAGGAATGGTTGCTCACCCTGGCAGCAGTAGCGAGTTCTAGTTTCCAGATCAACTATCCACAGTGTGGTCCTTCAGGTGCACAGTGTCCTCTCCCTGGGAATCTGTATCCTAGCTGCACTAGGCCACTCCTCTGAGCTCCTACTACCAGCCCTGGAGGGTAGTGCTACACCTCCCAGGGGTCTAGGTCTCAGCTCCATGGGTCCTCTTTTCTAAGTTATCTGATATCCCAACTCCTTCCTCTTGCTCCTCAGCCCTAGGGATGTTAGTTGCTTCCTGAAGTTACTATCTGTGTGTTACAGCTGCATTCCCTTTTTGTTTTCACCACCCTTCAACACCAATCTCTTTTATTAAATTTTCTCTGCTGAAATACCTAGAGTGGTCTCTGCGTTCCTGACTGGACCCTGACTGGTGCACTGTCCATAGTCTCGATTTGATAATTGTGTACTGCTTTGTGACATGTTCTATAGCTGCCCTGAATTGTTATTTATATTTTTAAGTACTATTTTCCCACATTGTCCTTGCTTCTCCATTTTATATTTTAAACTCTTTGAGACAAGAGACCATATCTCATCGTCCTTTGTGCTTTACATAAGATGTATTTTACGTGGTGTTTTGTACTTAGTGAGTGTTCCTGGCTCATAGTAACTGTGTAATAAATGTTTATCAAATTTTTGAGTGGAGTTGGCAATCCAGGATAGCAGATGTGGAGTCCAAGGCAATGGTCAGGGCAAAGGGATTGATAGCTCATAGGGATGGAGATGTATACCAGCCAAGCTGTTATTAATTGTGAGCAGCTGGTGGATGCGACACCATTATAGGATGGTTGTCTCAGGGTTGTGAGTTTGGGAGGTCACATTCTGTGTCAGCTGAAACACTTTAAACCAATATTTGAAAACACTAGGTTCCTTGAAATAATTTTCCCCTCCAGTTGAGGCATTTCTTCTGGTTGACAGACTTCTAGGTTACTGAAGTCCCATATTTTATTTGTTCAGGTTAATTTTGAAACAGCTTGTTTTGAGTACACCTCTCCCCAAGGTTGTGAAAATTGAACGTATTTAATTTAGATATTTAAATTTGGACTATTGAAGTGGATGTGGGATGACTTTTGCTTTGGTGTTAGTGACATTGTTTTTATATGAACTTAAAGAATAAGGAAGAAAACTCTTTACAGTTATGTTTAATGGTCTCTTTCAAGACAACATCTGTGATTGTTTATGTTTCAGCATTTTATGGTAAAGTGGAAATTACCTTGTTAAACTGGTTTCTATCTTTCCCCCAAGCAACCCAAACTTTCTGTTTTGTCAGAGTTTAATTTCTCCAAAACATTATTTTCCTGTGTTGAACTTCCAAAGCCTGTTTTTTTTCAGTTTCTCCTAGGCTCTCATATATTTAATGGAGTTGACTGAACAGTTAGTTAAGTCCTACCTGATTCTTGACTTTGCTTTGCTCACCTCACTGTGAGTTTTAATAAAACATATTTAATCATGTGTCAGTGTTTGGATAATGGAGATTTTCATGATATCTTTTACTTTCTTTTGGTCAAGCAAATGTATTGGTTAATCTATGACATCGGATCACAAGATAGAAGGCATCAGAATGAACTTTTCTTATTTCTTTCTTGTTAATGGTTCTTGTCTAGACATATGTGTCATTTGGAAAAGGATTAATGGCCACATTAGCATCAACATTAATTGCAAGCCCAGTCTCCTGAAGAGGTGCCTCTCTGCTGAGTATCAGAATAAGCAGATAAAATTATAAACTCTAACCCACATGGCTTTCTTGGTATTAAAAAATACAAATTTAATCATCTCTTATATTTAGCACAATTTAAGGATCATGTTTTGTTTCGTTTTGTTTTAATTATATTTTAACTTGAGGAACTATGTCCATGAAACAAAACTGATTACCATTCATCAATATGCAATTTTATGCAGTTGACTACATAATCGTCCCAGCACCTCTTCTTTTTGCCTGGAAAGGTGATTCATTTTTTGTGTTCATCAATAATTTCAATGCTTTAATAATGTTTAGTACTTTCTGATTTTAGGATCTGATTTAAAATAAATCTAATTTATTAAATATTTAGGGTGCTCACACAATTGTTTGTGAATCGGGAATTAGTGTAATCCATGGAGGAGTAAATCAAGGCACAGAAGGAAACTCTATGGGCTGTTTTAAAGTTAAGAAGAGATGCCTTTATAGCTTTCAAAAGTGTTTGAAAATTAAATGTTTGATTTATAAGGGCTGTGTACACACAGGGCTCAAATTATTCATGTATCATTTGGAAAATGCAAAATGCTTAATGTTCTGACATTATGTGATAATTGCTATTCTAATATATAGTGTCTATTAAATCTTCCTGGGAGTGGGTGAGGGTGGCATTGATATACAGGAGCACATGCTTCGTGTGCTAGTAAATCATTCTTCTGTTGAATTAAGGCCAAGGAGAGAGCAGTGAGTGGACCTTAAAGTGATATTACAGTATCTGGTAGTGTTCTAATCAAGAAAATATGTAGCAGTGCTAGTGAGAAATGGGTAGAAACACAAAAATCCACTAAGGAGAAAATGCAATCAGAGATTTATCAGTGATGCTTTGTGCAAGGTTTCCAGGAATCATGGTCATCACTCAGGAGAGTTGCTTTTCAGGGTTGATGCCATCTTAATTCTCTCTTTTGTGTTGGTACCCCTCTGATGACATGCATTAGAATCACTGCTCTTTGGGGGTGCTTATTTATTAATGAGCTAGAGTCCTCCTGGCTCTATCACTAGCCAGCTGGATGAACTTGAACATATGGCTTCACTCTCTAAGCTTCAGTTTCCATAATAGTCATAGCTTGTAGGATTCATATGAGTAAATGAGATAATTCGTGTCCAGCACCTAGCATTGGGTCCAGCACACAGCAGTCACTTGATACTGTTGCTATTACTGTTTACCTTCTGCAGATACCTGCCCACAGTTATTTTGACAAAGAGTGAAAGGGTGCATTGTCAAAGGGACTAGGGAAGGAATTAAGGAAGGACCACGAAATTGGTGACTTTATCCCCACAATGCCAGTGTAGCAAAATGGAACTCTTCAAGTAGGCATGAGGATGTAAAAGGCCCAAACCAAATTGTGTAGGAACTGGTTGGCTAATTTCAGTTCTTCTTTTTGAGTTGTAGAAAGGAGCATGTACTCTGGCCTCTACTGCGGAACTCACTTTCTGCCCTTGGCAATATAGAGCTCAGTACACGGGGGAAGGGGAAGTGCTCCTTAGCTATAATCAGTCTCTCTTCTTTTCTGGAAATCAGAAGTCAAGGAAGCGGGCAGTACATCTCAGTTTAGAAAGATGCTATATGAATGCGTATTGGGGGTGTCAGGGTGAGGAGTAAGAGGGGACAGATTAGGCTAGATATTCTGTGTCAGTATTAGGATGATGAATTCATTAAGTATCTTCAAGAATAAGGAGTATTTACTCTGTTACTTACAATATAGGAGAAAACCCAAAGATGGGAAAAAAATCATGGATCCCTCGTTCTTGAGGATCTTACCACCTAATGGATATAGGGTCTGAGGGGTTCCAGGAGAGAGGCCCTCACACATACACACACACAGAGGGAATGACCTACCTACATATGAGGAAGGTCATGACACTACTCACACACATCTGGATTTCTTTGTACTTCTTGCCCCTTCTTTGTCCTTTGGTGCCAGGATTGTTGAAGGCCTGGCATGTTGGTCTAGGCTGATGCTACAGGGGGAGAGACCCCAGACTCCAGTGGAGCTAAGGTTACTAGCAGATCTCTTAAAACAGTGGCTCTCAAACTTTTTATCCTCAGGACCCATTTCCACTCTTAAAAATTATTGAGGACCTTGAAGAGCTTCTGTTTATGTGTTGGATCTATTGACATTTACCATGTTAGAAATTAAAATTTATTAATTCACTTAAGATAGTGCTAATAAATTCATACTTGTTAACATTAATAGCATATTTTAAGCAAAAAAATTACATTTTTCAAAACAAAATTAGAAGAGTAGCATTGTTTCACTTTTTGTTTCTAAATCTCTTTATTATTTTTTATTTTTTTGGCTGTGTTGGGTCTTCGTTGCTGCGCGCGGGCTTTCTCTAGTTGCAGCAAGCGGGGGCTACTCTTCATTGCGGTGCGCGGGCTTCTCATTGCAGTGACTTCTCTTGTTGCGGGGCACGGGCTCTAGGCGCGCAGGCTTCAGTAGTTGCAGCACAGGGCTCAGTAGTTGTGGCACGTGGGCCCTAGGGCGTGTGGGCTTCAGTAGTTGTGGCACACGTGCTTAGTTGCTCTGTGGCATGTGGGATCTTCCCGGACCAGGGCTCGAACCCATGTCCCCTGCATTGGCAGGTGGATTCCTAACCATGCATCACCAGTGAAGTCCCTAAATCTCTTTAATGTCTGGCTTAATAGAGCACAACTGGGTTCGCAGATTGGCTTCTGGACTCAGTCCATTGTGATCTCACACATTAAGTTGGCTCTGGAAAGCTCCTCTATACACTCGTGAGAGGATGTGAGTGCAAAAGGCAAATAACATCTTAGTATTAACATGAAAATAATTTTGACCTCCCAGACCCCCCTGTGATGAAGCCTGGAAAGCCACTCCTTTAGCTAATTTCAAAGGAGGGAAGAAGGGGGGTTATTACCGCATAGTTTGGGGACCTTCAGGAAATCGGCAGCCAGTGTCAGGGCTTGGAAGTAGGGCCGTGGCTCTAGAATCACAGCCCTGATTCTGCCACCTACTTACTAGCTGTGTGACTTTGGAGTTATTTAACCTCGTATGCCTTTAAAATGGAGCTCCTGAAAGGACCTGGCTGTAACGGCTGTTGTGAGTCTTAGTGAGATAATGTAGGTAAAGTGTTTAGCTGATAGTAAGTGCTCAACATTAGCTTTGTTTCTTTGGTGTTTATCACTGTTAAGGTGACAGTCCATTATGAACCTGTTTGCACATGTACCAAATGAGGCTGTTCTGGATGGTCCCGAAATGAAGATCTCACCCGGCTCTAACATTCTGTGATTTTGCTCTGAAGCCTTCCTTTCCCACATTAGAGGTGGGAACTAGCGGGGAGGTATATACAATGCTAGTGGTAAGAAAAGCACTTATTTTTCTGTTGTTTTTGATAATCAGCCACCCTTCCCTCTACCCCTCTCCTGCTAATAAATCTATTAAAAACTTTCAAGGGCTTTAAGAATAAAACTTGGTGAAAAAAATTGTTGTTTTCTTGGGAAAAATTAAATTTAGCTCTTTCATTTGGAGCCAATATAGATAATAGAGCAAAGAGACATTTAAAAATTTGTTTCCAGGTCCCATGGTGGTTTCAGGTCAAGGTCATAATAGGGTTTATCTCATGTCTGAATTTAATTGAAGGGTAAATGAAATGATGCTGAGAGATTTTGCTGACTCCTCAGTTTACAAATACACAGACTAGGTAATAGACTTTTAATGGAAGAGGAAAGTAAGGAGTCTGGATTCATGGAATGGGGCAGAGGAGAGAAAATGGGCGAAAAAGCATTTTGAAAAGGCAAACATTAGACCTGCAGTTTGATTGAGGACCCAGATCAGAAGAAATCAATACAAATGCTTTGGTTTATTTTTTTTCCCTCCATTTTCACTTAAGTACCAGTTTCTAATACAGTGAAAAGCAGGAGCAAATATTAGAAAGGAGATAAGACAAATGGTCTCAGAAGTAATAGGAAGTACAGCACGTGTTGCATGCTGCTTAGTTTAAGTTTACCGGAGCCTTGCTACAGAGCCCTGAGGGAAGGCATGAAGATTTGCATAGGAGGACTTCATTAAAGGGGGATTCTTAGAGGATATCTTGAGAACATCGCAGCTAAAACGCTATTGCTTGATATGGGCTTGCAAGGACCTTACAAGAGCAAGGCTTGACTTTGGTGTGAAAATGTGCTAGAATTCAAATCACAGAAACTTGTGTTGATAGCAAGGAATAGCAAGAAATATGCTATATGATAGCAATATGCTATATGATAGCAAGAAATCATATCACGATTAGCAGACACCATGGAATAATGCTAAAATTTTATACTTAGAGGTAACTGTCAGGATAGCAGCTTCAGAGTTTATAGATAGAATTGTTTGCCTGATATGATACGATATTGGTAATTTTGATACTACTGACATTACTAGAGTGATACTTAATGTCGACTTTTCTATCGAAAGCCATTTGATACGATAATGGAAAGCAGGGGTCTTGTAGGGTGAGAAACGAGCTCACGTTGAACCAGCAAACTGCTTCTGACAAAGACAGAGGTGTTTGTGCTCAAGGGAAGAGAATAACAGCTATAATCAGATAGATTGGGAACTCTTTTACTTGTGGTAATCACTGGAAAAATGAATGATATTTTTCATCTTTTTCAAAAATATGTAGATCAGAAGGAGCTGAATCTGGTTTGTTGCCATTTGCGACCTAAAACCATTATCTCTTGACCTTATCCCCTATGGAACTAGAAGTCATCACTTGCAATTTGTTTCATCATCAAAGCTGTTATCTGCCTGAGTCTCTCATCTATCTCAGAAAGTATATGGAAAAAGCCCTATCATGGCAGAGGGACACACATGCACCCCACGGGTCCTTCTTTTTGTACTGAGCAAATATGTTCCCGATTCTGGCCCCAGACAGTTCTCCTGAACTGGAGACACTAAACCTCTGGCTTATGCTTCCAGAGATCTGGGACATGGTTCTGTGGTTACCTGGTGCTATGGCACGTATGTGCCCTGATGACTGTGTCTGGGATCAGGCATCCAGGCTGGTGTCCATTAAAATGGAAAGGAGGGATGAACGGTGAGAGAAGCAGGAACGACTTTTCCCCCTGAAGGACTGAGTGAGTTGATCTATGCGGCAGACAGACTTCTGTTGATGCTATTGGAAGATGCCTAGCATTTTCTGGGCAAATAGTAGGTGCTCAAGTAACAGTTTGATTGAAGTCCTCAGATGGTACAACAGAGCAGGACACACCCATGTAATATGTTCCTCTGATGATTAATTCAGAGAAAAGGCTGCAAACTGGTTTCTTTTCTCTGTTTACACACTAGACAATCTGCTTCGGGAAGAAAATGATGACATTTAAATTCCAATACTGTCTGTCCTTTGCAATAACTGGCACTTTAGCAAAACTCTGCTGAAATAGGAAGGATTGTAAGAATGTTTACCTCCTTGAAAATGGCGGAGAGAATTGAGAGAGGAGGGTTTCCGGTATCGACTTCAGCATGGATTTGTGAAAGTAGCTTAACTTCTCTGTCCTCACTTTTCATCTTTCAGAAGTGAGATGCTTCCTTGTGGGAGATATGGCTAATGCTCACCCATATCTAGTTCTTTTCACCTTTTGGGTGTGTAAGAGGTTTGCACTTTCCAACCCATTTTACAGTTTGGTGGGACCATGAGACCAGTATTGGCCAATGATTTATAGGCAGAAATAATGTGTGTCATTTCCCTAGGAGAGCATTTCATCGCTAGTGGGAGACCTCCAGCTTTGTCTTGTCCATGCTGCTGCAACCAGGAATGTTCCAGATGGTGGAGCTTCCATCAGCCTGGGTACCAGTGAGAAGATATGGAGCAGAGCTCTCTTCCCACCTTCACCTGTATCAGCATCAATGCACGCTGGACATATAATGTGAACAAAGAAGAAAGTTTTGTTTCAAGTCTCTTGGATATGAAGGCCAGTTGTCACCACAGCATAACTTAGTTTATTCTGACTGATACATGCCTATTGCTTGATTCTTTAACTTGAGGATTATTTCATTAGTTTTTATCCCTTTTTCAATACACAGGCATCTGGTTCTCAGGCTTTAGAGTACATCAGAAGCATATCCTGCTGGTTCAATTTGCAGATTTCTGGGCCTTATTTCCTCAGTATATCTGGTGAGAGTTCCAGGAATCTCCTTTGTAAAAACAACAACAACAAAAACAAAACGAGGGTTTTTACATGATTCTGATTCAGGAGGGAAGACCACGCTTCAAGAAATGTTGTAAATCTGTATCATGCTGTAAAGATTCTGGCTATTATTTCTCAAGTTCTCCTAGACAGACATGTTCAGATATTAGTAAAAGGCTAAAGGCATTTAGGGCAGCAATAAGTGTAATGAATATAAAATTCACCAGCTCTGTTTCAAGGCTGCATGAAGCAGAGATAAAGTGAAGACACGGCAGTGGTGATTAATAAACCTGACCATTTTCTAGATGAGAATTCTAAAGATTATAAATCATTTGGAAATTGAAGAGATGACCTGGAAAACAAATCAGAATTAAGAGATATCAAGTCAGGGGCTTCCCTGGTGGCGCAGTGGTTGAGAGTCCGCCTGCCGACGCAGGGGACGCGGGTTTGTGCCCCGGTCCGGGAAGATCCCACATGCCGCGGAGCGGCTGGGCCCGTGAGCCATGGCCGCTGAGCCTGCGCGTCCGGAGCCTGTGCTCCGCAACGGTGAGAGGCCTGCGTACCGCAAAAAAAAAAAAAAAAAAGAAAAAAAAAAAAGAAATATCACGTCAGAAATGGATTTGAAGAAGTAAAAGTAGAAAGCATTGAGACATTTCCCTCACAGTTGATTTGAGAGCGAGGTGGAGAGCGGGAGCCACGGAGACATTAGAGCAGGGGGAGGAGGAAGCTGGGTTTAACTCCACTTGTGGGCTTTGTTCTAGACCTAGATCTCTCAGTTTGACTCAACATCTTGATATAGTACCGCCATTTACAAAGATTATGGTTTTCTATGGATTCAAAGGAGGTGTTCTTTAACCCTCTAGGGGTCGGTTTTACTGAGTTCACAGAAGGAATTTGCTCCTCTAAATTTTGAAATAAAAGACTTTTTGTTAAGATAATGATTTTATTCCTTTCATTCACCCCCAGCTATCTATCATTTCTCGTAGTACTGGAGAGACTATAGACCTGTGTGCTATAGCATTGCACCAATTCCATAGAATCATTTAGGGATCCTTCCTCTTGTAGTTTATCATGGGTGATGGGGTGACTACTCACAACTAGTAGAAGTAGCAGTGGAGACAGAGCAGGCTGCAGCATGGTGTCTCCAGGCAGTGTGGTCTTTCTGAACCTGTGGGATCTACTTGCTCCAGAATTGTGTCTAGAGAAGAAAAAACTTCCCAAAGCAGAATCATCCATTAGAAATGGAGAGGGGCTTATCAGGGTTTGGGTAGAAAGAAGTGGGGACAGTACCCACCTAGGACATTAAATCAAGGAGACAGCCTAGCAAAAATGGAGGTGGTTCTGCCAGCTGATATTTGGGGTGTCCTGAAATCATGGTCTTATACATTGAGCCCCTCATCTTCCCCATCCCCTGTTATCTCCAGGGAAAATCACATGGGGTCCACTTGTCCCCACCATATCGATATGCTGCTCAGTCTGTCCTTGAGTGATTCCTTTTCCCATGCAAGGTTGCCTTTGCTGTTCCTTGTAAACAAATGTTATTTGTATAAACATTTGAGAAGAGGGAGTAGAAGTAGTAGGCAGCAAAATTTGCTTGGGTTCTATACTGAGTGTTGGCCTGGGTCCTTCACTCCGCATCCTCACCTCTACCATGAAGGGGTTCAGAGTATAAAATGCCAAAATATACTACTTTGTCATAGGATTATTTTGAGCTGAAGGCAATTGATTAAAAGCTCTCTGCCTTCCCCCTATCTGCTTGAGAGTAGAATATAAATTTCCCTTATGAAGATGTCTCCCCCCACCACCATTCCTCATACCAGGAAGGGAATAACAACCTTATCACTGGAGATGGATGACACCAAAAAAAGAGTCTATACAAACAAACCTTACTAAATAGCCCTTATCTTCTATCAGTTTCCCCATATATTTGCCTTCCCATAATTTGCTGCCCCTAGAGGCTCAAAGTCCTCTTCTTGTCACTTCTCTAAAAAATTATTGTTCTTTGCTAAGCTTCTATATGAGCAGGTTCTAACCATCTTTGAATTACTCATCACTGAGTGCTCCTGTGTGTATGCACGATGCACATGTTAATACACTTCTGTTCCTTTTTCTTTTGTTAATCTGTCTTTTGTCAGTCTAACACACAGGGCCCCAGCCTGAGAATCTAAGATGGGTAGAGGAAATATATATTTTTCCTCCCCTATAATGCCATATCCTCTTTTTTCATGCCATAATTTTAATGATTTTTAACTCATGTAATTTAGAAGGAAAATTTTTGTTGAAAGGGAGAGAAAGCCAAATCGAACTAGCTTATGCAGAAAAAAAAAGTGAATGAGTGCACACATATGTTGTGTGTGCCTGCGTGTATGTGTCATATACCTGAATAGTCCAGGGGTATTTGTGTTCAGTATGTCTGGATCTACGTACTGAAATGATGTTGCCAGGAATCTGACTGTGCTTTCCTCAGTCCTGCTTTCTCTTGGGTTGTTTTTATTCTCAATCAGATTCTCCTTAAGAGTTAGCAAATATTCTCATGAATTGCTTTTTTCTAGATTAGTGAAATCAATGGAAGAAGAGTACTGATTTCTCTGGAATTCCAGCGTAAGTTCTAGGGCTGACATCTGTTGGCGGTGACTGGCTTGTCTCGAGTCATATCCCATCCTTGAACGAGTTACTGTGCATGTTCAGGTGGACTCTGCTAATCGGCCAGGCCTTGACTACATTCCCACCTGAACTATATGAAAGAGACAAGGTGGGGCTTGTGGTGGTGCAGTGGTTGAGAGTCCGCCTGCCGATGCAGGGGACACGGGTTCGTGCCCCGGTCTGGGAAGATCCCAATTAAAAAAAAAAAAAAAAAAAAAAAAAAAAGAAAAAAGAAAAAAATGAAAGAGACGAGGGGAAGGAGTGGTTCCCCAAAGAAAAAATCCGAATATTCTTACCAGAGAGGGCAGAAATAGCTGCTGGAAGCCAAAACTCAGAAAACTGTCCACAGCAGAAGGTATATTGATATCTCCTGGCTAAGAGTGAAATTTGAAGTTTTTAGGTTCTAATAAGCAGGTGAGAGAGTGAGACTTGTGTTTACTTCTTTCTCATTCACTTTATCAACTAGTCAGTTTATGAGAGGATAAAATCTAGTTTTCAGGAGTAACATTCTTTGTTTGACCTGTTTTAGGAACCAAGAGGGAATTTGCATAATAGGATTAATGTTGCTTCTTATTAGTGCCACATAGTCTAAGGCTCTTCAGGATTCCTATTATAAACTTCCATTTTACTCTAATATCCAAACTTGCCATTTTTGTCAATGAGAGGTATATTGTCATATGCACAGTTCAGCACATATATCATTTTATATTTGGTGCAAGACTCTTTACTGCTTTTTATAATGAAAGTCACTCGTTGTTCTTAGAGGTGTAAAGCAAAGTTCACCTTGAATACATGTACCACAATGTTCATTGTAGCACTATTTACAATAGCCAGGACATGGAAGCAACCTAAATGTCCATCGACAGATCAATGGATAAAGATATGGCACATATATACAGTGGAGTATTAGCCATAAAAAGGAACGAAATTGAGTTATTTGCAATGAGGTAGATGGACCTAGAGTCTGTCATACAGAGTGAAGTAAGTCAGAAGAAGAAAAACAAATACCGTATGCTAACGCATACGTATGGAATCTAAAAAAGTGGTACTGATGAACCTAGTTGCAGGGCAGGAATAAAGATGCAGACGTAGAGAATGGACTTGAGGACATGGGGAGGGGGAAGGGTAAGCTGGGACGAAGTGAGAGAGTGGCATTGACATATATACACTACCAAATGTAAAATAGCTAGCTAGTGGGAAGCAGCCGCATAGCACAGGGAGATCAGCTCGGTGCTTTGTGACCACCTAGAGGGGTGGGATAGGGAGGGTGGGAGGGAGGCTCATCAGGGAGGGGATATGGGGACATATGTATACATATGGCTGATTCACTTTGTTGTACAACAGAAACTAACACAACATTGTAAAGCAATTATACTCCAATAAAGATGAAAAAAAAGGTTCACCTTGATGTTGATGAAATTTCCCTGGAAATAATAACTACAGAGAAGTCTTCTGTGCTAGAATCCTTTACTTTCTTAAGTTCAGTATTAAGAAGATGGGCTTTGGTGAAACCCCAGCCATCCACTGAATGAGTGGATGTTGGGCAGGTTACTCAGCCTCGTCTGTAAAATGGGATAGTCAGAGAACCTCTCTCTTAACGTGGTGTGAGGATTAAGTGAATACAGGTAAAGACCTTAGAACAGTGTCTGGCACGTTGTTGGGATTCGGTAGATGTTACCTATTCTAACCTTTTAGATAGAGATGACCTGAATTGTTAGTTCCTTTCATAGAAGTCCTTTATTGGACAATTTTATGTGCAGGTTGAAGGTAGGAGCTAGTGGTTTGGGATTTGCAGACTAAATATTTCTTACCGCATTCTTTATAAAAACTTCCAAAATGGGACGAAGTTTTAAGTAAAGGAAACTCTAACTTCTAAATGGTTATAGTTATCATGAAAAAAAGAAAAATAAAGTAATTATAAAAATTGTGAAGAAAACAAAATTAATTCTCCATTATTGACAGATTATAAAAGCCTAGGCATTTAAACACGTAATTGGAGAAACTGATGAATAATTATTTTTAAGATATAAAATATTAGAAAGTATACATATAATATACTTATTAAGTAATTATACACTCTCACGGGGGTGAGATGGGGGAAGAAGAAAGGGAGGAGAGAAATGAGGATACTAGTTTGAGGCCTGGTTAAATCTATGCTGCTGTGTTTTCTTCATTCCAGATTCTGGTCTCTGGTGTTTCTGATCCCAGTTTTGTGATCTGACTTGACTCCTTCATGACTCCTTTTTCTAGCTTTGTGATGTTGAACTGCTTCTGAGTCTTCTTGATTCTGACATAACACCTTGAGCATGCACTCCAAAGTGGGTGTTTCAACCTAGGATCCAGCCCTGCTGAAGCCAGGAGCACGTTTGGTTCATTTAGAGAGGAGGAAAAAATTCCTTCTCTAGTTATTTAACTAAATTGGGCTTTCAATCTAAGAGAATGGTAGGCCTGGTATTTCCATTAGGACATAATCTTATATGACCAACAGACCAGTGAAAATATTGTGGTTTAAGAATTCATCTGATATCAGCATAGCATTGCATATCATAGGACCATCCTTCAGTTGGTTAGTCTAGTCAAAACTTCAATTGGACTGAATGTTTAAATGAATTGGCCCATGAGATGTTTGCTCTTATCCTTTTTCTCCAAGGTTTTATTTTTAAAATTTGTGGAACTTCCCCAGGAGAAACATTTGATATCTTGGCATTAATGACCAGGTTACTGCAAGAGCCACATAAAAGCAGAGCACAACCTGGAGAGTTTGTTAAAATAACGCACATTTATCAATGGGTCTCTAATTCCTCATGTGGAAAATTGATTCATTATCATTATATAGGGCAGAATTTAAAGAACTGTCTAATGTAATGGGCTTCAGTTGTCTATTGCTTATTTTACCCTAATTTTCCCAAATTTGCTTTAAAAAGAAAGCCTTTAAAAGTTATTTTAAAGTTTTTCTTTAATTATAAAAGTGATAAATTGGAACACTATGAAGCTGTTAGAAACAACAGACAAGGTTTGCACACATCATAGACAGATCTTAATATATTTCTGAATGAAAAAGTAAAAATGAAATGAAAGAAATACCACAATTCCATTTGTGTAATTAAAAAAATACATATCAGATCAGTCATATGCATTTTGTTACACAGTACCATAGTTTCCTGTGGGAAAGGAATGGGAGTAGAAGAGAAAAAAACAGACAAGAGAGAGGCCTTGTAAGAACAAATGATGATACATACACATATATATATATATATATATATATATATATATATATATATATATATATATATATATATATATATATGCTCCTGAGAACCAATAAAAAACTGTAACTGTAAAAAGGCAAATAAAAACACACTCACTGGGGCTTCCCTGGTGGCCCAGTGGTTAAGAATCTGCCTGCCGGGCTTCCCTGGTGGCACAGCGGTTGAGAGTCCGCCTGCCGATGCAGGGGACACGGGTTCGTGTCCTGGACCAGGAAGATACCACATGCCGCGGAGTGGCTGGGCCCGTGAGCCGTGGCCGCTGGGCCTGCGCGTCTGGAGCCTGTGCTCCGCAACGGGAGAGGCCACAACAGTGAGAGAACCGCGTACCGCAAAAAAAAAAAAAAAAAGAATCTGCCTGCCAATGCAAGGGACACGGGCTTGAGCCCTGGTCCGGGAAGATCCCACATGCCACAGAGAAACTAAGCCCGCGAGCCACAACTGCTGAGCCCGTGTGCCACAACTACTAAAGCCCGTGCACCTAGAGCCCGTGCTCTGCAACAAGAGAAGCCACCGCAATGAGAAGCCTGCGCTCCACAACGAAGAGCAGCACCTGCTCGCTGCAACTAGAGAAAGCCCGCGTGCAGCAACAAAGACCCAACGCAGCCAACAATAAATAAATAAATTAAATAAATTAAAAATATATATATATGAAAAGAAAAACAAACACACTCATTAATCCACTGTCCAACCAAATAATCACTGTTGGCATTTTTATATATTCATTTACAGCCTTTCCTTCTTTTTTAAAGAGAAAAATCTTGAACACTTTCCGTTTGGTTTTCTGAAGGACTAAAAGGCATAGACTTACTCATAGGAACTTGAAATTGTAAGCCTGTGAAGCCAAAACAAACTGCTTTATTCTATTACCTGTTTTCACTCCTTCCTAATTTACCACTCCCCCCTTTCCTTCTGTCTTCCTGTAGAATATCTGAGCTCAAGTATCCAGGGGTAATTGGGAATATGATCCAGATCTCTTGAGAAGGGCCTGAGTGGTGATAATGATGCGGATGGTGTCAGTTTTTGAAGGCCATTCATTTAACACATAATTATTAAGCAGTGAATTTATTAATTGATGTAATTAATTCTACAGTTATTTATTGAGAAACAACTATGTGCTAAGAACTGAACTAGTAGAGGGGACTAGGGGAGGATTACAAATCCTGTGATTGGTTGATTCTTTATAAGTATTTACTGTTGTACTAGCCATGTGCATAGTCCCCCTAACTTGCAATTTTTAAGGTAATCTGCAATTTTTAGAGGTAAAGTATTTGGGAGTAAAGTCAATATGAAGCAAGTCTTCTTGTTAGGAGGAAGACTTTTCTGTTGGAGGAATTTCCTTCTGAGCTCTAAAACACTTTAGTCTATAGATGGACCATAAGTATTCACTTAAAAAGGCTATGTAGAATTTTACCTTTGCTTAAACTATGAAGAAAGGGTTGGGTAAGAAAAAATTAACCTGTACACAAGATTGTGAGAAAATGTTTAAATCTACTTAAGGACATTTTCAAGCATCTTTGCACTTTTTTTTTTTTTACTGTGCATTATAACATAAAAATTACAATTTTAACCATTTTTAAGCTACAGTTCAATGGCATTAAGTGCATTCACATCGTTTGCAACCATCATGACCATCTATCTCCAGAACTTTTTCATCTTCCCAAACTCCATACTCACTAAACAAAAACTTCCCAATCCTCCTTCCCTCAGCTTCTGGCAAATATCATTCTACTTTCTGTTTCTATGAATTTGACTATCCTAGTGCTATAGACTAAATTCAGATTCCCTCCCAAATTCATATGTTGAAACCTAATCTCCATTGCGATGGTTTATGGAGGTGGGGACTTTAGGAGGTGATTAGATCACAAGGGTGGAGCCCTCGTGAATAGGATTGGTGCCCTTATAAAAGAGACCCCAGAGAAGGAGACTGGTGAGGACACAGTGAAAAGATGGCTGTTTATGAACCAGGAAATGGGATCTTATCAATGCCAAATCTGCCAGTGCCTTGATCTTGGACTTCTCAGCCTCCAGAGCTGTGAGAAATAAGTATGTGTTGTTTATAAGCTACCAAGTCTATGGTATTTTGTTATAGTAGCCTAAACTGACGAAGATACCTTGGGATCTCATATAAGTGGAATCACACAGTACTTGTCTTTTTGTGACTGACTTATTTCTCTTAGAATAGTGTCTTCAATGTTCATTCATGCTGTAGCACTGTTACTGAAAGTGGGGTCTGACTGCTCACCACTCAAAATCCAATAAAGAGGCAAGGTTGGTGGAAAGGAAAGTTTACTTTATTTCAGATGCCAGCAACAATGGGGGTGGGGGAGTGGGGGGGACTCCTGTCCAAAGGCCAACTCCCACTCAACTGCCCCACTGACAGTCAGTGGGCAAGAGCTTTTATAGGTGAAGGGAGGGGGCTACATGAAGAAACAGTACAGTCAGCTCTGACTGTCATCTTGAAATTGGGCATGCGGTGGTCTTAATCAGTGTCAATTTGATTGTTTTAAGTACAGTTAATCTTCAGTTCCAGGGTCAGTTTGTTTCCATTTCCTTGAGGCCAGTTTTCAGAATTGTGGCAGCTTATGTCATGGCTATTATCTGGTCATCATGTAGTTACCTTCTTCCACCTGCTGGGGGCTTCAGTATCTATAAGACAGCTCACAGGATATGGCTCAGAATTTTATCTATAGCCCTTGAGAAGGAACGAAAGTCCTTCACTTAATGACTAAATGACTAAACTATTATTATTTAGTCTTGTTGGACTGTTTTCCTTTATTTCTGCATTTTCTCACTTCTCTGATTAAACTTACTCTTTGGCTAAAGGTTTTCCACAGACAAAAGGCAGGCTGAGGACATTGGGGGCAAGGAACATAGGGCCCCGTTCTGTTTCAGCATGAGTCAGAATTTCCTTCCTTTTTAAGGCTGAATAACATTCTGTTGTGTGTATAGACAACATTTTGCTTACTCTTCTGTTGATGGACAGTTGGTTGCTTTCACTTTTTGGCTATTGTGAATGATTTGGCTGCTTTGAATATGGGTGTGCAAATATCTGTTTGAGTGCCTGCTTTCAATTCTTTTGGGTATATACCCAGAAGTGGAATTGCTAGATCATATGGTAATTCTATGTTTAAGTTTTTGAGGAACCACCATGCTGTTTTTCATAGTGGCTGCACTGTTTTATCAATACATTCCCACCAGCAATGCATAAGCGTTCTAATTTTCTACATTTTTGCCACTACTTTAAAAAAATATATATATAACCCTCCTAATGGGTATGAGGTGGTATATCATTGTGGTTTTAATTTACATTTTCCTAATGATTAGTGATATTGAGCATGTTTTCATGTCCTTATTGGCCATTTGTATATTTTCTTTAGAGAAACATTTATTCAAGCCTATTGTTAATTTTTAAAACAGATTGTTTGCTTTTGTTGTTGAGTTGTAGCAGTTCTTTATTTATTCTACATATTAATTTCTTACCATATATATGATTTGAAAATATTTTCTCTTTGGGTTGCCTTTTCACTTATACCTCTTTCAAGCAAGTTTTTTTTAAATTAATTTTTATAGGAGTATAGTTGATTTACAATGTTGTGTTAGTTTCTGCTGTACAGCAAAGTGAATCAGTTATATGTATACATATATGCACTCTTTATTAGATTCTATTCCCATATAGGTCATTACAGAGTACTGAGTAGACTTCCCTGTGCTATACAGGAGGTTCTCATTAGTTATCTATTTTATATATAGTAGTGTGTATATGTCAATCCCAATATCCCAACTTATTCCTCCCCCACTTTCCCCCTTGGTAACCGTAAGTTTGTTTTCTATACGTGTGACTCTATTTCTGTTTTGTAAATAGGATCATTTGTACCACTTTTTTAGATTCCACATATAAGCGATATCATATATTTGTCTTTCTCTGTCTGACTTCACTCAGTATGACAATCTCTAGGTCCATCCATGTTGCTGCAAATGGCATTATTTCATTCTTTTTTATGGCTGAGTAATATTACACACACACACACACACACACACACACACACACACATATATGTATACCACATATTCTTCATACATTCCTCCATCTATGGACATTTAGGTTGCTTCCATGTCTTGGCTATTGTAAATAGTGCTGCAATGAACATTGGGGTTCATATATCTTTTCAAATTATGGTTTTCTCCAGATATATGCCCAGGAGTGGGATTGCTGGATCATATGGTAGCTCTATTTTTAGTTTTTAAGGAAACTCCATACTGTTCTCCATAGTAGCTGTACCAATTTACATTCCCACGACAGTGAAGGAGGGTTCCCTTTTCTCCACACCCTCTCCAGCATTTATTGTTTGTAGATTATTATTATTATTATTTTTTTTTTTTGCGGTACGCGGGCCTCTCACTGTTGTGGCCTCTCCCGTTGCGGAGCACAGGCTCCGAATGCACAGGCTTAGCGGCCATGGCTCACAGGCCCAGCCGCTCCTCAACATATGGGATCTTCCCAGACGGGCGCACGAACCCGTGTCCCCTGCATCGGCAGGCGGACTCTCAACCACTGCGCCACCAGGGAAGCCCTATTGTTGGTAGATTTTTGATGATGGCCATTCTGACCTGTGTGAGGTGATACCTCACTGTAGTTTTGATTTGCGTTTCTCTGATAATTAGTGATGTTGAGCATCTTTTCATGTGCCTCTTGGCCATCTGTATGTCTTCTTTGGAGAAAAGTCTATTTAGATCTTCTGCCCATTTTTTGATTGTGTTGTTTGTTTTTTTGATATTGAGCTACATGAGCTGTTTGTATATTTTGGAGATTAATCCCTTGTCAGTCGCTTCATTTGCAAATATTTTCTCCCATTCTGTGGGTTGTCTTTTCAAACATCTTTAATGTAGCTTAGTAACATATATTTATATGGAAGTATCCAACACTGAGGCACAGAGGCAGTAGAAAAGGGGCTTTGCATCTTCTCATATTCAGGTTGCAGGAGGAGACAAACAGATTATTAGAAAACAGAGTAATAGGAAACACCAAAGGCTAGAAGAGTACAGAGGAAAAAACTCTGCTGCATTAAGTGTGAAGTGTTTATATCTGTTCATTAAGGCAGTTCCCCCAAAGACCTCCACTGTATTTCTCATCCACCCTAGGGTATCAAATATGTACCCATATACGGATGACTCCCAAGTCCCTAATAGGAGGATAAGAACCCAATTTCCACTTCTAGACTTAACATCTCTTCTTGAATGTCTTGCAGGTATGTCATAATCTTGTTCTGGTCTGTTCATATATTTAAAAAGAAAATATATGAATTTTATTCTATCAAAAAGTATAATGACTTACTTCTTCACCAAATTCTGGTTTACTTCCTTAAAAAAATTGCTACACTTTCATTTTCAAGGTTATTTTTGTACCTATATGATGCTTAGATAACACAGAATAAATAAAAAGTAATTTTCAGCTCACTTTGTCATTGCCATATTTTTGATGTTTGATTGAATGTGAAATATTATTCATAGATGATATTTAGAATTTCAGCAAGAAGGTTAGTATAAATTTTCTATGACTTCGGGTGATTGCTTTTAATATTCTAGAAAGATTTTGATAGAATAAATATTTCACTATTTTAAAAGCTGGAAAGAGCTGTTGATCATAAAGAAAACAATATGTGTAACTTTGTGATTCTGAAGTTAGACTTAAATTTTTAATCTTATCCTTAATTTATTTTCGTCATTGAACACTCATTTTGCTCATCCATTTAATAATTGATTTTGGAGAGTGTGATTCTTTAAAGGAGATCAAAACAGAGCAGATAAGTCAGATTTTTCCAGTGCATAAATTCTTTCCTGTGAATATATTAGATGTTCAGAATCTATACAAATGCTTTTTGTAAGGCTGCTTATTATTCACAGATGATGATTAAAATGATGATGAATAAGAGGTATGTATTTTTTATAGTTTACAAAGCACTTTTGCATATATTATATCATTTTATCCTCATAGAAGATTTGTGAAATAGGCATTATTTTTATCATTTCTACTTTATAAGTGAGGAAATAAAGGCAAGGGAGAATCTAAACGACCTGCCCAAGGTCACTGAGCAAGATCTTGGATCCAACCCTAGCCTTCTGCCTACAAACTGTGTATCCTTTCCATCAGTTGCCACATCTCCCCTCATGTTTCTTGGTACATGAATTTGCTTTTCTTTAACGTTTTCAGGATCTACTATTGACCTGCAAAAATCGCTTGTGATCATTTTCCAACGTTTCTCACGTGAAGAAGTTGACCCGTGTCATTCACAGGAGAAATTTGGTTATTATTGTAGAAGGAATGAATTCTCAGTCCACCAACTGAATTATTTAATTTCTAGTTCATGGTCCCATGTTGCCTAGTGTTTCCTAATGGGAAAAGCTTAATCAATCAGGATACATATATTCCTTTGTTTTCTCAGTCAATTCAAGATTTTCTTCCATCACCGACCTTTTCACAAAGGCTGCTTCTGAGTACTCAGAAACTTTACAGAGTCAGGGCATTTATGGAAGGTGGTGGAAGCATTAGGTCTCTGGGTTTCATTTGTCCAGGCTGGTATCTGCTGAACAGTCCATCAGCCCATCTGGTCCCCAAGCATCATCTCTTCCTGTCAGCATCTGCTGAGATGTCTGAGCTCCCAGCTGGCCTCTGATCATCAGCCTCCTCTGGCATCTGCTGTGGTATCCTTCTTGTTCTTACAGCAAGGCTTGCTCAGGCCTGCTTGCCTTCAGTGCCATGTCTTCCTGGCTCTTAACTACAAGGGGCAAATGTCCTCTGCACCTTAGGTCTTGCTCAGAGGCTGTGAACCTGTGGTGGGCTCTCTGTAGACATTGGTTTCTATTCACCAGCCCTGCAAGGCAGGGGGTCCTTTCTCCAAGGCTTGCTCCTCCCTGAGCTGCACCTGGGAAGGTTGTTGCCTTACCATTATTTCCTCCTCTCTCCACACTATGCCTGGGTGTAGGTAGTGTGCAGGGGTCCTTCCTAGGGACACTCATCATTGGCCATCTATCTTCTCCAAGACTCCCTGTTCCATTCTCCAGTCCAAGGGTTTCTTTTTTCACGTATATGATTCCCTTGAATATTTAATTTGTTACTTAAGTATTAATTATTTATTTACTAAATTACTTAATAGGCAATTTCCTTTTATCCCTATGCCCTCCTTCTTTCTCCTCCTTACTTATAGACAACTATTTCAGCTTGTTTAATGAGTAAATTTTTGTTTGTGTATCTTCTTAAAAATGCATATTGTTTTGTGTGCATGCATTTAATTTATATGAATTAATATTATTCATTTAATAATAATTAATATCATAGCTAACGTTATTAAAATATTATCCTTCTTTATCTGTTTTTTGCCCTCATAGCAGGTTGGTGCTAATGGGGGATTGACACAAGAAGCAGATTGTTTCAGTTTTGAAATCTGAAACATCTGAAATATTTTTGCTTATTTGGATAATTTAGTCATTTTTAAACAGGTATTAAGGACTTCATATTAGCTGATCAATGGCAGAAAAACAACTGCACTCTCAGCTTTGAGCAGTTCTAGTCTTGAGGACTTCAGTGTAGGTGGGTGTCTTATTGACTATGAGAAAAACCGCATGGCCTGCTTCAAATTCCATTTCCGGAGGTGTGAGTGGAGCCAGGACAGCATGACCTAGCTTAGGTTGAGATGAGATGCCATCACAGCAAGATCTGCAGACCCCTCAACTGCAGGGCCCCTGCAAGTCATTTGGTTGTCAGAGCCACTGCTCCTGTCAGATAAGGAAGCCTGCCAGTCCTGGAGTGGCACAATCCTGGCTTAAGCGAAATAAAAATATTCCCAGAATCAGCCAGAAATCTAAAAAGACATTGGAGATCAAAATTCTTCACCATTATCAAGATACATACCCAGCCCTGAACTTGAAATCCATACACTTCCGGGTTGAGTGTATTTTTTTTCTACTGCTGTGAATGACACTCCAAGGCCCAGCGTGAGTGTGGGGTTATTTAAGCACTGTGATGATTAACCATTTTAGCCTCATTTTCTAGCTGCCAGTACCATGGGGGTCAACATATGGCTCTTCTCTCTTTGTTAACATTAACCTTCAGCACAAGGATGGCCAGACCAGAGGGCCAGAGAGGACAAGTTCCTGTAAAAACCAAACCTGTACATACACACAGCCTCATAAGACTGAGGGATGGGATTGGAGCAGGGGTCCATATGGGGATGGGAAGGTGATGCTAAGGAGAGGTGGTGAAGAGAGGCAAGAATTGCTTCCTCTGAAGTCTTGGAAGGAATTTCTTTTTTCATTATTCCTGCTCCTTGTTTCCTGGGTCCTCTCACACCACTTGACTCTCTACTCCCGTCCCAGCAGTCTATGTTCCTGCATTCAGGCAGTGCTCAAAAACATATGGTAGACTATGCCTTATAAAAATCATATTTATTTCTTCTCTCCTTCTAGGAGATTTTACATTGTTATCTTAGGAAATAGGTATGCAGAGACCTTAGTCTATGGTGATTTGATTTGCATAAAACTCAATCACTTAGACATTTCGGAGAGATTATGCTTTTATGCTTCGGTTAAAAAAAAAGTATAGTCTCTGTTTTGGAGTGCAACATGGTTTCTGTAATAAGTTTCTGAATTTCTTGAGAAATTCAATTGTGAGGCCATCTGATTCAGAGGTTTATGTCCTTGTCTTGAGATAATTGTATTATCTGTACATCAGCAGTGATGTCCTCCCTAGCTAACTGAGTCATCCCACAATTTCTGAAAATATTTTGATTCGATCTTTAGTTTTGGTCAAAGGACAAGAGCAATGCCACCTGTCAAAGAATGTTCACAAAAAAGATCGAATATAGTATTTTTCTGGTTTAATTTCTTCAACAGAGCTAAGGAGGATGTCACTTACTTCTGTTGTTCCTTCCCTTCCCCAACTGTAATCCTGTAGAAAATTTTACTAGGTCATAGCATAAATGCAAACTGGTAAATAGTGCCGATAGGTAAAATGATCATTGAAAAAAATTATAGGTGAGCATAGTGATGGGAAAAAAGCTAGAAGAATGTAAGAGGGGTTTGCAATTTAGGCAGTCAATGAATTATGACTAAAAGAAAGAGAGACAAATATATGTATGTATGCCCAGGTGACAGAATGACCCACAGTGGACAGAACTCGATAAAGGAGAAGTAAAGTATAGAGGCGAGGTGACTAAGGAAAAGACATTTAAGAAGTGAGAGAGAAAATGAGGAGAGTTTAAAATGAGAAAGCTGAGCCTAAAACATTAGGGAAACCACCCTGCAGCAAAGAAAACATAATGAAATTTCAAATCAGTGTTTGTAATTAAAAGTGTTGATTTAACAAAAAGGGAAGAAATAGGAATGAGCTTGAGAAGGAAATCAGCTGGAGGAGAATAAGTCACCACAGTGATAGTCTAGTTATTCATTTATTTTCAATTGGAAACATTGCTGTGGGCCTGCCTGATATGAAAACCAGTGACCTAGAGTCTAAAGCTGTTGTATGCCATTAGCAATTTTTTCAGTCATCTTAAAGAAAGAAAATTTAAAGGACAAATGAACATGATCCAAGATAACCTGGAACTATGAACTGAATGGGAAACTGAACGAGAAATCTGCCCTCTTGAAATGAAAGAGCATGTACCTCATGTTTTTCTCTAAGAGTTTCTTATTTGGCATGGGAAATGTGAGTGGTGTCTGGATAAATTGTTTTGGTAATGTTTCTGAGTCTCTTCTCCTACACAGTTTGAAGGAGTTTTACTTCTCACTCCTCCTCCGCTCTCCCTTCCATTTTGAGGTTTAAGTTTTGCAAATGTTATCCACAAATGTAAAGTTTCTAGCAATTTCTTTTCTAGGATTTTGTCTTATGGACAAATTCATACATGTGGGCAAATATGTATGTCCATCCCTGCAGCATTATCTGTAATGGCAAAAGAAGAAAAACATGTAAGTGTCCATCATCTGCGTAGCATCTATAAGTAAAAGAGGTAACATTTAGAAAATGTTTACTGTGCTTTTCTCTTTTTTCTTTCTGAGCCCCTGAACGTCTCCAGTTAGCCTGAGAAGCCCATCAGCCTGGGAAGGGAACATAATCAGTTTTTTACGTGCAAAGTCAGATCATGGAACAGGTGATAGCTTGGAAATCCAGGCTGTTGTGAAGAGAGGATTTTGCAAAGATCACTATTTTCTTCCTTCAACATAGGAAGGAACAGAGATGATACTCTTGACTATGATAGCAAAGCCATAGGGCTTTCTTCCATACCTTTAGTGGAAGAAGGAGCCTCTTGAGCAAGGGAAATAAGAGAAAAGATTGACCCTTTTCTACCCTGGGAATTTGGGGAAGAAGAAAGGAAGGAAGTCAGTGGAATAAAATACATGTGTCCCAGTGTTTCCTCTTCCTGATTTTTGCAAGCCTTGAGTGGGACATTAGGTAAAGACTTCCTCTCCCCAGGTAGGACGTAGAGAGAGATCTCCTGTGCGGCCATGCCCTCATGCACCCACATGAAGCCACATCATTTTGATAGCACAGCTTCAAATTCTACGTGATTCTAGCAAAAGGGGCAAAAATAACTGCAGAGTTTGACACTATCATTCTTATCTAAAAGCATTGTGCCTTGTGGCCAGTGAAGCTGAACTTGGGCAACTGACCATGGATGTGAAATTCCAGAAAGAAGCAGCAAACCACCCAATCTTGTCACGGCTCTTTGTCAATAATTAAAGGATTATCAGAGAGAGATGGATAAAATTCCTCCCTTTATCATCTGGGGTGAAGGTGAGGCATGTGCAACAGTGAAACCAACATATTCAGACTGTTCATCCTTCCTCTCCACCTTGGTGTGTCCTGAGGACCCCTGCCCTTAGCCAGGAGCCTTCCCCACCCCAAAAGGCTGCAGTGACATCTCTCCTCTCCCCGTCAGGGGAATGAAGATAAGTCACCACTTAGAACATTCCAGCTAGTTAGAGCATCACCATTCTAAGTAACTAAAAGGTTTACACTTAGAAATAAACGGTGGTTTATCGTCATCTTTTTCTGCTGTGGGATGGCTGCAGCACACAGGCCCGACAGCAGCTGCTCTCCAAATGCCTGTACCCAGGAGTCTCGGAGAACCGGGCTCAGTGCCCAAAAAATACAAGCACGAAAAATGAAAATACACACCAAAGAAAGTTGGGCAGAAAACAGTCCTGGCTTGGAATTAACGAGCCCCAGCAAATCCCTTTTCTAACAAGAGAATTTCATGTCTATTGTGTCTAGGGGTTGATTTTTGTTTTTAAATAAAATTCTGATTTATTTTAAGGAGGACTTAGAGATTTTTTTTAAAATTTTGATGCATTGTAAAGATATATATATTTATTTATTTATGTTTGGCTGCGTTGGGTCTTCATTGCTGCATGTGGACTTTCTCTAGTTGCGGCAAGCAGGGGCTACTCTTTGTTGCAGTGCGTGCGCTTCTCTTTGCGGTGGCTTCTCTTGTTGCGGAGCACGGGCTCTAGGCGCACGGGCTTCAGTAGTTGTGGCACACAGGCTCAGAGTTGTGGCTCACGGGCTCTAGAGCGCAGGCTCAGTAGTTGTGGCACATGGGCTTAGTTGCTCCGCGGCATGTGGTATATTCCCGGACCACGGCTCGAACCCGTGTCCCCTGCACTGGCAGGCGGATTCTTAACCACCGTGCCACCAGGGGAGTCTGAGATATTTCTGATATGCATATTTCTGAGTCTGCTGGCAAATTTCGACTCCTAATCCCTTCATTTAAAAAAAATTTTAATCAAATTCTGGAAATAGAGGAAAAGCACATACCTCCCACCCTGAATTAATACTAGGTTTTAAGACGAACACTTCATTGAAAAGTAGACTGAGATTTTATTTGTGGATTTCCCATTATCCAGTTCTGTAAACTTGAGAGAGCCACTTAACCTTTATGGGCTTCAGTTACCTCATCTGAGAAATGGGCTCAGGTGGATTTTGATAGACTTGCTCCAAGGTGCCTTCCAACCCCAAGAACCTCTGGATCCATGCACACACCTCCCTTCCCCTTTCTGTGACCTTTTCCACCATCTGAGGTGTCTTCTTACCTGTCTAGACATTGAGTAACCTAAGGCTAGAGCCTGTCCAGACCCCTCCCCTCCCCACCTCCACAGTTTTTCTGCTCCCTCTTCTCTCTTCCCACCTGGTCTCCATTGGCTGAGGAAGCCAGAAAGTACGTGAGTGTGGATGATCCTGATAGCTTTGGCACTTACCTGTTTCAACTCAAGTAAATGCAGTTTCCTTCCAGGCACTTTTTGCAATGGTCACCAACTCACCCTCTATCTCTGTGCCTGTGTACTTGATTAATGCTCTACCTCCCTCTTAGATGGTAAGCCTCACATGGGCAGACAGCATGTGTCTTTGGCTTACCCTGAGTCCCTAGTGCCCAGCACCGTGGCCAGTGTGCAGTAGTGGCCCAGTACGTGTTTGTTTGAATGAGTGAATGGGTCCTTTCCAGGCAGGACACCTTAAATCACATTTAGAAGGCAGCTTACGGCAGACCTTGCTGGAATCCTTGTTGGTTTATGTAGGTCCATCCTGACCCCCAATCTAAAATAGCTACCAGCTTCCGTCCCTCCCCCCTCTACCCACCCATCCACCCTTGGACTTTCTTCATTCTTGTATCCTGCTTTATTTCATTTCCCAACACGTACACTACCTGAATTTATTTATTCCCAGCTTTATCATCTATCTCTTCTATCAGAGTGTAAACTTCATGAGGCCAGAGACCTTCTTCACCTTATTCAAGGCTGTATCCTCAGCACGTAGAATAGCGGCAACAAATAGATGTCGGCTGAGTGAATGAAAAATGACATATTATTTGCAGCTTATTCAAATGACATGGACTCTCTCTGTTTTTTTTTTTTTTTTTTTTTTTTTTTTTTTGCAGTACGCGGGCCTCTCACTGTTGTGGCCTCTCCCGTTGCGGAGCACAGGCTCCGGACGCGCAGGCTCAGCGGCCATGGCTCACGGGCCCAGCTGCTCCGCGGCATGTGGGCTTTTCCCGGACTGGGGCACGAACCCGTGTGCCCTGCATTGGCAGGCGGACTCTCAACCACTGCGCCACCAGGGAAGCCCCTCTCTCTGTTTTGATATCAGTTAGAAACCTCTTCCTTGCAGTGTCCCATGCAGTAGTACCTGGTACTACTCTTCTCCCTGTCCCCAGGAGTATATTGCCTCGTCATATTCTTGTGATTTCCCTTACAGGACCCAAAGCAGAACCCAAGTTCTTGAATGGTGGTCAATTCAGAATAGGTCATCTTCTCCTTCACTTGCTTTACTCCCTTTGCCTTTATTTTTAATTTTCGAGAGCTCTGAGAAGAAAGAGAACAAGAGACTTGAACAGAGTGTACTAACTCTTCAATCCGATAATGTTTCCTTCACTGGGCAGGCAGGCAGGCATGCGTGGTACCCAGGCCTCTCTGGTGAATCAGAAGCATCTGCTCTAGCTAAGCCTGATGTCTTGCAAAGCACTCAAGGCTCCTAGCAGCCTTGAGCATAGTACCCAGGGTGCAACCCTTGCCTGCTGTTGCTGCTGCCTATTTGGTGGTAGCTTTCCTCATTCTTTTGTGCCTTGGGGGTGTGTGTGTTTTTGTGTTGTTATCTACAAAATCTCTGAGCTTTCTTATTGTAAAAGCCAAAGAGAGGAGCTGGATTAACAGATGTTTTTAGTTTGCTGTATAGAGGAGAATTAGTATCTTCCTTGTTCAATAAAGAACATTTTCCTACTGTTAAATATCTTCCTTGCTTAATTATGTTTTAAAGTCAAATGTGTGTGTGTGTGTGTGTGTGTGTGTGTGTGTGTGTGTGTGTGTGTGTGTGTAGGCCGGTGGAGGTTTGGGGGTGGAGTCAGGGGCAGTGGCACATTTGAAATTATTTCTAAGGGAAAGACTTCCTGGCTTCTAAAGATATTGTTCTTCATGCTTCTAATACACTCTCTTGTTTGTCTGTGTAGCAGGCCCAAATGAACTAGAATTTAATCCAAAGTGGCTGAGTGATTGACACATACTGCTCCCTAAAAGCATGATAAAAATTTCTAAACTTTGGGAAAATAAGAGAAAATGGACTAGGGAAAAGAAAATTCTTATGTTGTGAGACATTTATCTACAGTGAGTTTGATAGAATTAGAAGTCGCTGACTGACTGCTTTTCATATTATGTTGGGCTTTAGTACTGGCTTTTTAGAGGTAAAGCCAGCTTTAGTTTAGAAAAACATTCCACTTATAAAGTACAGTTGATTTTCATGAATGCTTGACTTTCTTGAAATGGGTTATTCTTCTTAACAATGAAGTGAATGTTGAAAACAATTTCTCACTAATATGATGTGAATTTGATGAAAAAGGCATTGTTTCTATATACAATACAGTAACTCCTTAAAAAAAAACGATTGTTTAACCCATTTATTCACTTGCTTTGTATTAGAATCAGACCATATAAATTATTCCTACCAAGAATGTGCTGTTTTATATGATTCTATTGTTAGCCTTTTCCTTCAGATTTCTTCTATAGCTAATTTAGCAAAGCTGCATTTAAATCAGTCCCTGATGAGAGGACCTGGAGTTCACATTTTTGCTTTTAATAGACACATTAGTCTTCCTACATGGTAAGATTTCATAAATGGCTTCTTATTCTTTTCTTGGGAGATAGCTATTATATATAACTCAGTGCATTTCTGGTCTTACCTTAGGGAATTTACAGGGGTTGTCATTGCTTTGGCTTCAGCTGAAATACAAGAGGTTTTAAATCGGATCTTATATTTGTGTTCAGGATTGAGAAAACTCTTCGTGTACCTTTTAACAAGAGTCCTATAAAGGTTATGTTGGCTAAACCAGTTTGAATAACCAAATATTACTTTAATACTTAGTTGTTTACAGGTTGCTTTTTCCCCACCCCCAGTAAGAAAAGGAAGGGAGGGAATTTCAGAAGCAGGGATGAGGTGAGGCTACTGGCAGAGTTATTTACATGTCGGCTTTGGGGCATAAAGGCTGTGGGAAGCTGTGAGTGGGGACTTATCCTGCCAGGTGAGAAGCTATGGTTGACTTTAAAACATTATACAATATAATTCATGTTCATAATAGAAAAGCAAGTAATACAAATTAACAAAAATAAGAAAAAAGACTATTCATAATCCTACCAGCCAAAGATAACTACTATTGAAATGTTGTGTATAACCTTTTATGCTTTTTTTTTTTTTAAGTTTACGTTTGTCTTTTTATAACTGCAAAAATGGGATCCTCTGACTAGGATGTTCAATTAAAAATATATATCCTTTATCGCTTAATCAATAACCCTTGTCTCATGCCACATAATACAGGTAGTGTTTATAAGGAGTAAAAGAATGTAGTCACTATTCCAGGTCCCCAAGTGACTGGCCTGAGATGAACTGGAAGAGCACATGGTAGCCCCAGGGAGACTTCAGGAGAGAGAGGAATAGCATGCAAAAGCTGCCTCAATGAAGCCTTTAGTTACAACGAAAACGAAAACTCTGGTTATGCATGTTCGGGAGTCACAAAGCAGGACTGGGACATTTACATGAAGACTCATACACAGAATGGTTTGGCTGAAGGGAAGTGGGGTGGTGGTGGATGGGAGTTACAGGATCTGTAACTCCTACCCATTTACTTACCATCTGTCAAGACCTGGAAAGGGTCTGAAATTTGATCCTACTTGCAAGCTAAGAACTTAGCCTTCTATAGTTTTATGGTTGCTGCCAGCAGACAAAAGATGCCTGGATCAGAGGCCAAGGACTTTATTAGTCATGGCTCAGCAAGAAACATGAACTTCATGTTCATGTCGGTTTCCCTTGTCCCTCAAATTTCATGAGGTGACACATGGAGGCTCAGGTAAACTTTACCCATAAAAACTAGGCAAAACTTTTGGTTTTCATGCAATGGGTGTCCCAAAAAATTCAGGCCTCAATCCCCTTCTCTGTATATCTTCACACACATGTTCCCTCCTAATAGAATGTTCCCTACTCTAGTAGAATAGTAGAATTTTCCCTAAAAATTGTATTTTTTTTAAAGTTTATTGGCTATACTTTAAGTCTTTTTTAAAAAGTATTCATTTATTATTTATTTATTTGGTTGCACTGGGTCTTAGTTGCAGCACATAGACTCCTTAGTTGCGGCATGTGAACTCTTAGTTGCAGCATGCATGTGGGATCTAGTTCCCTGGCCAGGGATGGAACCCAGGCCCCCGCATTGGGAGTGTGGAGTCTTAGCCATTGTGCCACCAGGGAAGTCCCTAAAAAATATATTGTTAAAATGCAGTTGCTGCTTTTCAAAATAGCCATCAGTTTTGAAGGACAGTTTACTTAAACATCGGCAAATGCAAACAAAACTGTTCAGGTTCTTTCCCTGTTGAAAAATAATGTGCTGGGTATTGGAGCCTGGGCCTCCTGCAGAGTTTAGGGGCCTATTTCAGGCCTTGGTTGGGGAGAATCCGTGATTAGGTTACTATTTAACAGGATACTAGGTCATGAAGTCTCAGAGGAGACCTGGGTATTTTACATTTTAGGCTAACTGCTCCTTTTATGACTTCAGATGGCATCTGATTTGGAGAATAAACACCTTTGTAATTAGTCTAGAGGCATTGACAGGTATCTGATGTTTGTACCTTTGTTATCAGGATTTGGCTCTGCCAGCCATGATGAGCTTTAAAATCCTGAAGGTAAAGCCTGTATCTATTCAGGAAACTCCATTAAGGCATCTGGTAATTAGGATTAATTTCCATCCTGGGCTTTCAATTAATGTGATTAATATAGTGCATTGTGACTTGGTCTGAGTATATGAACTGTAATGTTTCTTATTTCACAATGTGAATTGGAGGATGGTGTGGGTTTGGGTGGGCCTTGGGAGGTATGATTTCAGGCTTGACTGGATTCCACTTGCCTCATTGATTAGGAGATCTTTAAAAAAATGGCAGTTAAGCTCCAGTCCTAACCTTCTTTCCCAAACTCACTGTTATTCCCATGGGAAGGATTTGCTCAGCCGGGCTGTTTACTCTGGCGACAGACAGTGGGTCATTTCCACCTTCATGACTTAGCCCATGCCTCTGCTTCCCCTCCTTCATGGAGGTAATTCCTAAGAAAGTCCAGTCAAGTCTTGATCCCTCATGAACCTCCCTCTGTTTACGCCGTTTCTCGTTGATGGCTCCCTCCTCTCAGATTCACAGCGGGGGAGTATGAAGTTTGAAGGCAGGAACCTCATCTTGTACCTTGCCTAACATGCTGCCTTACAAATAGGAAGATCTCAGTGGCCACCTGGCTACTTGATCAAATTAAATCATGAAATAATAGTGTGTGGGAGCTTGACGGATGTAGGAGCTAATATAGAGAAAAGGACTGCAAGAGGCAGTAACATACAACATGCTTTATTGGGTGGTGATTGGACAGGGTTGCACAAGAGGGGAAGTCCTCATGGCATGAGACCATCCAGAGGCTTATGGTGAGGAAGCCAACAACCAGAAGAGGAGGAGGGCAAGTGAATTCCGGGCCAAAGGGGAATCAAAAAGGGGGCTTGAGTGTCTACACAATGTCTCTCAGCAGTACAGTGGGAATCTCCGGGTCAGAGAGCTTTGAAGGGCAGCAGTGGCTTGGGGTATTATAGCTACAGAGTCCCATTGTATCACTAGATAACAGCTGTTGATGAGGTTTTGTGGGGTGTGCAAAGCAGACAGGCCCTGAATGGCTAGAAATTTTCTAGTTTGGGCTATTTTTTATTGAGTTATAGTTAAATGTAACATATATTACTTTCAAGTGTACAACATAGTGATTTGATGTTTTTATACATTATGAAATGTTCAGCACAGTAAGACCAGTTACCAGATGTCACCATACAAAGCTGTTACAATATTATTAACTATAGTTCCTATGTTACATCCCCATGACTTAGTTATTTTATATCTGGAAGTTTGTACCTCTTAATCCCCTTCACCCCTATTTTGTCCATCCCCCCACCCCCCATCCCTCTGGCAACCACTGGATTGTTTTCTGAACAAACTAGAATGTATGAATCTGTTTCTGTTTTGTTTTGTTCATTTGTTTTATTTTTCAGATTCCACATATAAATTGAATCATAGAGTATTTGTTTTCTTCAGTATGACTTATTTCACTTAGCACAATACCCTTTAGGCCTGTCTATGTTGCTGCAAATGGCAAGATTTCATTCTTTGTTTTGGCTGAGCAATATTCCATTGTGTGTGTGTGTGTGTGTGTGTGTATATCTTGCGTCTCATCTTTTATCCATTCATCTATCGGTGGACACTTAGATTGTTTTCATATCTTGGCTATTGTAAATAATGTTGCAATGAACATGGGGTACATATATCTTTTTGAATAGTGTTTTTGTTTTCTTCAGATAAATATCTAGGGATGGGATTGCTGGATCATATGCTAGTTCTATTTTTAGTTTTTTGAGGAACTCCATACTGTTTACCATAATGTCTGCACCAATTTACATTCCCACTGACAGAGCGTGAGGGTTCCCTTTTTTCCACATCCTCACCAACACTTGTTGTTTCTTGTCTTTTTGATAATAACCATTCTAAAAGGTATGACATAATACCTTATTGTGGTTTTGATTTGCACTTCCCTGATGATCAATGATGTTGAGCATCTTCCATGTGCCTGTTGGCCATCTGTATGTCTTCTTTGGAAAAATGCCTATTCAGGTTCTCTGCCCATTTCTAATTGGGTTGTTTGTTTGTTTGTTTTTGCGGTACGCGGGCCTCTCGCCGTTGCGGCCTCTCCCGTTGCGGAGCACAGGCTCCGGATGCGCAGGCTCAGCGGCCATGGCTCACGGGCCCAGCCGCTCCGTGGCATGTGGGATCTTCCCAGACCGGGGCATGAACCAGTGTCCCCTGCCTCGGCAGGCGGACTTTCAACCGCTGCGCCACCAGGGAAGCCCCAGGGTTGTTTGTTTTTTTGATATTGAATGAGTTTTTTATATATTTTAGATATCCACCCCTTATCAGATATATTCTTTGCAAATATCTTCTCCCATTCAGTAAGTTGCCTTTTCATTTTGTTGGTTTCCTTTGCTGTAGCCCCATTTCTTTATTTTTGCTTTTTTGCTCTTGCCTGAGGAGACATATCCAAAAAAATATTGCTAAGACCAATGTCAAAGTGTGTACTGCCTATGTTTTCTTCTACAAGTTTTATGGTTTTAGGTCTTACATTTAAGTTTTTAATTTGTTTTGAGTTTGTTTTTGTATATGGTGTAAGAAAGTGGTCCAGTTTCATTCTTCTTCATGTAGCTGTCTAGTTGTCTCAACATCATTTATTGAAGAGACTCTTTTCCCCATTGTATATTCTTGCCTCCTTTGTATAGGTTTATTGACCATATGAGCATGGGTTTACTTCTGGGCTCTCTATTCAGTCCCATTGATCTACATGTCTATTTTTTTGTGCCAGCACTGTACTGCTTTGATTACTATAGCTTTGTAGTATAGTAATACTTTCAGCTTTTTTTTCTTTCTCAAGATTACTTTGGCTATTTGGGGTCTTTTGTGGCTCCATACAAATTTTAGGATTATTTGCTCTTGTTCTGTGAAAAATGCCATGGGTGTTTTGATAGGGATTGAATTGAATCTGTAGATTGCTTTGGGTAATATAGACATTTTAACAATATTGATTCTTCCAATTCATGAGCACAGTATAACTTTCAATTTATTTGTGTCATCTTCAGTTTCTTTCCTCAATGTCTTATTGTTTTCAGACTATAGGTCTTTCACCTCCTTGGCTAAATTTATTCCTAGGTAATTTATCCTTTTTTTTTTTTGTAAATCAACTCTAATTTTTATTTTATTTAATTAATTTATTTATTTTAACATCTTTATTGGAGTATAATTGCTTCACAATGGTGTGTTAGTTTCTGCTTTATAATAAATTGAATCAGCTATACATAATTTATTCTTTTTATACAACTGTAAATGGGATTGTTTTCTTCATTTCTCTTTCTGATAATTTGTAATTAGTGTATAGAAATGCAACATATTTCTGTGTATTAATTTTATATCCTGCAACTATTCTGAATTTGTTTATTAGTTCTAATATTTTTTTTTATGGAGTCTTTGGAATTTTCTATGTATAGTATCATGTCATCTGCAAATAGTGACAGTTTTACTTTTTCCTTTTCAGTTTGAATGTCTTTTATCTTTTTTTCTTGACTAGTTGTTGTGGCATGGACTTCCAATACTATGTTGTATGAAAGTGCTGAAAGTGGGGATACTTATCTTGTTCTTGATCTTAGAGGAAAAACTTTCAGCTTTTCACCATTGAGTATGATGTTAGCTGTGGGTTTGTCATATATGGCCTTTATTTATGTTGAGGTATGTTTCCTTTATACCTTCTTTGTTGAGAGTTTTTATGATGATTTGATGTTGAATTTTGTCAAATGCTTTTTATGCATCCATTGAGATGACCATATGATTTTTATCCTTTGTTCTGTCAATGTGAGGTATCATATTTATTGATTTGCAGATGTTAAACCATTCTTGCATCCCTGAAATGAATCACAGTTGATCATGGTATATGATCCTTTTAATGTATTGTTGAATTTGATTTGTTAAGATTTTGTTGAGGATTTTTGCATCTATGCTCATCAAGGATATTGGCCTGTAATTTTCTTTTTTGTGTGTGTCTTTGTCTGGTTTTGGTATTAGGGTAATTCTGGCCTTGTGAAATGAGTTTGGAAGTGTTTTATTCTTCTTCAATTTGGGGGGGAATAATTTGAGAGGGATAGGTATTAACACTTCTTTAAATGTTTAATAAAATTCACCTGTAAATCCATCTCGACCTAGACTTTTTGTTTTTTTGATGTTTTTTTGATTCATGATTCAATTTCATTACTAATAATCACTCTATTTAGGTTTTCTATTTCTTCATGATTTTGCCTTGGAAAATTGCATGTTTCTATAAATTTATCTATTTTTCTAGGTTATCTAATTTGTTGGCATATAATTGTTCATAGTATTCTCTTATGATACTTTGTATTTCTGTGGTATCATTTGTAATTTCTCCTATTTAATTTCTGATTTTAATATTTGGGCTTTCTTTTTTTTCCTCAATGAATCTGGGGAAAAAATTGTTGATTTCATTTATCTTCTCAAAGAATCAACTCTTAGTTTCATTGATCTTTTAATTGTTTTTTTAGTCTCTATTTCATTTATTTCTGCTCTGATCTTTATTACTTCCTTACTTCTACCAACATTGGGCTTTGCTTGTTTTTATTTTTCTTGTTCCTTTAGGTGTCAGGTTAGATTGTTTATTTGGTATATATATATATTTTTTCTTGTGGTAGGTATGTATGGCTATGAACTTCCCTCTTAGAACTGCTTTTGCTGTGTCCCATAGATTTTGGACAATTGTGTTTCCATTTTCATTTGTCTCAAGGTATTTTTTTGATTTCCTCTTTGATTTCTTCATTGACCCATTGTTTGTTTAGTAGAATATTATTTAGTCTCCATGTGTTTGTGTTTTTTCCAATTTTCCTTCTGTAATTGATTTCTAGTTTTATACTGTTGTGGTTAGAAAAAATGCTTAATCTTATTTCAATCTTAAATTTCCTCTTAAATTTATTGAGACTTATTTTGTGGTCTAACATGTGATTATTCCTGGAAAATGTTCTATGTGCACTTGAAAAGTATTCTGCTGCTTTTGAATGGAATGCTCTATATAGATATCTATTAAGCTCATCTGGTCTAATGTGTTATTTAAGGGCAGTTTTTCCTTATTGATTTTCCGTCTGAATGATGTATCCATTGGCGAAAATGGAGTATTAAAGTCCCCTACTATTATTGTATTGCTGTCTCCTTTTCCCTTTATTTCTGTTAATATTTGCTTTATATATTTAACTACTTCTATATTGGGCCCATAAATGTTTACTGATGTTATATCCTCTTGTTGAATTGATCCTTTTATCATTGTATAATATCCTTCTTTGTCCTTTGTTACAGTCTTTGTTTTAAAGTCTATTTTGTTTGATATGAGTATTGCTACCCCAACTTTCCTTTCTTTCCATTTACATGGAGTATCTTTTTCCATCCCTTCACTTTCAGTCTATGTGTGTCTTTAAATCTGAGGTGAGTCTTTTGTAGGTGGCATATAGATAGGTCTTATTTTTTTATCCATTCAGCTTCCCTATATCTTTTGATTGGAGCATTTAATCTAGTTACATTTAAATAGGTGTGTACTTTTTGTCACTTTGTTGTTTTCTGGTTGTTTTTATAGTCCTTCTCTGTTTCTGTCATCTTCTCTTAGTTTCTTTCCTTGTGGCTCAATAGATTACTTTAGTGTTATGTTTTAATTTATTTATTTTTTGTGTATACATTTTATATTTTTGGTTTGTGGTTACCATCATGTTCATATATATATTGACCTCTATATATAGCCATCTATTTTAAGCTGATAGTCACTTAAGTTGAAAGGCATTCTAAAAGCATTTGAAATATATTCCTCTGTGTCCTCATTTTGTTATTTGTTTTTTGTTTCTGTGAATTAGCTGAAACAGCTACCTCTCTGTCTTGAAGGAGTGGCCTTGTGTGGGAGCATCCCCTAAGTAGACTGTTTGCACCTGGTGGCTTTGGTAGGCTGGCTGGGGCTAAAGCAGGCCTGAGCTGGAGGCCATCCCTGGGGAGTGCTGTGCCCAAAGCCATCTTGGAAGAGTGGCTGGAGCTGGAGCAGGAGTGGGCCAAGGTCATTCCCTAGGGAGAACCACACTGAGGCTGCCTTGGCAGGGCATCTAGAGCCGGAGCAGGTGTGGGCCTGGGGGGGGGGGGTGTCCCAGGGGAACCCCTAAAATGGCATTGCTGGTCCCTCTTACCTTGAAAAGGGTCCCAGCACTTTTCTCCTGTTTGACAGAAGCTCTAGGGTTAGTAAATGGATTTTCTTTCTGTATAGTCTCATTCATTCACCTTTAAACTGCCTTTATTTAATTTATTTATTTTCTTTGCTGTGTCCCAGGGTAGGTGAATCTATGCGTGGCCCCTCAGCAATATCCCTCATTGCTGCAGGTTGCCAGGTTGGAGGTGGGGTTCCTGTGGATACTGTGTCTCCATCTTTCCTGCCCGTTTCTGTGTGGTTCTTCTATGTGCAGCAGCTGTTCAGTCAGACCTCAGGTCTTCTTCAGGAGGAACTGCTCTCTATATAGGTGTAGATTTGATGTGTTCGTGGGAGGAGGTAAGTAAGCTTAGGGTCTTTCTACACCACCATCTTGGACCTAGTTTGGGCTACTTTTAAAATAATTTAAAGTGTTAAAAATTGAGTTTGATACTGGTGGGCTTTTGAGCTAATGGGTGTCAGACTGCAGTGAATATACAGAGGCCATCTTAGGCTCATTTATATAACAGAGTGAAATGCGGCTCATGTGTTCTTCTGAAAGGTAGATTTAGGCTAAATGTGGTAGATGCTTTTGTGAGAGGAATTACTTATTCTTGCTGTTGATTGTCAGCAGCACCAAAAATTGTGTTTTTATAAACATACTCACCTGAGTGAAGGCTTTGGTGGTTGTGAGCTCTGCTAGTTCTAGGCCTTGCTATTTTTTATTATGACTCTCTGGAGACTAAGTGAAGGAAGAAATGGAATAATGGTGGGTATTGAAGGAAATATCTACTCTTGAGATGTGAGTGTTCAGGGCAGGCCTGGTAGTGGTGGGTGGTCCTGCTGTGTGATGGGCAGAGTATTAGAACAAGGTTTGGATGTAAAAGATATTATTTTTCAGGTTGTTATCTATTTTATTTCTTGATTTCTACACACTTTTTTCTACTCTAGGAGCATGAGTAGGACAAGGCACTTGGCTTTTAAAGTATAATCTCCTCCCTTTCAAGCTATTTGTTCACAGTCTTCCTTCTGGAAAGTTAAGGTATTCTGGCTTTGACAATTGATTGTTACTCAGTGACATTATTGACATTGTATTAAGTATCTTCTCAATCTTTATTTTTTATTTCTTTGTGAGACATTAGAACTCAAGAAAAGACAACAGTAAAGAATTAATAACTCACCATTCTGTTTTGAAATGGACATTGGTTCTTTAAACAGAAGCATAAACTGAGTGTTGAACATTTCTTATTTTGAACTCCTCTAAGAATTCCTAAGGATCTCTACTCCCTCAAAAAAATAGGTGGAAGAATTTAATTTGTATAAACTTGCTAAACTACTAATAGACAAATATAATTTCTTCATATTAAAGGTAGTGGACCTAAACCTATTACTGAACAAGAAGTAAAATGCTCACCATCTGGAGGTTAATTAGGTCTTTATGTTATTAGTATACTGTTTAAAATATTCAGTGGTCTTTACTTATGAGCATATTGTATATTAAAATGATATCTATTGGGCATCACTTCATGCACTGTTCTTTTTAGTATTAGAACTAGAGTAGTTCCTTGGAGAATATTTCAGGTGGTGTGGCTCAGCCATGGGGTTTTGAGTAGGCAAAGAGGTGTTTTCTCTGAGTCATCATCTTGTACTCATCAGTCCTATTTAATTTTCTTCCTGCTCAGCCCAAATCTTTCCTCTTTTCTGCCTCTCTCTTCTCCCTCTCCTTTTCATATTAACTCCCTTCCTCCTAGTCATCTTCTGTGCTAAAATTCACATACCTAATCTCTAAGTTAGTAGTTCAACTTCTAAAGGAGGAGAATGGTCAGTTCTTATCCTTTCAGCAGGTCAAAGTGATGGGGGTTGAGGTTGGTGGGTGAGGTGGGGAGTGGGGGAGTAAGAAGGGGAGTAAGAATAGAGAGGGTGAGGGGATTAAAAGCTACTGTGTTTTTTTCTCATTTCTAAATAAAGGGCCAATTGTGACAGATTACAGAAAAATAAAGATACCTGGGTACCTCTTTCATGACATGACAAATAGATTTTCATAAAATTCTGCAAGGGAGCAGGGTAAGATCACCAAGGGTAAGAGTGAAATTGAGGAGGAAAGAGAGCATCGTAGTCTTGACCCCCAAAGAGCACTTGCAGCTTAGATAAGGAGAGCAGAAGAACCCACCAAAGGAAACCACCAAAGGAAACCGAGGAGGTGGGAGTATTGGGAGGGGACAATAAAGGGTCAAGGGCTGCTGAGTCATCAAGCCTTATGAGCTTAGAAATGCCTTCACTCCATTAGCAACATGGAGATCATTTGTCAATTTGATGAGTATACTTCAGAGGTACAATGGGCAGAAGACTGATTGGAGAGTGTTGAGGATGAAAGCAAGCAAATAAATGGAGACAACTGGTATGGTCATCTACACTCATTTCTTCCATTCTAAGGCCTGCTGTTTCCCCTTTCTCTCCAACACTTAGATATTTCAGGAGATGTCTTACAATGGTTCTCAAGGGTGCCTGCTAGAAGCTGGGTGGAGGAGTGGGCTGGGACGGACTTGTCAAGGCCTCTGGCCTGTGTGGACAGAGCTTGGGCAGAACATGTTCATCCAATAATCACCTCAGTTGAGCTTGGGGATCTGATAGTACCACACTCTCCTGAATCTTGACTTAAATTCCTATCTTATTTGTGGATTAAAATGTCTTCTAAAAGGATGATACAGTGATGCAGCATTGAATTCAAGCATTGATAGACACCAGAAGTTGCTTATGGAGATATAGTCAGTGACACTGAAGGCTGTGAAAATGGCCAAATGCCCAGTTCTAGGTCACGGATTTTCAAATCTAGGAGAGTTTGAGGGATGATTTGTGTTCCTGAACACCTGTCTGTTAAACACATCTGGCTACTTTCAAGGGAAGCTGTTTAGCACTACATTAAGCATACTTTTTAAAATGAAATGAAAGTAGCATACCTTATTCATATTATGACACTCGTATTTTGAGCCTAAGTCTTCACATCTAGAGATTCTCAATTACTTTTAGCCATTTTCTGTGTTATGTTTCGCCTCAGAAGAGCATGCTAATTTTCCTAAGCTGAACTCAAGATTTTGATTTCTTTATCACATTTAAGGTTTAGCATATAATTTTTTCATATGGTAGTCTTTTCCATACAATGATGAACTTTATTGGCTAGTATTTGTTAAAGAGTTTTTTTAAATTTGCTTTTTAAGTATAACTTACATATAGCAAAGGATACAAATCTTATATGTATAGCTAACAATTTATACATATGCCTCTACCTATGTAGACAACACCAAATCAAGATATAGAACATTTCCAGCACCCCAGCAGACCCCCCGCAAAGTAACTGCTATTCTGATTTTTATCACCACAGATTAATTGTGGCTATATAAATTTAAGGATACCATGGCTTCCAGTTCTGCATGTAAGGAGCTTGGAAATTGCCACTCCACCCTGATAACATGTAAAAAGCTGAACAGACTGAAAAATCAACAATTCTTATAGGAGCTGTAAGAGAAATGAGGTCAGAGGGCAAACTGCTGCCCCCAATATTGGAGAGATGTACAAATACAGGGAATCATGGCTTATCAGGGAAGAGACTCATGAGTGGAAATTGTAGCCGGAACCAGTGGTGGGGCAGGAAAATCTGAGCTATAACTGACAAATTGCTGGAGACTCAGTGTGAAGAACTCAGAGTTAAAAATTCAAGGTAGGAGGCAGATATGAGGGTCCCCTACAATATTATGAGTTTTACTTCCAGAAGCTCCATCAGGTTCTTACAGTAAATGTCAGAGAGAAATCCTCTCATGCTTCTATCAGAGGGAGAGGAAAAGGAGCTATTTTGAAATATGCCACAGCATTCTATTTTTCTTAATAAGATCTGCCTTCAGGAGAAACTATTTTACCATAGTCTAACCTGCTGGGCTATTATCAGAGTCTAACTGACCTGGGAGAAGGGAAATACTGAACTCCAGCCCACTATAGACATCCTATCCCACCTAAGGGGAAAGAAAAAAAATCTGAGCAACACTTCTGAAGTTCACAGTCCAGAGGTATAGGCTCACTAAAAGACCTAATTATAGGACTCTAGAACATTTCCCCTCCCACACCTCACCATTACATTACTAAGGCTACTGATGACCGTTCCTTTTGACCAATAAATCATGTCTGGGTATCAAGGAAATTACAAGGCACACCAAAGAAAAAGCACAAATTGAAGAGACAGAGCAAGCATTAGAACCAGGGATACTGGAATGATCAGAACAGCATGCAAGAACAGATGGGCAATGCCAGCAGAGAGATGAAAATCCTAAGAAAGAACCAAAAAGAAATGCTAGAGATTAAAAAAAACAAACACTGTAACAGAAATGAAGAATGCCTTTGATGGATTAGTAGACTGTATACAGCTGAGGAAGAAATCTCTGAGCTTGAGGATATTTCAATAGTAAACTCCAAAACTAAAAAGCAAAGAGAATAAAGACAAAAAAAGCTGGAACAGAATAATCAAGAACTGTGGGACAACTACTAAGGGTATAACACATGCGTAATGAAAATACCAGAAAGAGAAGAAAGACGAAAAGGAACAGAAGAAATATTTGAAACAATTATGACTGAGGATTTCCCCAAATTCATGTCAGACACCAAACCACAGATTCAGGAAGCTCAGAAAACACTAATCAGGATAGATTTCCCCCAAAACTATACCTAGGTATATCATTTTCAAACTACAGAAAATCAGAGATAAGGAAAAAGTCCTGAAAGAAGCCAGAAGGGAAAAAATACCTTAGCTACACAGGAAAAACAATAAGACTTGCATGCAACTTCTCCTCAAAAGCCATGCAAGCAAGAAAAGAGTGAGTTCAGTATTTAAAATATTAAGAGAAAAAAATCACTAACCTAGAATTCTGTGTCCTGCAAAATCACCCTTCAAAAGTGCAGGAGAAATAAAGACCTCAGACAAACAAAAATTGAGGGAATTTGTTGCCAGTAGACCTGCCTTGCAAGAAATGTTAAATTCTTTAGAGAGAAGGAAAATGATATAATCAGGAACTCTGATCTACATAAAGAAAGAGCATTGAAGAAGGAATAACTGAAGATAAAATAAAAATTTTTATTTTTTATTCTTAATTCATATAACAGATAACAGGATAATGGTTTGTTTGGAATAATAATGGCAACAATGTATTGATATTTGATTATTCTTATTTATATATCTTATATATATGCATATGTATGTTTATATATAAGTGAAATGAATGACAGTAATGAAACAAGGGAAGGGAAGGAAGAATTAGAATTATTTTGTTACTATAAAGTGTACTACCTTTGAAGTGGTATAGTGTTATTTGGACTTGGATTAGTTATATATTTCAAACTCTAGGACAACCATTAAAAAAGTAAAAAAAAAAAAAGTATAACTGATATGTTAAGAGATAAGAGGAAAGGAAATCATATAAAATGTTCATTTAAAATCACAAAAAAACAGAAAAAGAATAGAAGGCAATAACAGGAACAAAGAACAAGTGTAATCAATGGAAAAAAATACTAACAAATTTAGTAGATATTAATCCAGCTATGAATAAACACTTTGAACATCAGTGGTCTAAATGCACCAATAAAAAGAGATTGTCAGAATGGACAAAAAACAAGACCCAACTATATGTTGTCTACAAAATCCCACTGTAAATATAAGATGCATGTAAGTTAAAAGTAGATGAATGGAGAAAAACATACCATGCAAACACTAATCAAGAGAAAGCAGGAGTAAGAGTAGCTATATTAATTTCAGACAGACTTCAGAGCAAGGAAAGTTATCAAGGATAAAGAAGGGCATTACAAAATGATAAAGGTGTCAATTCTCCAAGAAGACACAAGAGTCCTTAATGTGTATGCACCTAACAGTATCAAACTACATGAGGCAAAAATTGATAGAACTGCAGGGAGAAATAGATGAATACACTATTGTAGTTGGAGACTTCAAAAATACCTCTAGTAGAAATAGACAGATTCAGCAGGACAGATCCAGACAATCATAAGAATATTGTTGAACTCAACAACATCATCAATCAACTTGATATAATTGACATCAATAGACTACTTCATCCAGCAATGGCAGAATATACATTCTTCTTAAGCTCACATGGAATATTCACCAAGATAGACCACATTCTGGGCCATACAACACATATTAACATATTTAAAAGAATAGAAAACATACAGTGTCTGCTCTCAGACCACAGTGGAATTAAACTAGAAATCAATAAAGAACCATACCTGGAAAATCCCAAAATAGGTAGAGATTAAATAACACAGTTCTAAATTACACATGGGTCAAAAAAGTAATCTCAGGATAAATTTTAAAATATTTTGAACTAAGTGAAAATGAAAATATAACTTATTAAAGTTTGTAGGATGCCGCAAATGCAGTTCTTAGAGGGGCATTTGTAGCATTGAATGCATATATTAGAAAAGAGGAAAGATGTAAAATCAGTAATATTTTCTACATTATGAAATTAGAAAGAGTAAATTAAATCCAAAGTAAGTAGAAGAAAAGGAGATAATAAGAATGAAAGCAGAAATCAATCAAATTGAAAACAGGAAATCAATACAGAAAATCAATGAAACTGAAACTGATTCTTTGAAAAGATCAATCAGGTCGACAAACCTCTAGCCAGGTCAACCAAGAAAAATGAAAGAGGACACAAATTTCTAAATTTAAGGATATCAAATAAAAATACCCCAAATACCAGGTTTCCATGTACTTCTTGTTTGACTACCTTCATAGTTTCACTTCTTCTTTAAGTGGTTCATTCTATAGCTCCTAGTTCCACCACTCCTTCCCCTGGGAAGGCAAAAGCAGAAGGGGGTTATATTCAGAGAGGTTAGAGAGGTTCCTTCAGCAGTGGAGTTTGCCCACCATTCACCGATGTCTGAAATCACTGCAATGAAGTTTCTTTCTTTCAATTGAATGAGTTGTCTCTGAAGCGTAGCAATGCCAGTTTATAGGTGTAAAACATCACCTTCAGATTCTTTCTTATAGAGCAGCCAGGCAACAGGCCTTGATAGGGAAGAGGTGAGGGAAGGTTGGGTTCTTGGCAAGCGGGGGTGGGGTAGGAAAATGCTTCAGAAAGAGGAGAGGAGCTGAGAGTGGAGCTGGACAGTAGCTGATCATGGGTGCCCTTCCTCCCAGTCAGGCCTCCTTGGCTCCCATCTCTGATGATGCTGTCACTGTCCACCCTCCTCATGATCTTGCCTCTCTGTCTCTCATTAGGTGCCAAGCCTCCTCTATTCTTTGATTTTAGAATGGTCCTGCAGTCTCTCCAGTACCTTAGGCCCCTGTGCTCAGCTACCTGGGGTTGTAATGGCTCAACACTACTGACCATGGTCGTGGAGACTGTGGCTGGTGACTTGTGATCTTTTTACCTATAACATCTGTTAGAATCATTGGGGTAGGGGGATGGTTGGGGTGTTCCTGCTGCAGTGTGAAGTAATTGGAAATGACTTTCTTGCTCTCCAGTTATAGGGAATCTATCCTTTTTGGAGGGTGGTACTCCTTCTGGCCCAAGTTTTGCCTTATGGATCCTGGGGAGATGTGACTCATTTCTGGCTTGCATCACTGGGCATATTCATTCAGGACAGTTCAACTGTGGTTTTGGCTAGGCATGGGTGGGTAGAGGGCTCAGGAAAATTCAGAATACATCCTTGCTTACTAATATCCTCCTTCCACCCATTTCTTTTCATATTTTAATTTTGGTAAAATCTTGTTAAAATTAAGACCAAAGGTAATCTGCAGGAAAAATAAGAAGCTATACCTCAAAAAGAGCTAGAAGTCTGCATGTGAGAGGAAAGGGAAGGGACTATTCAGACTCCCCAGCACCACCGAACCCTTGCCTTGATTGTGTGAATATGAGCACTTCAGGTCTTTCTCCTTATGGTCAAGTCAAATATATGTGTTTGTTCCTGAAAACTCCTGAGAGTTGCATATGACAATTTGAATAGTAGCCATGGTAGTCTTATTCTAGGAAGGCAGAATAGGAAGGGGTTAGAGGATGGGCTCAGTGTCCCTGGGTTCAGGTGGGTAGGGAAGGAGGGCCTCCTCAGAAAGCTAAGATCTGAATAATGGAAAGGGGGAAGAAGCCATGCATGGATATGGGAGGAGAGCGTCCTAAGTGGAAGGACACAGCAAGTGCAAACGTTGTGAATGAACATATCATACTTGAGAAAGAACAGAGAGTGTGGAATGGAGCTGGATTACAGTGAATGGGGAGAGAGTAGCAGGAGGGCAGGTGGAGACAGCTTGTGTATGGCCTTGTAAACTAGGGTAGGGAATTAGATCTGACTCTGAATGCAATGAAAAGTCCCTAGAGGGTTTTAAGCAGGGAACAGACATAATTTGATTTGGGTTTGTTAAAGATCACTCTGGCTACTGTGTGTCAAATGGGTTAGGGGAAGAATAAGAGTGGAAGCAGGGAGACCAGTTAAAGGCCCATTGTAATAATCTAAGACAAGAGAAGATGCTGTCTTAGGCCAGAGTGGTTGTGGTGGAGATGGAGTGAAGTGGGTAAATTTAGATGTATTTGGATGTGCGGTCTACAATCCATGTTGCTCATGGATTGAGTGTGGGAGAAGATGGAAAAGGAGGAGTTGATGATAATCCTAATATTTTGACTTGAGCAGCAGCTAAGTGGGTGATACTTAAGGTGGAGAAGATAGACTTTTTACAGGGGAAGGGACTGTAGGTACAGTTTATGGAAATCCAGAGTTCTGTTTTAGCCATAAATTGAGATGTCTTTTAGACATTAAACTTCTATGTGGAAATGTCATGTAGGCAGTTGGATATGGGATTTGGAGCTCAGTGAAGATATAGGGACGGATGCTAGAGATTTTGGAGCCATTGCTATGTAGATGGCATTTGAAGCCTCAGGAATGGATGTGATCTTGTAGGGAGTGGATGTAGAGGGAGAAGAAAAGAGGGCTGAGATCTGAGCTCTCCAGCGTTTAGAAGTCAAGCAGAATAGAAGAAAACTGAGAGGACTCAGCCAGAGAGGTATATAAAGTACTCAACTTAGGGCTTGACAGGTAGTAATGGTCAGTACGATTACAACCACTACCACTGCCACTGTTTTATAAAAGAGGTAAAATACATAAAATCTCTGATTCTACTTTTCCTTGTAGACATTATCTTTGATTATACAGTGCCAGCATTTCATGCGTGTTCTTTAATTTTCTTATTTGCCTTCACTGTTGAAGACACAGGAAACTGGCTTGAGTCCAGTGAGCTACCAACTGAGCCTTAAGATTTGCTGTTTTCAGCACACCTAGTGATTTCCAAGTTTCCACCAATTGTATTAACTTTATGAGGATTGTACTTCCTATCACTAGTATCAGCACTTTCAATTTTACATTTCCCACTTGTTTGTAAACCAATAAGGACAAAATGCAATAAAGTATTCACATAATTGCACAAATTGCTGTACAAAGATGGTGACTGCCAAAATGGAACTGGCTGCAAGCAGGCAGTGCCATGGTGTGATAGATTTAAATGTTTATTACTCAGCTGAAGTATGAAAATATGCACATGCAGGCAGTTTTGCAAGGGCCTATGTATTTTCTACAACTGCATTTTTCTTCCAAAACTCAAATATATGAAAGACAAGACCCACTTGTATTTGTCCACCACCAGGTACACCAACTTTCTTTTTTTTTTTTTTTTTTTTTTGCGGTATGTGGGCCTCTCACTGTTGTGGCCTCTCCTGTTGAGGAGCACAGGCTCCAGACGCACAGGCCCAGCTGCCATGGCTCACGGGCCCAGCCGCTCCGCGGCACGTGGGATCCTCCCGGACCGGGGCACAAACCCGTGTCCCCTGCATCGGCAGGCGGACTCTCAACCACCGCGCCACCAGGGAAGCCCCCAACTTTCTTTTATATATCTCTCTAGCTGCTTTCTTCACAGAAGCCAAGGATCAAGAAGTATGGCCCCCATTTGTAACACTAGTGCTTGACTTAGTAATCAATAACTCAAAATATCATTTAGTTGAATAGTCCTCTTGTTTAATGAGGAGTTAGAGATTGGCTAGTAGAAAACATCACAGATGGTAAGCAACAGACTTGAAGGGAGCATGCCAGCCGCTAATTACTAAGACATATTTGGAGAGCCTTGGTACTTGTCTTAACCCACAAGGGAGAACTTCCATTGCTCCAGGCTTCCTTCCATTTCCACAACTCTGAGGCATGGTTTAAAGCAAATGCTTTAGCAATTGGCTTGACTTTCCAAATATCAGGCCCATTTTAATTCTGAAGAAAGAATCCTTATTCCACAAAAGATTAAAACATTTTAATTTCTCTAAGAACTCAGTTCCCTCGTCTTTGACTTAACCTGCCTTCTGCTCCCAACTGCCCTATATATATGGCTGCTTGCTGATGCATTGTTTTAATCGGCGCAGCTTTGCTTTTGGAATCTTTACATTAGTAATAGAAGCACCTAAATTTACATTAGTGACCCATTTGTGAAGGCTGATGATTGGTAAAAGTTATTCCATTTTACGAATTCTGATGGATATTTCAGTATTTATTTACAGATAGCTGGGGATGGGGAGATGACATCTTAACGCTTCAAACACTCTTTTAAAAAATTTTTAAAGTAGGTATCACATATGTCCAGTATACAGCATAATAATAAAGTGAACATTCATGAGCCCATTCCCTGTTTAAGAACTTTACCAATGCTATTGAAATTTCTTGAAGTTTCCATATATTTTCCCCCTTTCCTCCTATTTTGTTAGCTGGATTATTTTTACATTGTCAGAGCATATGCCACTTTCCATACTGTTTATTTTGCCCTATCCTTATCTTTTAACCTTAATTGTACAGTTAAATAGATTCAATGCTCAGTCCATTCTTTATATGAAGTTTTCCCAGTAATTTCTTATTTGTCTGAAGCTCATTTTCTAGAAGAATACTCAGGAAAGGTTCATGGACTCAGTATCTCTGAATTCTTGCATGTTCATAATTATTTGGTTGAAGCATTTATTCTGGAAAGATGGATATAAAATCCTTGGCTTATGTTTTCTTTCTTGGAATATCTTTAAAAATATTGTTCCATTGTTTTCACCATAAAATGTTGTTGTTGAGAAGTCTGATGTCAATTTTATTTTCTGCACTTCATGCAGAAATAATTATTTGGATGCCCAAATAATTATTTGGATGCCCAAATAATTATTTCCTCTTTTTAAAAGTCTAATAGTTTTACAAGAATATATATTAACCATTATGGTGCCCTTTTCATATAAAGATATGTCCTTTTTAATTTTAGGCATATTTTCTTAAATTATTATTAAAAATTTTTTTTTCAGTTTCATGTGCTTTAGTTTTCTTTTTGGAGACTCAAATTATATGAATGTTTGAGCATTTTTTTGCCTCCTTTTCTTTCTCTTGGATCCTTTTTACTGCTTTCTCTTTTTCTGTATGAGGTCTGTTTTCTCTCATGTTCTTTTTGATGAATTTTTTCTGATTCTATGTGATTCTGATAATTTTTCACATTTTATTCTCTTGCGTAGTCATTTTATTTATGACCTCATTTATTTCTGACATGTACTGTTTTTTTAAAACTATGTTTTCTTGATTTATTTTAGCTCGCTTTGAAATATTAGATTATAGCTTCCATCTGGTTTGAGTCCACATTTTTCTGGTTTGTTCTCATCGTCTGTTGGGATATTTTACAGCTCATTTTAATCTGTTTTTCTAGCAATCATTTATAATAGTATGGAGTGGAAGGGTATATTCATTTCATATTCAAGTCAGATAAGTTTTCTTGGGCTATGAGGACAGGGTTTCTGAGGGGCATGGGGATTGTCCAGAGTAGCTTTCATAGCTTCATAGCTTAAAGGCTTGCTCTTCTTTGTTACCCTAAGATACTTAATATTTGGCTTTTCTCTACAGCTCTTCCTCAGTCTTTCAGAGAAAAATCTGGTTCAGGATTTTCTGCCTCCAGCCCTGTTTTTCCTAGAGCTTTAAAAACGTTGTGTTTAAAAGAAGTGCTCTTACTTTTAGATGTATCAGTAGTATTTTTGTTGTTCAGTACTTCCTGAGTTATGCCTTCTCTGGACTCTTCTTCACTGTATAGTATTTGAAACTTCTTTCTTCATGACCTTCAGTGTCCTGCCTTGCTCACTTTCCTTTTCTTCTTCTTTTTTTTTTTTTTTTTAACTTCCAGCAATTTTTCCCTGGGTGAGGCTCTGTTTTCCTAGGAAAGAATTTGCTATATGATCCCTTTTGTCTTAAAGTCTCTCTCTTTTTTGAAACTGATAGTAGTATAGCTACCCCAGTTCCCTCTTGGTTAGTACTTGTGTGATATATCTCATTCTGTACTTTAATTTAAACCTTTCTGTGTAGCCTTCTCTTTTAGGTATATATCTTGTAAATAAGATATAGTTTGATTTTTCTTTTGCAATCAGACCACTTGTGTTTGTAACTGGAAAGTTAATTTTATTTACATTATTTTATTACTGATAATATCTGGAGCTATTTCAACCATCTTCCTTAGAGTTGATATGTGGATAGTTTCCACATTGTCTATGCTGTATTTGCCCTCCTGCCTCTTTTTATGTTTTATTTGTTTATTTTCCTTTTACAACTTTTCCCCCCTCCACGGGTTTGACCTTATATACTATATTCTTCTCTTTTAGTGTTTTTTCTCGAACTCTTATTGCATACTTAACAATCTAACAGAGTCTAATTAGTATGTCAAGCCCCCTTGCAAAATAAAAAGAACCACCGTTGCACACGTGAGGTACTGAAGGACACTTCCAAACTGGTCCCTCTTCTCCTGACTGACTCACATGCTGACATCTCCCGTTATATCATTCTTTTATTTGTGCTGTTAAAACCAGACTTTACGGATGTTTTTGTTACTATCATATCTCTTTGGATTTACATTTATGTTTCTACTTTGCTTACCATTCCCTCTTGCAACTTAGACCTTCCTTCTCAGATCACTTTTGTTCTGTAACAATAGGTAACTTAAACAATGTTTTTGATCAGTTATAGAAATTCTCAACCATTATTTCTTTAAAAATTGCTTCTACATTCTATCTGTCCTCTTCCTTTGAGACGCCAGTTAAATATAGCTTATCTAATCTTGATCTGTCTGTTATGTCACCTTTACATCTTTGATCATGGAACATCCAAACTGTATTCTGTAATGTCTGCTTATCAATTGTAATTCTCACCTTTCAGCTGTGTCTTATCTACTGTATAACTCATTTATTAAGTGCTCAATTTCAGAAGTTTATTGATTACTCAAAGGTTTTTTCTGCTTGTTTTTCAAATTTTCTTGGTCAATTTTAGTAGTTTCTTGTTCCTTGCTCATTGTTTTATTCTAAATTTTAAAGCATTTTATACTCAGGTATTTATTTTATATTTGGCATCTGATAATTTCAACTTCAGAAGTTCTTAGAGGTCTATTTTTTTTTACCAATTTTATTTACTTATTTATTTATTTATTTATTTAAAAATTTTTATTGGAGTATAGTTGCTTTGCAAGGTTGTGTTAGTTTCAAATGTACAGCAAAGTGAATCAGCTATACGTATACACATATCCCCTCTTTTTTGGATTTCCTTCCCATTTTGGTCCCCACAGAGCACTGAGGAGAGTTCCCTGTCTTATACAGTAGGTCTGTTTTTTTCAGTCTGTTGAATCACACTCATGAAGTCTCGTTTCCTTGTGTGTTTGGTGGGCTTTGATTGAACTTACCCTGTGAAAATTCTGAGGGTCTAAATGTTAGTTGTTCTTCTGCAGAGAGGATTTGAGTTTGCATCTGCTGAAGGCCAGGAGGTACTGCCAATCTTGGAATGTTTCAGCCTCTTTTATGAGTCCTTGCTTGAAGTGGGAGTATGGGGTTCAGATCCTTCACGTGGCCAAGAGCAACATTCCAGATATCTTATCAGCACTGGCTCCAGGAAAGTCCTCTGACTGCTTCTTCATTGTGTTTGCTGACTGGCACCATGCAAGATTCAGCTCATCAGTTTTTTTTTTTCCCTCTTGGTTCTTGAGGATTTCTCCTAAGCCTCAAAATGCCTTACAAAATATGTTTGTTTAAGTTAAGCTTCTCATTGTGGTGGCTTCTCTTGTTGTGGAGCACAGGTTCTAGATGCATGGGCTTTAGTAGTTGCAGCACAAGGGCCCTAGAGTGCACGGGCTTCAGTAGTTGTGGTGCATGGGCTCAGTAGTTGTGGCTTGCAGGCTCTCGAGCGCAGGCTCAGTAGTTGTGGCACACGGGCTTAGTTGCTCTGCGACATGTGGCAGGCGGATTCTTAACCACTGCACCACCAGGGAAGTCCCTCTAAAGTTTTCTGAAAATGCATTTTTAAATTTGTTAAAGCAATAAAACATGACAGAAAATGTGTCATGACAATAAAACTATAACTCTACCTCCTTAATCTTGAACTGAGATACATGGAGTATTGGTAGAGAAGAGGTACAAGTCCTAATGAAAGGATTCCCCCAAGCACAGAGCAGTCTGCTGGGGCAAACACATGAGAGAATTCAGGAAGCCTGGCAGAAGAGACATCCAGAAGGAAGCAGAGAAAAAAATTTTCTCCTTGACCCCCAGGGACTAAGAATGTCTGTTTAAGAATGTCTATTCCTGAACCCTGTCCTAGACCCAACAATCAGGATCTGAATTTTTGACAAATTCTTTGTGATGCTCACAATGAAGTTTTAGAACAACAGACATAAGGCATTTCTTAGCAAGGAAAAGAAACTAGATGTTGACATCAGACTTCTGAGTGCTTTTGGTTCTTCTAGTTATCTATGCTCAAGTTAATATGAGAAGATGTTATGTAGTTCTTCTTCCAGACTGTGGGTTCAGTCATCCTTAAAAACATTGTTTAATACATTTTGTTGTAAGTTCCATAGACTCTTCATGTAACTGTCATTTCAAATTATAATATGATATTCTAATGTGGGGAATAAATCATAATTTTCTTAGTCATTTCTTCATTGCTGTACATTTGAGCCATTTCCAACTTTGGGCTGTAATATATGATACTGTGATGAACCTTGGTGTACATAGACTTTTTTTTTCAGTTTAAACATTATATCTCTGCACTTAGATACTTAGATTTGGAATTACTGGAAAGAAAGACATTAATGCACTTAAGACTCTTGATGAAGTTTGCCAAATTGCTTTCCAAAAGGTTATACCAGTTCAAACTGCTGCCAGCAATGTAAGAAAATATTTCAGGGCATCCTAGCCAGCGTTGGACATTATCATTTCTCTATTAGGCAGTTAGTGTTCTTATTGATTTTTAATTTTCAGCTGTTGGATTCCACTGAGCCTACTTAATGAGTTTTCAGAAAGGGCTGGGCTAGGTAAAGATTGAAGAAATATAGTGCACAGTGTATCCCCATCGTTTGGACATCCATCATAGAATCTCACTGGCATCTGTTTCCTCTTGGTCTGCCAAAGTGCAGGTCACTTCTCTTCTTTCAACCTCTATTTTCTCATTCATGAAATGAAGGGGTAGGGCCAACTGCCCCCAAGATCCCACCTGGCTTCTAGGTTATGATCAATACCTTGACGTGAACCTCACATTTCAAATCCGTGCAGATTTCTCTGGTTGTCATGTCAGTGGCTGCAGGGATTTGTCTGTCTACCATGCACATTATTTTCTTTTCTTTGGTGTCTTCAGTAGAATGTATTTTAGAGTTTGTTCTTGCTTTGCTCCCCCTCCTCCTTCTGAAAATTCTGATTAAGAAAAAAAAATGCAAATATGGTATATGAATATTTAAAACATGATTTGCATTTAACAAATTACACATGATCACATAATTCCCAATGCGATTTTGCATCAGGGAAGAAGTGAGAATATGTATTTTATATTAAATGCATAGCATTTAAATACTTTAATGCAAACAAACTGCATTTGAATATTAATCTCTGCCAAAAAGACCTTGCCAGGCATATTAAATATTTAAAACTTTTCCTCATTGCAAAGTTTTTGAACCCCTTGAACATTTCTACTTTTCTCTGTTATTCTGAAGTCTGGAGAATCTTTGTATTTTCTCTGCATTTACTGTGAATTTTGAACCTCTACTGGTGAAGTTTTTCTTTCACAAGGACAAGGGTGAATTAACAGGCCACACTCTAACCCTCAGTGTAGAGAGTGTTAAACCCATCATGCTAAACGTAGTAGTGAAGAGAGCTGAGTCTGTGGTAAAGAGAAGGAAATTGTTCAGTATAAGATGTGATAAAAACGTAGATTCTGAGTGTTGGGCTTAACCTTAGAAGTCATCAAGTTGAATCATCTATCTAATGCAGAGTCCAGGTAGCACATCTCTAGGTGGTTGGTTAGTCACTTCTTGAATATCTTCAGTGTTTGGGAGCTCACTACCTCACAGGCTAGCCCTGTCTATACTATAATTGGACAGTGTTCTCTTTGGGAACATTCTTATTATCTTGAATTCAATTCTACCTCTAAATGAGCCACTAATTTTAGTTTATTCTCCTGGAGCAATTACACGGGATTAGGTAATTCCCAAAGTGATTTTGTATAAAACAATTTTCTACAGGCATGTTTGCTGTTCTTAATAATAATTAAAAATAAGTTCCACAAAAAGGAATGATCTTCCCAGTATGCCTTGAGGGAATTGAACTCAAGAACATGTTAGATGATTTATTGGATTTGACACCAACAGCAAAGACAACAAAAGCAAAAATAAACAAGTGGAACTACGACAAACTAAAATGCTTCTGCACAGCAAAGAAAACCATCAACAACACAAAAAGGCAACCTACAGAATGGAGAAAACATTTGCAAATCATATATTTGATAAGGGGTTAATACCCAAAGTATATAAAGAACTCATACAAGTCAATCAAAAGCAAAAAAAATATGATTTAAAAATGAGCAGAACAAACACATACATATGGAATCTAAAAAAAACAAAAAATGGTTCTGAAGAACCTAGGGGCAGGACAGGAATAAAGACGGAGACATAGAGAATGGACTTAAGGACACTGGAAGGGGGAAGGGTAAGCTGGGACGAAGTGAGAGAGTGGCATGGACATATATACACTACCAAACGTAAAATAGATAGCTAGTGGGAAGCAGCCGCACAGCAAAGGGAGATCAGCTTGGTGCTTTGTGACCACCTAGAGGGGTGGGATAGGGAAGGTGGGAGGGAGACGCAAGAGGGAGGAGATACGGGGATATACGTTTATGTATAACTGATTCACTTTGTTATAAAGCAGAAACTAACACACCATTGTAAAGCAATTATACTCCAATAAAGATGGTAAACTAAATAAGAATAAAAAATAAAAATGAGCAGAACAGAACAAAAAGAACACATCCTAATGGTCAACATGAAAAGATACATATCACTAATCATCAGGGAAGTGCAAATCAAAACCTTTGAGATATTATCTCATACCTGTTTAACTATCATCAAAAAGACAAAAGGTAGGTGTTGGGAGGATGTGGAGAACAAGAAACACTTGTGCAGTGTTGGTGGGAATGTAAACTTGTGCAACCACTATGGAAAACTGTATGAACGTTTCTCAAAAAATTACAAATAGAACTACCGTATCATCCAGCTATCCCATTTCTGGGTATATATCCAAAGGAAATGAAATCAGTTTCTCCAAGAGATATCTGTACTCCCATGTTCATTGCAGCATTATTTACAATAGCCAAGGTATGGAAATAACCTGTGTTCATCAGCAGATGAATGGATAAAGAAAGTATGATCTACATATCTATATCTAAAATGTAATATTATTCAGCCATAAAAAGGAGAGAAATCCTGCCATTTGAAACAACATGGAAGGAACATTGAGGGCATTATGCTAAGTGAATAAGGCAGAGGAAGACCCATACTCTATGATCTCACTTATATGTGGAATCTAAAAAAAAACAAACTCAAACAAACAGAAGAGATTGGTGGTTGCCAGAGGCAGGGGGTGGGAGGGTGGGGGAAATGGGTGAGTGTGATAAAAAGGTACAAACTTCCAGTTGTAAGATAAATAAGTTCCGGGGATGTAATCTACAGCATGGTGACTATAGTTAACAATAATGTATTGTGTATTTGAAAGTTGCTAAGAGAGTAGATCTTAAAAGTTCTCATCACAAGAAAAAATTATAACTGTGAGGTGATATATGTTCACTAAGCTTATGTGGAAATCACTTTGCAATATCAACATATATCAAATCATTATGTTGAACACCTTAAACTAATACAATGTTATATATCAATTATATCTCAATAAGACTGGGAAAAAGTGATCATAAGTCAATAAAGATATCTTTTAATCAGTGATTATACAATACCACCAGTAGATTATTAGCTATTTATGGGCACACTGCTTTCTCATTAATAAATACTTAATTGATTTGTTAAAAAAATTAGGAGTTAATAATCTAACAACAATAACAACGAACACCTAGCACATAGTGTTTCCTCTGTGCCAGGCACTGCTCTAAGTACTTCACATATTTGGGCTCATTTAACCTTTATAACCATCTCTCACGTATGTACTCATGTCCTCATTTTACATATGAGGAAACTGAGGCACGGAGAAGTTAAATAACTCCCCCAAAGTATAAATTACAGTGATTGGTTTTTAAACTCAGTGCTTTCATCCAGTTTGTGTTCTTATCTATTATGCTATGCTTAGAGTGGCCACATCATTTATTATTCAAACCAAGACACTTTTGAAAGTAATAATAACGACTTCCTGACAACACCCCAGCTATACTGCCTCTCAAATGACAGGCTGACAAGAACATATTGGAAGGTCTCAATATCACCATGAGGGGCACGTCCACGTTTTCTGGGGCCTGAATGTGAGTTTGAGGGCTGTTTCAGAAAAAGAACATGAAGCTGTGAATACATTAAATATCAAAGTGAATTTGTTTTTGGATAAGAAAGAAATCACAACAAAGTGATGGAAACTTGGGGATCCTGGTCCCTTTCTTCTGAGATCTATTTGGGAAATATACCAGAAACCTGTGATTGCAGCTTGGCTTCCCTCTCCACCCGGAACATTCTGTAACTTCCAGATATCACAGGGTGGTGCAAATCAGGGGCCTTGAAATCAAAGTTTCACTATGTTTATGATAGATCTACTTCCGCTCACCATTTTCAGGTCACTTGCAAAATAAATTGAGCGCCTAGAATGTTTGTGGTGCTCACTGCTTGATAAGATAGACAGCATTTTAAAGTAACGTGTCCGAAGATCACCATAGACACATCAGAATGGCTGCTTTACAATTCTCTGATCCCAGCAAGGCACAGTTGAGATCTCCTGGAACCTACAAGAACAGTTCCTACCTAGGCAGGTGGTTGGGTGACTCTCTGTGAATGGGCTGAGCTCCTAGTTCTGAGTTTTTGGTGTAGGTTCAGCACTGGCCGGTGTGTTATTTTGACATGACCCTCCCTCTCCCTGTCCCTATTGACCTTTTTGACCCTCTCTTCTAGGTCAGAGATGACTTCATAATCTTTGGTTCCCAGCCTTAGAATACCTGTTTCTGTGAAAATGTTATGATCCTGCAAGGTCTGGTCCCCTCATATCTAGGAATCTCATGGTGCCATGTGTATTAGCAACATTAGATTACCAGTAATAAAGGATACAAAAGGCAAACGCTCACTGCAAAATGATCACTCATTTGTGGTTATGTATGGATTTGAATGCTCTCAGAGGTATAAATTAGATTCTTGTTAATGTCCTCCTATCGTTCAATGCCAACTCCACTTGCTTCCTCTTCTCCTTTGCTCCAGTCCTCCACATCTTTCCTCTCCCCCCTGCCCCTTAAACTTCTAGGACAGCCAGCAACCAGTGCAGGAGTTTGGGTTAGGAAATCATTTCAGGTTTCTTCTTTTTTTGGAGATGGTGAGGAGAGGAATAATGGCTACCCTGTCATGCATGAATTTTTTCTATGATCACCCCCACTGTTTCCCTGCAAAAACAAGTATTAGAAATGGGAATTGAAAAAGTTCCTCCTAACCGTTCTAATAAAGAACAGGAAGTCTGAAATCTGAAGCTAGCTACCACCTATTAGCCCAAGTTGTTCATTGTATCCCTGTTTGTCTTGTTTAGATTATACATCCCCTGGGCAAGAGGCCAGGTGGTTTTATTACAGTACCCATTGGTCTGTCAACACCATCTAAATTAAAGCAAACACTTTTCTCAGATGGCACTTTTTGATCACATCTCCCTATACCCAGACTGCTTAGGACTGAGAGGTTTGAGTTAGCTATGACACCATCAAAATGGACTGAACCCAAAATGACTGGGATGTTCTTAAGAAAATTCATTTTCTCATCCCGACATGGGCTGCAGAAGACACATTGAAGCTGTAAACCACAGCTTGGAAACGACTAGGCTAATTTTAGAACCCGTTTACACAGCTGCTCCACTGAAAAGCTGACTTTCATTGTAATTCTTGCTCTGGGAGGACTTGCCTTGTATTTAATTTAAAATGATCGGCAAGGCAGCCTTTTGATATAGCAAGGTCCATGGTAAAACTGCAAGGCGAGTGTAGTTGCAGTAGCTCTGACATTCTGCTTTATTGGATGTCAGTTTGTAATTAAAAGTTTGAGTGGCAGAACTCTGAGTACCCGGGAAATGGTTTTGAGGATCTTAATTGTTTCCAGCTATCTTCCTAGCAAACATGTGAGACTGTGAGATTCAACATGGAGGGAGACATTTAGTATTGCCCAAACATTTGCTTTGAAAAATGCAGAAATAGGAAATGCTCTAGGGTGTAGAACCCAGGAGAGAGAAATTCATATTTTGAAATGCAATTGAAATCATTCCCTGCTAGGTGAAGGAGTTTTATGTTTGAAGCAGTAGATATTAGAAACAAAACAAAGGGAATCAAATATCCTAGGGAAAGATATCAGAGTTGGTTATGAAGTTAATTAGGAAAATAAAAGTGCTTTTCCCTTCCAGTTATGCTTGTTATTACTTATGCCATGATACTCATTTTATGGGAATGCTTCTTAGAAATATCTAAATTATATTTAAAAAATGTTTTAAGATTTTTTTCCATTTGTGCAAACTGATACAACAATTTATTGAAAACCGGGAGTCATCAAACACTATATTATTTTTTTACACCTAGGTGCCCAGAACTGAATTAATCTCAGCCATCAAAAGTCTTTCTCATACAAGCTATTTATAATATGTCTGAAACTTGGCATTTCAAAAGTTAGGAATAGGAATAAAAGTTAGGAGTTTCTGGGGAACCAACTAACTCAACTGTAGTCTTATTAGCAAACTACGTAATATAATAGTCACATGTACTTTATATCAGTAGACTCAAAAAGCTTTTTGCAATTTACTTAAGATCGCTACCTTCACTACTGCCACATTTTAAAGATCAAGTCAAGTTTAAATAATAAATCAACAAGACTGCAGTTGAATCTACATCAAGGCTATTTCAATGGATCAAAATTAGGTTCATGGACTTCATTACTTCTTGTTACCTGGTACTGTTTAATGTAAAGACTGATTAACTGATAAGGCAGAAACGATGTAAAGAGTGATTACATATTCCAAAAGGCAGTAGGTCCGTTTGATGTTTTGGAGTCTTTGCATCCTTGTTTTCTCGAAGGAAATAGTAGCAAGCAAAGAGAAAATATCCATTTTCTTTTGCAGTCATATTAACAAGTGGCTGAAATTTCTGCAAACTCAGTTTGAAAGCCAAGTTCAGAAAATATTAAGCCATATTAGTTTCCAACAACCTTAGACTGGCACATTTTTAGAACTGTCTGGTAATTCAAACGTGAGAGGTAAATTAGAGATTTAAATGAAGTACCTGTGGTGTTTGGAGATGACTTTTTTAGCATGCAAGTTCTCCACTAATTAGATCCCAGGAGGTGAATGAGAGTTTTTGTTGTTCTAGGTTCAGCTTTAAACAAAGTGAACCAGCAAAGTTAGTCACCTGTGGGCATTCAGAGAAAGTATTGTTTAAAATACCCTCCCCCATCAAAGAAAGGAAAGAAGAGAGAATATGTTATATAGGAGATAAACTAACTTTACAAAATATACTTTAAAAATATTGTTTATTACATCATCTCCTTAGAATCATCATTGCCTTTTTAGAATCATAAAGTTAAATAATATATTTTCTTTTGAAAAGAAGTCTGGCATGACCTTTCAAAATATTTTAACTTGAGAGTAAGTCCAAGTTGCATCGTGTTTGGGAAACAAGCTCTGAGAGTCCGAGGCGGCAGAATTATGAAAGCTGGAATGACTATTAAATATGTTGACAGGGAGTCTCTCAGCTGGCTGTTGGAGAACAATGTCCCTCATCAAGTCCTTATCCAAATTCTGTACTGTACTAACCAGCTTGGCTAAGTCCCTCTCATCAGGCTAATTAGTAATGTTGGGAAAAATAAAGGGCTATTGAAGTAATTATCTCTGCAGTGTGTGTATGAAAGACCAGATCGTGCTTTAAAATTCTTGGCACAAAGCAGTACTACTCTGTGCAATCCCCCACTCCTTTCTCTTTATCATTTTTTTCACCTTAATGCACAATATGTGCTTTTAATTTGTTTCCTTCAGTTCCATAAAAACAATACTCAAGCCCTATTGGGATGAGTTCAGCCTTTTCCCTTCTTCCAGTTTTAATGATTACATGCCTTAGTGTATCCTCTAAAAGTAGTTGGGCTGTATAGTGATGAGAATCACTGTAATAGCATTGGTCTGTTAATGAATTCATTCAAGAAGAATTTATTAAGGTCCAGTCGGACCTTAATGGGTTGTTCAAGGTTCTGGAAATAAGAATGAATAAAGAACAGTTCCTGTCTTTTAAGGGACCAGTGAGGCAGAGCGAGACCTGCAAATAGATAAAGACGGTACAACGTAGTTGTGCTACAATGATAGACACTATAAGACACATGCTATGCTGAAGGGATGATGGTGGGCACTTACATGTCTTAATGTTAATATAATCCCCAGAGAAACCCAATGAGCTAGCTATTATTAGCCCCATTTTATAGCTGAAGAAACTGAAGCGAACCCTAACCCTAACTTGTCCAATGTCACATATCAGCAAGTAGCTGACCCAGCCAGCCTGGAACATGAGTTACTTAATTTCTGCTCAGGAGGACAATGCCTCCCCTTTGAGCCCCATAATTTACTGTGCGTCCACTCCCTCCCTACTCCCTACCCCAGCACACACACAACAAGCATCCCCCTGCAAGGCCCAGAGCAGTTCCTGTACTTTCGTGACTTTTCTTGTCTGGCCTGGCTTCTGCCACCTCATTCCCTACCCCACCTTTTCCTTTCTCCTGATTCATGCCACAAGAACTGGGTTGACAGATTATGAGTATGGACATCCACCTTCTCATACCTTCCTGATTGGGCAAAGATAGATAATGCATGCCAGTAATAAAATATCCCTTTGACTTACAGGTTTGAGCTTTCAGGTAGTATTGAAATAGTATTGCATGGTTTGGGAGGAACTTGAGTTCTGAGACAATGACTGAAGAGGTTTATCTTTCTAACATTCCCAAGGGTGTATAAACTATAAACAGGGAAACCATATGTTTACACTGACTTAGGTGTGGCTTTAGATCTAGGATTCTCTTTAGGTCCATAAACATACTTACGTAAGAGAAGCAAGGATCCAGTTATTCACTCAATACACAATAATGAGACACATGTTGCTTTTCCTGGCTTTGGGCAATTATTATTTCTTTTCTGGAAATGAGGTATGTATATATTAATTCAATAATATGGGTTTCCCTGGTGGCGCAGTAGTTGAGAGTCCGCCTGCCGATGCAGGGGACACGGGTTTGTGCCCCGTTCTGGGAAGATCCCACATGCCGCGGAGCAGCTAGGCCCGTGAGCCATGGCCGCTGAGCCTGCGCGTCCAGAGCCTGTGCTCCGCAACGGGAGAGGCTGCAACAGTGAGAGGCCCACGTATGGCAAAAAAAAAAAAAAAAAAAAAAGAACAATTCCAAGAGTTATCTTAGCAACTAAATGGAATAGAAGGTGTTTCAGAAAGTTACCTTGATAGTAGAGGCAAGGTTTCTGATCTCTGGCTCAGAGTGAGTGATAGAATGGGAAAGGATCCTAGAAATGATTTAATTCACCATTTTTCAAACTTCAAGTCAGTTGGATACCTCCTTTTCAAGATTTTTAAAAATACCTGTGTAACTAGCACTTATATATTATTTAGTTAATATTTTTCTTTAAATCAACTTCTTGTTTCTATTTAAATAAATTACATTATTATTTATATATAAATGAAATCAGTTTTATATACCATAAATTGAAAAAAAAAGTATAATTAAACACAATAAAGGTAAAACAATATGTTAATTCTAGCTAATGACTTTGTCTTTGAAAGGCTCTGAACTTAAGGCTTGCCCTCTCTTGCTTTTATTAGGGAGGTGTCAAAGCTCTACTAGCACCAAGCTGAGACGTTATCCTTGACCTTTGTAGAAAAGTTAAAAAGGGCATTGAAACGGAAACAACTTTCTTACTTTGAGATTCAGTATTATTTAAAACTTTTTACCAACTCTGTCTACTACTTCCACCATTATAGATCCCAAACTTTGGAACACATTAACTTAGTTTAATCTCCTTAATTTTCAAAGTAGAAACCTAGATTTCACAAAGATCAATTATTGGGCAAGTCAACCCTGGACCTTGGGTCTCTTGATCCCCATTCTTTTCCAAACATCCTCTCCCTGCAATTAAAACAGCAACAAAAGTGAGATGCTTTTTAGAGGTAACCTGTCAACTTAGGGCTTGGTCTAGCTGAACTCTGCTATAACGAGTTATGGATCATGCTTTTGGTAATGGAGCGATGTTGCTTTCCTGCCTTCTTTGAGTAGATTTACTATTCCCTTTACATATCTGCTTGCTTATTTGTATATAGTTATTTGTATTTGAGCACAGCATATGCGGAATTTGAATTTTGGATGTTCTCAAAATTATAAGACTGAATTCAACTCAACATCAGCAATTAGCAATAACGATACGTGCGAATCCTGCCCCCACCCTCCACCCCTGCTACACTGCCTGTGATGAAGTGATGAACAGCTGGAGTTTTGCTGTTACCCTGGGAACAGTTTATTTTGACCTTGTCAGAGTCTACCTGCTTGCTATTCCTAGTATAGTATCTCTTCTCATCAGAGAACTTGAACCAAATATTGTATTATGCTCTTTAAAATTAAAGCTAAAGTAGGGCTTAGGGCCACACCAAAGCAATCCACTGGGGGTGGGGGTGGAGGGCTAAGGCACATTATCATTTTCTCTGAGACACATTTCATCACATTTTTCTTAAGGAAGTTTACAATTTACACCTCACTGTGAAAGAAAAAGAGCTGCATAGCTGCCCAAAGAAGGCAGGTTTAAAATCACAAAATGCTTCTGAGTTTTAGGTTTTTTTTTTTTTTTTGAAAATAAATATTATTTTATTTGGGTCTTATTGTTATCGTTACTTTTATTCTTGTTTTTGATTTACTTGTTTTATTGATGCTGCAAACTTGTTTTTAAAAGTGTACATTTTATTTCCTTACATTTTTTAAGGTGCATTTGAGATATAAATTGTAGTCTAAAGACTTTTAAAATGTTTGGCCTTTGTATTGTATAAGTACTATAAAAAGTCACCACAAACTTAGTGTTAAAATATGTTGACTTAAAAAAAATGCTCAACGTGAGAGTTGTGAGTTAAGTTTTCTTTGGGGCAAAATGAGGACTGCCCGGGAGACAGCATCTCAGACAACTCTGAGAAACCGCTCCCAGGAGGCGAAGCGGGAGCCAGGATATATAGGAGTTTTGAAACAAAGAGAAGGTGATTGGGAACATCAAAAGACTATTGTTAAATAAAGAAAACCAGATATCTCAAGTTAAGGAATTTAACGCTTTTCTATGTATGGGAAGATGCAAAGAGTCTGGGCTCACTAAAATCATTCCTTTGATATACACCTTAGCTATCTTGGGCCTGTATTTTCACATCCTGAGTTTCCTCAGGGCTCACCAGCTCACATTGGAGGGCGGCAATCATTGGTGACTTTGTTTATTATACTTTGTTTATTGATATGGCAGGAAATACTTCATTATAAATATCCATTCCATTTATAAATATTCCATTTATCAAATAACATAAATTTATTATCTTACATTTCTGAAGGTCAGAAGTCTGACATGCGTTTCACTGGCTAAAATCAAGATGTCAGCTGACCTGCATTTTTTTTTTTAAGCTGCAGGGGAGAATCCATTTACTTGTTCTTTGCAGCTTCTAGAGACTGCCTGCATTCCTGGGCTCATGGTCCTCCTCTTCCATCTTCAGGTTGGTTGGGTCTTTCTCATATTGCATCACCCTGACATTATTCTTCTTCCTACTTGTTCCACTTTTAAGGACCCTTATGATTACATTGGGCTCACCTGGATAATCCAGGAAACTGTCCCTATCTTAAGGCCAATTGATTAGCAAATTTAATTTCATCTGCGACTTTAATTCCCCTTTGCAATTTAATGTACCAAAGTTACAGTTTCAAGAATGTGAACATCTTTGGGGGGACATTATTCTGCCCAATACAGTCTTTTCTTCAAACTTATGTCTTTATACATTTAAAAATAAAATTATATATGGAACAAAATATGAATTGATTATAAGGTGATTATGAATTAATTTTAAAATCAAATATACCTCATTATATAAATTAACATTTTCTGGAGACAGTATATTTGCACTTCAAAGGTTTTAATTAACTACAAAATCTTTTTTTTTTTTTAACAATTAGGATGGTATTATTAAAAGTCTTTTCTGGCCGACCATTCACTCTTAATCTTTCATATGTTTTTGGTATTTGGGTGTGAAGTTTACAGAGATATTAATCAACTCTTTGGTAGGTGGATTTTATGGAAGTTTGGTTGTGATGTGCTTTACAATCCACTGCTCTTTCCTTCCCTCCCCCAGTCCATTCTCTTCACATTATCCCTGTATTTCCTTCTACTCAAAGCTTTTCCTATAATTACTGATAAAAACCTCAACACGTGCAATAGAGGCTTCAGGTCCTCAGTTATAGGGAGAAGACTATTCTACCTTGGATTTACTTTTAATTTGTTCTGGCCTAATCTAAAAAGATTCACAGATTCTGAATTCAATCATTACATCAACAGATATTACAATTTGGCACCTATGTGTGCGTGCAAAAGTGCTTTCAAATAAGTCAAAACATTTTATATATGGTTTCTCTTTTCAGAGAGGCAAGATGAAGAAATTAAACCAGCAAAAGAATAGTATATTAATACAGATTGACCAGACAGGAAATGTCAGAGGCAGCACATGATCAATGATTAATGGGCAAATCAGTGGAACAGGAAATAATTATAATGAGTTCTGACAAAGGATCTCTGTCTTTGTGTCGTGTGTACCGCATGGCCGTATATTACCGGTTACCACTTAACTCCGTCAAGCATGCCCCCAAAGCCATGGCGGTTCTCCACGTCATCGTTAACCTGTCCTTATGGAAGGCAAAATTTTGGTGCCAGATGCAAGTAAGGTTATAAAATTCATGCTGAGATTTGGGGAATTATGACTATTTTCAGAAATCTGGGGCTAATAGGGTTATATTCAGGAGGTGGTCAGCATAAAGTGCTCATGGTGAGTGCTCAGTAAAGACTTATTAAATGAAATGATATGACTCAGCTCTTACTATTTTTTCCAAGTTGATAGGCACTTTCCTAATTTTTTGCTATAGGTTATCTTAATCTTTTTATGACTTTATCAGGGGTTTTTCAAGTTGTTACCTGCATGACTCAATTTAAAATCAGTGGTAGATTTAATTTACATGGTGTTTTCTAGTCATTAATGAGCATTAAATAAAATTCAACCTTATTTTAATTTATATTTTCTGTCAAAGGACCACTTCATTCATCTCAAATTGTGAATGTCTGTATAGGATGGGTTCATTTGACTTTAATTATATAATTTTAGCCTATCCTAAGAAATTTAAAACTAAAGAAGACTATTTTTTTAAAAAGGCTTTTTTTGCCTTGTTACTTTAAGAAAGGGTGGAGTTTTCAAAGCATGGACTTTGTACATTAGTAATTATTTACATCCTGACTTATTCCCTGGTAATCATGTTTTTCTTTTTTTTTTTTTAACATTTTTATTGGAGTATAATTGGTTTACAATGGTGTGTTAGTTTCTGCTTTACAACAAAATGAATCAGTTATATATATACATACATTCCCATATCTCCTCCCTCTTGCGTCTCCCTCCGTCCCACCCTCCCTATCCCACCCCTCCAGGCGTTCACAAAGCACTGAGCTGACCTCCCTGTGCTATGTGGCTGCTTCCCACTAGCTATCTACCTTACGTTTGGTAGTGTATATATGTCCATGCCTCTCTCTTGCTTTGTCATAGCTTACCCTTCCCCCTCCCCATGTCCTCAAGTCCATTCTCTAGTAGGTCTGTGTCTTTATTCCTGTCTTACCCCTAGGTTCTTCATGACATTTTTCTTCCTTAAATTCCATATATATGTGTTAGCATACGGTATTTGTCTCTCTCTTTCTGACTTACTTCACTCTGTATGACAGACTCTAGGTCTATCCACCTCATTACAAATAGCTCAATTTCGTTCCTTTTTATGGCTGAGTAATATTCCATTGTATATATGTGCCACATCTTCTTGATTCATTCATCCAATGATGGACACTTAGGTTGTTTCCATCTCCGGGCTATTGTAAATAGAGCTGCAATGAACATTTTGGTACATGACTCTTTTTGAATTATGGTTTTCTCAGGGTATATGCCCAGTAGTGGGATTGCTGGGTCATATGGTAGTTCTATTTGTAGTTTTTTAAGGAACCTCCATACTGTTCTCCACAGTGGCTATATCAATTTACATTCCCACCAACAGTGCAAGAGGGTTCCCGTTTCTCCACACCCTCTCCAGCATTTATTGTTTCTAGATTTTTTGATGATGGCCATTCTGACTGGTGTGAGATGATATCTTATTGTAGTTTTGATTTGCATTTCTCTAATGATTAGTGATGTTGAGCATTCTTTCCTGTGTTTGTTGGCAGTCTGTATATCTTCTTTGGAGAAATGCCTATTTAGGTCTTCTGCCCATTTTTGGATTGGGTTGTTTGGTTTTTTTGTTATTGAGCTGCATGAGCTGCTTATAAATTTTGGAGATTAATCCTTTGTCAGTTGCTTCATTTGCAAATATTTTCTCCCATTCTGAGGGTTGTCTTTTGGTCTTGTTTATGGTTTCCTTGGCTGTGCAAAAGTTTTGAAGTTTCATTAGGTCCCATTTGTTTATTTCTGTTTTTATTTCCTTTTCTCTAGGATGTGGGCCAAAAAGGATCTTGCTGTGATTTATGTCATAGAGTGTTCTGCCTATGTTTTCCTCTAAGAGTTTGATTGTTTCTGGCCTTACATTTAGGTCTTTAATCCATTTTGAGCTTATTTTTGTGTATGGTGTTAGGGAGTGATCTAATCTCGTACTTTTACATATACCTGTCCAGTTTTCCCAGCACCGCTTATTGAAGAGGCTGTCCTTTCTCCACTGTACATTCCTGCCACCTTTATCAAAGATAAGGTGACCATATGTGCGTGGGTTTATCTCTGGGCTTTCTATCCTGTTCCATTGATCTATATTTCTGTTTTTGTGCCAGTACCATACTGTCTTGATTACTGTAGCATTGTATTATAGTCTACAGTCAGGGAGCCTGATTCCTCCAGCTCCATTTTTCGTTCTCAAGATTGCTTTGGCTGTTCGGGGTCTTTTGTGTTTCCATACAAATTGTAAAAGTTTTTGTTCTAGTTCTGTGAAAAATGCCAGTGGTAGTTTGATAGGGATTACATTGAATCTGTAGATGGCTTTGGGTAGTAGAGTCATTTTCACAATGTTGATTCTTCCAATCCAAGAATATGGTATATCTCTCCATCTATTTGTATCATCTTTAATATCTTTCATCAATGTCTTATAATTTTCTGCATACAGGTCTTTTGTCTCCTTAGATAGGTTTATTGCTAGATATTTTATTCTTTTTGTTGCAGTGGTAAATGGGAGTGTTTTCTTGATTTCACTTTCAGATTTTTCATTATTAGTATATAGGAATGCCAGAGATTTCTGTGCATTAATTTTGTATCCTGCTACTTTACCAAATTCATTGATTAGCTCTAGTAGTTTTCTGGTAGCATCTTTAGGATTCTCTATGTATAGTATCATGCCATCTGCAAACAGTGACAGCTTTACTTCTTCTTTTCCTATTTGGATTCCTTTTATTTCCTTTTCTTCTCTGATTGCTGTCGCTAAAACTTCCAAAACTATGTTGAATAAGAGTGGTGAGAGTGGGCAACCTTGTCTTGTTCCTGATCTTAGTGGAAATGGTTTCAGTTTTTCACCATTGAGGACGATGTTGGCTGTGGGTTTGTCATATATGGCCTTTATTATGTTGAGCAAAGTTCCCTCTATGCCTACTTTCTGCAGGGTTTTTATCATAAATGGGTGTTGAATTTTGTCAAAAGCTTTCTCTGCATCTATTGAGATGATCATATGGTTTTTCTCCTTCAATTTGTTAATATGGTGTATCATGTTGATTGATTTGCATATATTGAAGAATCCTTGCATTCCTGGAATAAACCCCACTTGATCATGGTGTATGATCTGTTAAATGTGCTCTTGGATTCTGTTTGCTAGTATTTTGTTGAGGATTTTTGCATCTATGTTCATCAGTGATATTGGCCTGTAGTTTTCTTTCTTTGTGGCATCCTTGTCTGGTTTTGGTATCAGGGTGATGGTGGCCTTGTAGAATGAATTTGGGAGTGTTCCTCCCTCTGCTATATTTTGGAAGAGTTTGAGAAGGATAGGTGTTAGCTATTCTCTAAATGTTTGATAGAATTCGCCTTTGAAGCCATCTGGTCCTGGACTTTTGTTTGTTGGAAGATTTTTAATCACAGTTTCAATGTCAGTGCTTGTGATTGGTCTGTTCATATTTTCTATTTCTCCCTGATTCAGTCTTGGCAGGTTATGCATTTCTAAGAATTTGTCCATTTCTTCCAGGTTGTCCATTTTATTGGCATAGAGCTGCTTGTAGTAATCTCTCATGATCTTTTGTATTTCTGCATTGTCAGTTGTTACTTCTCCTTTTCATTTCTAATTCTATTGATTTGAGTCTTCTCCCTTTTTTCTTGACGAGTCTGGCTAATGGTTTATCAATTTTGTTTATCTTCTCAAAGAACCAGCTTTTAGTTTTATTGATCTTTGCTATCGTTTCCTTCATTTCTTTTTCATTTATTTCTGATCTGATTTTTATGATTTCTTTCCTTCTTGAAACTTTGGGGGGTTTTTTTGTTCTTCTTTCTCTAATTGCTTTAGGTGCAAGGTTAGGTCGTTTATTTGAGATGTTTCCTGTTTTTTAAGATAGGCTTGTATTGCTATAGACTTCCCTCTTAGAACGGCTTTTGCTGCATCCCATAGATTTTGGGTCATCGTGTCTCCATTGTCATTTGTTTCTAGGTATTTTCTGATTTCCTCTTTGATTTCTTCAGGGATCACATCGTTATTAAGCAGTGTATTGTTTAGCCTCCATGTGTTTGTATTTTTTACAGATCTTTTCCTGTAATTGATATCTAGTCTCATAGCGTTGTGGTCTGAAAAGATACTTGATACGAGTTCAATTTTCTTAAATTTACCAACGCTTGATTTGAGGCCCAAGATATGATCTATCCTGGAGAATGTTCCATGAGCACTTGAGAAGAATGTGTATTCTGTTGTTTTTGGATGGAATGTCCTATAAATAACAATTAAGCCCATCTTGTTTAATGTATCATTTAAAGCTTGTGTTTCCTTGTTTATTTTCATTTTGGATGATCTGTCCATTGGTGAAAGTGGGGTGTTAAAGTCCCCTACTATGAATGTGTTACTGTCGATTTCCCCTTTTATAGCTGTTAGTATTTGCCTTATGTATTGAGGTGCTCCTATGTTGGGTGCATAAATATTTACAATTGTTATATCTTCTTCTTGGATCGATCCCTTGATCATTATGTAGTGTCCTTCTTTGTCTCTTCTAATAGTCTTTATTTTAAAGTCTATTTTGTCTGATATGAGAATTGCTACTCCAGCTTTGTTTTGGTTTCCATTTGCATGAAATATCTTTTTCCATCTCCTTAGTTTCAGTCTGTATGTGTCTCTAGGTCTGAAGTGGGTCTCTTGTAGACAGCAAATATATGGGTCTTGTTTTTGTATCCTTTCAGCCAATCTGTGTCTTTTGGTGGGAGCATTTAGTCCATTTACATTTAAGGTAATTATCAATATGTATGTTCCTATTCCCATTTTCTTAATTGTTTTGGGCTCATTATTGTAAGTCTTTTCCTTCTCTTGTGTTTCTTGCCTAGAGAAGTTCCTTTAGCAGTTGTTGTAGAGCCAGTTTGGTGGTGCTGAACTCTCTCAGCTTTTGCTTGTCTGTAAAGGTTTTAATTTCTCCATCAAATCTGAATGAGATCCTTGCTGGGTAGAGTAATCTTGGTTGCAGGTTTTTCTCCTTCATCACTTTATATATGTCCTGCCAGTCCCTTCTGGCTTGCAGAGTTTCTGCTGAAAGATTAGCTGTTAACCTTATGGGGCTTCCCTTGTGTGTTATTTGTTGTTTTTTCCATTGCTGCTTTTAATATGTTTTCTTTGTATTTAATTTTTGATAGTTTGATTAATATGTGTCTTGGCGTATTTCTCCTTGGATTTATCCTGTATGGAACTCTCTCTGCTTCCTGGACTTGATTAACTATTTCCTTTCCCATATTAGGGAAGTTTTCAACTATAATCTCTTCAAATATTTTCTCAGTCCCTTTCTTTTTCTCTTCTTCTGGAACCCCTATAATTCGAATGTTGGTGCGTTTAATGTTGTCGCAGAGGTCTCTGGGACTGTCCTCAGTTCTTTTCATTCTTGTTTCTTTATTCTGCTCTGCAGTAGTTATTTCCACTATTTTATCTTCCAGGTCACTTATCCATTCTTCTGCCTCAGTTATTCTGCTATTGATCCCATCTAGAGTATTTTAAATTTCATTTATTGTGTTGTTCATCATTGTTTGTTTCATCTTTAGTTCTTCTAGGTCCTTGTTAAATGTTTCCTGCATTTTGTCTATTCTATTTCCCAGATTTTGGATCATCTTTACTATCATTATTCTGAATTCTTTTTCAGGTAGACTGCCTATTTCCTCTTCATTTGTTAGGTCTGGTGGGTATTTATCTTGCTCCTTCATCTGCTGTGTTTTTCTGTCTTCTCATTTTGCTTATCTTACTGTGTTTGGGGTCTCCTTTTTGCAGCCTGCAGGTTCATAGTTCCCATTGTTTTTGGTGTCTGTCCCCAGTGGCTAAGGTTGGTTCAGTGGGTTGTGTAGCCTTCCTGGTGGAGGGGACTAGTGCCTGTGTTCTGGTGGATGAGACTGGATCTTGTCTTTCTGGTGGGCAGGTCCATGTCTGGTGGTGTGTTTTGGGGTGTCTGTGGAGTTACTATGATTTTAGGCAGCCTCTCTGCTAATGGGTGGGGTTGTGTTCCTGTCTTGCTAGTTGTTTGGCATAGCATGTCCAGCACTGTAGCTTGCTGGCCGTTGAGTGAAGCTGGGCGCCTGTGTTGAGATGGAGATCTCTGGGAGATGTTCGCCGTTTGATATTATGTGGAGCTGGGAGGTCTCTTGAAGACCAGTGTCCTGAAGTTGGCTCTCCCACCTCAGAGGCACCGCACTGACTTCTGGCTGCAGCACCAAGAGCCTTTCATCCACACGGTTCAGAATAAAAGGGAGAAAAAGTAGAAAGAAAGAATTAGTAGAAGTAGAAAAGAAAGAAAGAAAGAAAGGAAGAAAAGGAAGGAAGATAAGAAGAGAGGGAGGGAGGAAGGAAGGAAGGAAGGAGGGAAGGAAGGAAAAAAGAAAGAAAAGATAAAGTAAAATAAAATAAGATAAAATATAATAGTTATTAAAATAAAAAAATAATTATTAAGAGAAAAAAAAAAAAAACGGACGGATAGAACCCTAGGAGAAATTGTGGAAGCAAAGCTATACAGACAAAATCTCACACAGAAGCATACACATACACACTCAGAAAAAGAGGAAAAAGGGAAAAAATCAAAAATCTTGCTTTCAAAGTCCACCTCTTTAACTTGGGATGATTCGTTGTCTATTCATGTATTCCACAGATGCAGGGTACATCTAGTTGATAGTGGAGCTTTAATCCACTGCTTCTGAGGCTGCTGGGAGAGATTTCCCTTTCTCTTCTTTGTTCTCACCCCTCCCAGGGGCTCAGCTTTGGCTTTGGCCTCGCCTCTGCGTGTAGGTCGCCAGAGTGCGTCTGTTCTTCACCCAGACAGGACGGGGTTAAAGGAGCCGCTGATTCGGGGAATCTGGCTCACTCAGGTTGGGGCGGAGGGAGGGGCACGGCGTGCGTGCGGGGCGGGCCTGCGGCGGCAGAGGCCGGCGTAACGTTGCACCAGCCTGAGGCGCCGCTGTGCGTTCTCCCGGGGCAGTTGTTCCTGGATCCCGGGACCCTGGCAGTGGCGGGCTGGACAGGCTTCCCGGAAAGGGGGTGTGGAGAGTGACCTGTGCTCACACACAGGCTTCTTTGTGGTGGCAGCAGCGGCCTTAGCATCTCATGCCCGTCTCTGGGGTCTGCGCTTTTAGCCGCGGCTCGCGCCCGTCTCTGGAGCTCCTTTAAGCAGCGCTCTTAATCCTCTCTCCTCGCGCACCAGGAAACAAAGAGGTAAGAAAAAGTCTCTTGCCTCTTCGGCAGGTCCAGACTTTTCCCCGGGCTCCCTCCCAGCCAGCCGTGGCGCAGTAACCCCCTGTGTTCACGCTGCCAACCCCAGTCCTCTCCCTGCGCTCCAATCGAAGCCCGAGCCTCAGCTCCCAGCCCTGCCCGCCCCGGCGGGGGAGCAGACAGGCCTCTCGGGCTTGTGAGTGCTGGTCGGCACTGAATCTCTCCGCTTTGCCTGCCGCACCCCTGCAGCTCCGAAGCTTTCCCCTTCCGCCACCCGCAGTCTCCGCCTGCGAAGGGGCTTCCTAGTGTGTGGAAACTTTTCCTCCTTCACAGCTCCCTCCTACTGGTGCAGGTCCTGTCCCTATCCTTTTGTCTCTGTTTATTCTTTTTTCTTTTGCCCTACCGAGGTACGTGGGGGGTGGGGGGGGTTCTTGGCTTTTGGGAGGTCTGAGGTCTTCTGCCAGCGTTCAGTAGGTGTTCTGTAGGAGTTGTTCCACATGTAGATGTATTTCTGGTGTGTCTGTGGGGAGGAAGGTGATCTACGCGTCTTACTCTTCCGCCATCTTCCCCCATGTTTTTCTTAGATATGTATTGCTTTTGAAAGTTTTAATTGGACCGTTTCTGATGTTGAAAAAGACTTTCTGTAGAATAACCCAATTCTATTGTATGACTCTTAATTTCTTGCCTCCCTAACACTGATATTTTCTTTCCATTATTTATAATTGCATTTTATAACAACAGTGATACCTCAGTTTTATATTTACATATGTAATCTCTACATGATCCTCACAACAATCTTGCTGATGTGAATGATAGAGTGAGAAAATTCAGAGAACAACTGGTTGTCAAGTTGCAGCTAAATCTTGTGAACCGGTGGAGGTGAAGTGTGTTAACGAATAGATTTTCTCTCTATGCAGTCTTCCTTCCCCATCACAACATATCTCTTCACTCCATTATAAGTATCTCTCTTTCTCCAGTGTTCTCATCTCAGTAAGATTAAACTACTTGACAGTGGAATGTGTTTTGGCTGGTAGCAGATAACTAGAAATTCTTTTATCTCGTGTCTCATTATTATTAGCACCAACTATCACTAAGATAGAGACCACTTTATAGAGAACATTATTTTCACCCACACGTGTGTATTTTCACGCACGTGTTTGCAAAGGAAGAAAGTAAAGGGCTAGGAGGAAGGTGATTTGTCCGGTAGAGCCTGGCTAGCTGCTCACCAAATCCTTTTTTCTCATCTTCCTGCTAGACTACATATTCCAGTCTCCTTTGTGGTCAGTAGTGGTCAAGTAACTAAATGATAGCGGATGAGTGTTTGTGGAATTGATGTGTACCACTTCTAGGCTGGTGTATTATTAACCTCTTATATGTGATCCTCTATAATCTCTTCCTATCAGACACCAGAGATTGACACCCCAAACGAGCCTGCAAACGTGGTATTAAAGATGGCAAAGACAATATGGAAGGAGCCTTGGTCTCTGAGTCACTGGTTGGAGGAGATTCCCCTGCTGCTCTGGAATACTGGTATTGTAATTTACATAAACAAGACATATACTTCTCTTGAGTTTGAGTATTTGGTCATTTTGTTACAGCAGCTAAAATTAACTGGTACACTTGGGTCTGCCAAAATTATTTCTCTAGCCCTCAATTTCCTCTTTTATAAAATGAAGGAATTTGCCACACTGGCCTCCTTGCTCTTCCCCAAACCCACTGAACACTCGGGCCTTCTGCGCTTGCTGTTTCCTCGGCTTGAAAACTCTTTTCTCAGAAATTCACATGGCTTTCACTCCCTCCTCAGTTCAGCCTAAATGTGATCTTACAAGTGAGGCCTCCCTGGCCAGTCTAATAACATTTCCCCTCCTCCATTGCTCTTTTCCCCTCTTATCTTGCTCTGTTTTACCTTATAACACAATTACCAAACAATGATCAATATTTATTTATTTGGAACTCAGTAAAATATTTGTTGAAGAATTGTGTGAAGAGTCTCCAAGGTGCCAAACTGTTATGAAAGATTATGTTCCCTAAATTTGAGAATTTATAAGCTAAGGGAAAGAATATAACAGATTAAAAAATCGATCTTAAATATGCAAAAGGCATATAAACTTTGTCAACATTATATTACCAAAAATGTAAGGGAAGATAGGGGTTCTAGTAATTACTGAGTACTTATTAAGTATTGTATACTAAAATTTTCAAAACTTTTTTTCATTTGATGACTCTGCAAAGTCAGTATTATTTTACCCATTTTATAGCTGAGGAAACAGGTTAAGAGGGCTGGAATGGAAGCTTCATGAGAGTAGAATCACATCTGCCTTATTCACCATTGTATCTCTGACATTTAGGAAAGCTTCTGATAGATAGGAAGAAATAAACATTTTTAACAGAAAATAAGTTAAATAACTTGTCCATTATGAGACGATTGGGATTAGAACACATACTTAGCTGAATACAAAGTCAATGCCTTTTTTTTTCACTATCTGAGGATGGCAGATATGCGGCACTCTCATCCAGTTCCTGACTCTGGGCAGTTGCTTTGTCTGTTCCCACTGATGAGAGGCTGTTCTCTTAGTAAGCAAATGTCTGAGTTGTTTCTATTTGTTAAGCCTCAGCCCAGCCATCACCTCAGTGGAAAGGCTTTCCTTGACCACTTGGTTGGAAGCAGCCCTCTTCAGTTCCTCTCTATGCATCACCTGTTCGTTGCCTTTATAGCCTTCACAGCCCTTACCACTATATAAAATTATCTTGCTTATTTGTTTGCTTTTTAATTGTCTTTCTATCCTAATAGAATGTAAATTCCATGGGCATAGGGACTTCCTCTGTCTGTGTTCATAGTGCCTGACACATAGTTGATGCTCAGTGAATCTTTGTTGAATAAATCATTGAATCAATGAATCACTGATCATTTGATCAGTGTTGCCATTGTCTTCCCATGCTCATGGCAGACAGTACTAATCAATCATGTCACTCTCTCCTTCTAAATCTGAACTCATTCTCAGAAAATTTTGCAATACAGCTCTCTACTGTATCAGAATCTGCATTTTAATAAGATCCCGGAATGATTCCTGTGTACATCAAATTGTGAGAAACATGACTGTGGGAATATAGGTAATAACAGACAGTTAGGCTTGGCAAATAAGAAGAACCTGCTTTACCATCTCTGTGTGCTCCTCCATGATACCCATTCAGAGATAGACCCTCAGCTTTCGCATCATTTTATATTATCTGGAGGGGTTAGGTCTGAGTGGACTTAATGTGGAGATGTTTCATAGAAAAGATGAGCTTCAAGTGTTTAAAAACAAAAAAGAGATTTGGTTTGCTGCAAAGGGAGAGAGAAGCATTCTGGGTTGATGAAAATTGAACAAGTCCATTTGGGATCAGCTGACCATGGGAAAAGATGAACATCTACGTGTTGAGTTGGAAGGATACTTTGTCCAGAGCAGTACTTAACCTCCAGTGAATTGATATAGAGGAAGGGAAATTAAAGTAGTTGCAGAGGGAACAGATGAAAGTAGCGTGAAAGGGGCACAGGGGCAGAACAAGGCTAGAGAGGGTCCAGGTGGAGAATGATGTTAGCAGTTAAAAGAGAGTGCATTGGTGGTAGGGGAACCTTCCAGGTGTGATTGAATTTGAAAAGAAGAATGTTGTGAATGTTCTTAGAGAAAATAATTATACTGGGTAGTGAGGACACAGATTATAATGAGAGAAGTTGCAAAATTAAAGGCTTTAACAAAAAAAAGGCTGATGAATAAATGAACCGTGGATGTAGATTACTTATTCATCAAGTTTACCATTAAGGGAATCACAGGGAGAAGAGAGTTTAGCTGGAAGGGTGATGGGCTCAAGGATTACCTCCTTGGATCTGGGCGACTGGAGTCCTTGCCCTGAGTCTTAGAAGGCTTGACTTGTGTCCTTCTCTGGTGGTGTCCTTTCCTGTTAGGTGAAGGAGTGAGGAACCCAGGGGACATACCCACCTGGAGTCTCTGGTCCCCTTTTTTAGAACATGGTTCCATAACCAGACTCCAGAAATCCCTACCTAAATGACCCCAAGGTGATTTCTAGAGCTCATGAAGACCTCTGCCTTTGGTCCAGTATCTTACGGGCAGGACTGCATAACTAGTGTGCACATATCTAAGCGCAAGGGGTGTGTAGTGGGGGTGTTTTGGGCCATGGGACAGGGGTGGTCTGAACAGAACTTGCACTTGTCTTCTGAGTTTCAACATATCAATATATGCCTGTGAGGCCCCCCGTGTTGCTGGTTGGAAGTAGGGATGTGAAGAGAAGGGGGGTAGGCCAAGGGGAGGCGGGGGCAGCTTCCAACTGCATTGTTGCCCTGGGGCTGCTATTGGACTCAAGTGATGTTGTTGTCACTCTGTTCTATACTCCATAAATCCTTTTTTCCCTCTAAGGGGAAAAGATGTTTTCATAACCTATGAATTTAATTAATTTTGCTTGAATCTTCAATTAAGGAAGTTGAATGATACACAGCTGAATGCAGTATATTTACTGATTCTTCAAGCGTTCATTCAGAAGGCACCAATATGGTATCTTCAATAAATATTTGCACTCCCAGTGCAGATGTGGCACTAATCAGAGTGCTATAGGGGAAAATATAGATTAGGCCCCGCCCCTACTTTTAATGTACTTCCATTTTTAGAAAAGATCTTTTGTCACGAGAGCCATTTCTAGTATACTAAAGTTAACCACCATGTGATTGTAGCATTTACAGTAACATCATGCTTGTGTCTGGCATCTGTGCTTGTCTCCTTGTTAATTCCTCAACCTTTGCATTTATTTTTCATGTTCACAAAGGTTAATTGACATCGACTACTGTCTATATGAGGAATTCCTTGGTGAGTCTTAGTGGTGGCCACTTTGCAAAGTTTCAGTTCAGTTGAGCAGAAACTTCGATAGTCAATCTGCAGGGCTCTTTGGAAGCCTAACACTTAATTGTAGTGCACTACCCCTGACTGGGCTGGATTGTTAGGCATGGGGGGAAGTTTGATTTTCTTGCCTCTCTCTTTCATATGGCTTAATCCTCTGTACACTGACTCCCTCTTCAGGTTCTTATAGGAATTTTCTCCCTTTGCTAAGACGTATGTGGACAGAACAGTAATGATTTACGAGTGGTACTCTGATGCCTTGGGCTGAGGTAGGGCAGTAAGACCACAGTACGTTTGTATACTGTTTTTCAGTTGGTATACAAATTAATATACATAGTGGTGTTTTCCATACATCAATGCTATAGAGTAGGCAGGGCAGACATAATCCCCACTGCACTGCTGGGAGATCTGAGGCTAAGGTCACAGTGCTAGGTGATGGAGCAGCAACTGAGACGCTGGATCTTCTGACTCCTCGTCCAGTACTTGTCCCCTACTTGGACCCATTTCCCTTGGAGTGAGGATCAACCCCCCATACTCTGCACATTTTGAGAATGAGTGACTCTCAAAGATGTCACTGCTTTATTCTGAGTTGGTTAATTGACTCCTAGTCACTCACTTTCTATACCTTGAACTTCTGTGGGTGGTGCTTGCACATTGTTCTCATTTTCTTCCACTGGCTAGCCTTTTGGAGCTTGAAAGTATTGTCACTTAAGGAATACAATATATTTGTCTTACAGCAAAACATATAGCGATAAATACAGAATTACATGTGCATGTGTATTGTGATTTTATACCTATTATCACCAGCTGGAATCAATGTAAAAAGCCAGGTTGGGGGTAATTCAGCCTAATTGTTGATGGTTTACCAGAGGCAGAGAAATCATATCAATTTTTTCTCAGGTGAGTAAGGGTTTAGGGTTGAGATGTCTATCTAGCATGGCACTGTTACCTTCTCGTAAAATCACCTCCTTATCCTTTGCCATTTGATCCAGAGAAATAACACCCATAAGGTTAGGAAAATGGGACTAATACCACCCTCCCCCCCAGCTTCCTGTTGCACGTCCACAGGCTCAGTAATGGTGCCCAGCCTGTGTCCTGGCTGGGGCTTCATGCAGACCCGTGGCGGTCTGTCCCTGCCTGTCTGTGCAGAGCACCATCTGTGGTTGCTGGCCCCATGGCAGTGTCACATCTCTGGGGATGGGTAGACATAAGAAGCCTCCAAGCCTCCAGCCCTTCTGCCTGAGGTGGACTGCCAGCTCCTAACACGTCTTCCACTGATGCCTCAGTTTCACAGTATCTAAGGACCCCAGAGGGGCCCCAGATGGACACGGGTGCACCCCTGCCCACACTCCGGGCTTTTCAGGTTCATGGAAGAAGCTGTGTGGCTTTGGAGCTCACTTTCTATAGCCCCTGACTGTCTTGATGGGTGGAGATTATCAGAGATTTTCCATGCAGCAAGCATGAATTTACAAAACAAAACTCATAGGTGGAATAATCTTGCCAAACTCACAGTTATGATATTGGGGCCTCATTCTATTTTAAATTCCTTTGCCACTGAGCATGAATTGTGTGGAATTGCAGTATCCCATGTGGTCTCTCCCTGGATTAGGTGTATGTAGACATCTGCTGACCAGCACTTGCAGAGGTTGAATTCTTACCTAGTGCTGCTTGCAGGGAGTGTTGTAGCCAAAGCCTTTTAAATCAAAGGGAATCATCAGGGAGAACAGAACGTAATCTCCTGCCCTTAAGAGACAGGCTCTACTGTTGTTCCATTAACTGTCTGCCTTAAATATCTGAATGGTTTAAGTAACTAGAGTGCATTTGTCTCCCTGACTTTGTCCTCATTAGGCAGGATGAGCGTTAAACACGCACACGCGTGCACACACACGCACACGTGCACACGCATGCACTCTGCGGTCTGGTTCCTGTGAGCGTTCAGTACATGTTGCTACTTATCACTCATTGAAATATATGAGATCTCTGTTATGAAATGTTCTGTCTCCAAAAACAGCTATTGCTTCTCTTTTAGGAAAATCTCCTTGGCTGGATCCCTGGAACTCTAAAATCATGGCTGCTCTTTAAAAAAACGTTATTGCATTTCAGACAGCTTGGATGTAAAACAATGAGGCCGGGAACCAGAACGTTTTGCTGGTGGGATGGAAGGGCCGATGAGGACAGATCAAAGGGCCGCCTGGGCTAGCTAGTCTGATGGGTCTCCGGGGACAGCTCCTGGGGAGAAACCTGTTACTTGATGAGGGCCAGCCCATCAGCCCTGATACCCCAGTTTGAAGGTGATTATTGGAAGCAGTCACAAATTTTCTCCCATTTGTGCCCTTGACACTGTCTGGGCTATTATAAACAAAAAATAAAACTAAAAAGATCGTCATTAATTAACTAGTTAATTCATTTATATATTATGGATTGAATGTGTCTTTTAAAAATTCATATGTTGAAGTCCCAGCCCTCAGTGTGATGGTATTTGGAGGTAGGACTCTTGAGAGGTGATTAGGTTTAGATGATGTCATGAGGGTGGAGCCCCCATGATGGAATTAGTGTCCTTGTAAGAAGAGGAAGAGACACCAGGCTACAGCTGTCTGCACGCCAGAAAGAGGGCTCTCACCAGGAACCAGACCTTTAGGCACCTTGATATCAGACTTCCTCGACTCCAGATCTGTAACGTTTAAGCCACCCCGTCTATGATATTTGTTATGGCAGCTTGAGCAGGCATATATTTTAATTAGCACTTAATTTAACTTATATATTTTAGTTACCACTTAATTTTCATCTTCCTCACTGGACTGTGAGCCACATGAGGGCAGGAGCCACCTGTGTCTTGTCCACTGCCGTGTTCCTGGCACCTACCTGGGAATATGGGAGTGGTTGATGCTCAAAGAAAACTTGTGTAATGGGTGAGGAGGCACATGGCAAACTAGGGATGAGGCAGATGACTAAGACATAGTCCCTGTCCCCACAGGTTAATGGGGGTATTGAAGGTGACTGGACACTTTTGTTTATTATAATGTGAGTTACTGTTTCTTAAGTAACTTATGATGCACCCAGCACTTTTAAAATTTTAACTCTAGAAATAACTTGATCAGGTAGGTATTTTTTCTTTTACAAAGGAGGAAGCAGTGTGAAGGAACTTGAATGGCTTACCCAAAGACCTACTGAGTAGAGAATCTTGTCTTCAAACTCAGGTCTGGGTCTCCAGCTTCTCTGCAGTGCTGCCGTCTTCGAACATTTGTGCTTTTCCTTCTCTTTGTGCTTTAAGGCCAAGCTTTTCTGATTTTCTTAGCTAGAGAACTAGAGGAGATAGAAAACGTTTAATTTTAAGTAGAATTGTTACATGAAGAAGTTTATATTTTAGTTGGTCACATGAGCTTTGTCTTCAAAATACCTGCCACTGTTGGTTTCTTCCTGAGTGAATGCAGGTGTTGCTGAGCTCAGAGCCGTCAGTGGGGAGAAGAGGCTGAGTGAGCCCTCCCCCTTGAGCTATTCTTATTGTCACCGTGGGTGGGCTTGTGGGACATAGAGTGAGCCTGTGCTGAAAATCAAGGAGGGGTGAGGTGGGCAGGCAGGCTGGCCAAGCTGGCCAACTGAGGGTGGTGTGGCTGTTCTCTTCTTATATCTCTGAAGAGTGACCTGGGGTACTCCTCCACCACCAGAGGTTAGGAGCAGAGCCTGGAGGAGCTGTTCTGGATAGCCCTAAGCCCAGTTCCTCAAGCCCGCACACTCATTAGAAGGGGATCAGCCATGGAGGTAGGGGGCCAGGTGGCAGCCTGGCTTCTGGCTGTGTGACCACTCTGCCTGAAGGTTCCAGGAATCCCCACTCACTAGGGCGTCTGGAGCGGAGCTGAGGCAGTTGCTGAGGCAAGGAGGGAGAGAGCCAGAAGATAACGTGTTTGTTTCCGTGCTCTGAATTCCTCAGTGTTCCACCCACAGAGAAGGAAAAGTGTACGATGCTGGGTCCCCAGCTCCTCAGGCTGAAGATTCACCCTCGTGAAATTTGATTTGCCGAGTAGGTACCTTTAGGCAGTGAGATGGTAGAGTGGAGAATTCTGCGTTCCAGCCGCAGGCTTGATCTTGTGTAGGTGCCAGTGTAGCATAGAGCTGACTCCCTCAGAGAGCGTGCTCATACGTTTTGGCTTAGGCAGGGAAATCGCAGACTCGAAGCCTGCCCTGCCCTCTCATTCTACAGATAAGGAAGCAGAGGCCCAGAGAGGTTAGATGAACGAACCAAAATATTTGGGCTCTCTTTTGCCTTTAGCTTTGGCTTCCAGACCCATTCAGAACCAGCAGACCCAGGCTCTAGGGCACACTGATTAAGTCTGGGCCTTCCCCACAGTGGAGGGAATGAGCAAAGACACAGAGGGCAGGTTAGCTTGAGTGGCTCTGTAGCTGGAGTGTATGTGCAGCGGTGCATGGGACACCCTCCTCTCAATTACTAGAGGGCTGATAACAGTCATCTTGAATTGCCTTTACTCCTGTGGGGTAGAGGAGGGGACTTCATCAGAATCACCTGGGGAGATAATTTCCCAAAGCCCGTGCACAAACTCTGCTTGCCTCTCCCCACCAAAAGTGAATCCAAAATGGCAGAAGGGATTGTGGTGAGCCTGGGTATTTGTAAGTACTTTGGATGTGCCCCTCCCTTCCTGAGACCTGTTGCGGTACTACCTGGCGATGGTAAGCTCCTTGAGGGAGGGTCTCATCTTAAGTGTCCACAGCATCAGATGGAGGGTCCAATTCACTAGACATGTGTTGAATGGATGGATGAAGCAGATGGCACTGTAGAGATAAGAAAAGATCTAGACAGAAAGGACTGGGCCCTGGAATGTGAGGAGGCCGGGAAGCTACTTGGTCAGTACGTATTTATTGAGCCCGGCCATCTTCAGCCATCTTGCTGTCCGACCCTCTGTCAATAAACATAAACACTGTTTTGCCCTTGACCTCAAGAGTTAAAATAATACATAGCTTAATTGGTCATCATTAATTCTACTTTGAATTTATTATAGATAAATGTGGCCTTGAAAAGAATCACTCCTACGCTGAGCCCATGCATTTTATTCGGATCCTCCCAAAGGTGCAGGGGTAGTAAAACAAATAAAATTGGCCTCCCACCTGCACCCTCGCATCGATAGCGCATTTGCTATTGAGTCCAGGCAAATGGCCGTTTGCAGGGTTGGATGAGTAGTTAAGCCACACAGGCACAATGTAATATGACAACATTCTTCATGGTAATATCGTCCTTCCCCTCATTACATTTGAACATAGATTGCCAGCATGTGAGGCTTCCAACCTTGCTCTCTATTCGTGAGTTGAGTTCTTCAGATAAGGTGAAGCCCACATGTGCTCCCCAGAAATTATTAGCCTATTTGTAAGCCTAAACAAAATCACAGCTATTGTCTCTAAGAACTTAATTTGCCACAGCTCTTTTCTTCCTATCCTTAATTATGTATATATTTATAGACTTGAGCCACCTGCCTGCTCAATGCTCATGTATAACCGTATGTCTTATGTGCTACTTAATAGCTCAGGGCGCTTCCTTTATACTCTCTTTGCTTCAAACTCTACATTTAAATATCTGTATTCAGCTCGGCTTCTGAGTATTAAAACATTTTTTCTCCACTTCCTTAAAAAGCTGCAAACAAGACTTTCAGCATTTTATCTGGACCAAACAGTAGTGGTTTTACACAAGAAACGAGAACTCTAAGTAAATCTATGTATTTATATGACTAAAGTGCATTATAAAAGGAAGCAATAAATCCAGTTTTCTGCATAAAAGGGATTAGATTTTCCAGTTTACCTCTGCACTGGGATTAATAAAATGTGCAACAAATAGCTGATGGAATGATCCATTTGAAGTTTGTAAAGGCATCTTGGGAAGCTGGCGGGAGTAGCCTTTTATTTTTTCAGCAAAAGGATGCCTGTTAATTTTTTGATTCAGTCTTGTTCCTGAATGACTGTTTTAAAATGAGCTGAGAGACTGTTACCTGCCCATTTCTGCATGGCTGAGCAAATTCCCCCCTAAATCCAAGTTTCTCTTCATTTCCATCACTATACATCTCCAAATTACAGAGAATTCATTCCTGAGCTGGAGAGGTGCCAGAAGTTTCTCATCTAGCTGTCTGTTGGGCTGCCTTTTTCTTTCCCCTCTTTGAGGCTTTCTGATGCCTAGAGTGAGCTCAACTCAAAGGTTTCCAGCCTCACACTCGCCTCACATTCCCCCACAGTCACACCGAGCTCTGGGATTCAGAGGAATACCGTGTGCCAGCAACCGATTCACAGGCTCCTTTTACCTGCAGGTGTTCCAGAAACTTCAAAATGCGTCTGGTAATGTATTTGCTCCTCTAACATGCCACTTTGGCATGCATTATATGCAGCTGCTTATTATTTTAAAAAAATCTGTCTTCTGAAAAACATGCATGCTAAAATGTCAAAGGGGGCTTAGAGGACCGTGTAAGCTTAATTATTGGTCTAGGTACGTGTGTGTGTGTGTGTGTGTGTGTGTGGTTAATGTAGGCATGTTTGCATAAATATGTATTTATGTACACACTTGTCTGCATAGACAGATTTCACTAAAGGAATCTCATTGAAAGCACTACTTTTTATGTACATCCAGGTTTTCTAATCAGATCTGTAAACATCTTACACAGCAGCAAGTAGAGGAAAAATACATTTTTCATCCCTATGCAAACGGCATGTTGTAGGCACCTATTTGAAAAACCCTCCTTTCTTTCTTAAGAAAAGGTGATTTTGTGTGTGTGTGTGTGTGTGTGTGTGTGTATAGGGAGTGTTGGTTTTTGAAAATTTGGAGAGAAGAGTTATCTTGCTGCTGCACGAGAATCTCTACCCCATGTTACCTGCCTTCTTAAAACTCAGTAATCACTGAGGGGAAGGGATGTGGTTCTGCTTCAGAGTAACCCCACGGGGACGTTGAGCCGCAGTGTTCAGCAGGCATTTTAGGTATTCTAAATACTAGTGCTTGAATAATAAGTAGATGGGGTAGATTTGCTATCACCGAGTCCTGCTATGTTTCCTGGCTTGTAGAAATTGCATTCACACTGTACGTTTAGAATGTGCATGTGTTTATTGAACTCTAGTAAAGCAGCATGAGGGTGTGGGTTCATAAACCACATTATTTATTTGCCAGTGTTGGGTGCTAGATTCTAAAATTAAGAAATTATTTAGCAATTAATAATACATTCAGCTTCCCTTGTCTCATTGGGTGAGATTTACATCCTGGGGACTTGCTCTTCTAGTTATAGAGACAAATGATTTAAGGTTCAGACTTAATTGCTGTTTCAAATCCTTAAGCTAGAAAGATGCTTGCAGTACTTTATTTAAAAGACTTATTTTGAAAAATGTGTATGTATATTTCTAACTGTGGTGGTGAGCTAATTATGACTCTAATGTGCTATGTGTAAGATAAACAACTTTTCTTGAGTATTGCTCACTTGCACAGTAGAATTTGCTTTCTTGTCTTCATATTAATTTTACTTTGCATCCTGTCCTTGCTTTTTGAGAGATCAGTAATTACTAATTGTTGTGAAGATGAGAAAATAATGTAGTAACTCAGAATTCACAAACAAAAGTAGGTTGAATTAGCAGTCTTCTGAGAAATTAAATGAGACATATTTTCACAAGTAAGTTTTCCAAGTGTGCAGTAGGTATTGATATTTGAAAATGGAAACAAATATCAACTTAAGTAGAACAGGTTAGGATAGTGTTAATGCCCTCTTGTAGTTCCTCACTATATGTAAAATGAGGTAGTAAATAGCTTATTTTATATTGGCTATTAATGACTTTTGCTTCCTGATATTGATTATAGAACAAACAAATTAATTTTGATTTGCTTTGAAGTTGAGATGACTGTAAACTTTGGTAAAATAGTTTACTGAACTGTAACAATAAAAAGGCATATTCTTGAAAATCAGTGTGAAAACCACTTTACTTTTTGGTGTTTGAGATCCAGTATTTTATCACTTATAGAGCTGCATACTTAAGAGGATTATATGTATTTCCAAAAGAATTTACATAACTTTTAATGCTGATTTTTATCACCCATGTTCAATTCATAATTACTCAAAGCGGTACAGTAAAAATACATTTCAGTATGTACGAATGGTTCCTTGAAAGGGCATATTATATTAGAAGCCATTAAAAACCTGTTTTGGCTATTAACGTTATACTCATGTATTGCTCTGTGTGTAACTGATTTTAATTTAGGCACTATGCATTTCCAATATTTAAATACACCTAATATTGTAACCTGTTTGATGTAGGGATATTGCCTTTGAATGTGAATAACTTGATGAAGCTTTCAAATTGAATGTATAGGATGACTGAAGATTTAGTAGTGCTTTTTTGGCATGTAATGCAATGTGCATTAATGTAAATATACAGATAATGAGCTATGTAAAAACATTCATTGCATTCAACCACATTATAGAACACTTTCATCTTACTTTTGAAGTTGGTTATTTTGTTTGGAGTTAGTTTCATAGGCATAAAAAGAAGTTTTATTTTTCTGCGTTTATATGGTGCTCTGTGGTAACAGGAAAACACTCAGTGCCATTTTGTAGGGAATATCATATGTACCAAATAGAGGAAAGAGTGCCACGTTTGCCATCTGTCTCTAATTATGATTTCCTACTGGCTTTTAGATTATAGAGCAGGCCTTTATTTTTATAAAGCAGATTTATATTACCTACAATACCTAAGATGATTGTAAAACACTTCCCCCATACAATAGTTTCTCCATTGTATGACTGAGATTGTCTTATGAAACATTTCATTTTGTAAGGCTCCCATATAGAAAGAGGCTATAAAAATATAATTTGTAGACTGACCATGCATCCACAGCTGAAACATTTATCCTTTAAGTAAGCATTTATTGAGCATCACTTTGCCAAGCCATCTCCTAGCCTTGAGTAAATGGGTGGGTTGGCGGGGGTAGGTCTTGTCTAAAGAAAGAGGAGATGCTGTTCCTGCTAGTTTGTTATTAATAATTATTTATGAAGGCACAGATACCTTCAACATAGTTTGAGAATTAGATTATTTTTTGTTCTACCTAGCTTCAAAATGCTTCTATTCTTAGGGTTTGCAAGTAGAGAGGAATGATCACAGTTGGGACAGGTAGGGCAGGCAGGTTAAGGAGACTGGAGAAGGTGAGTTCTCAACCAAGTCTTGAAGGAGGTTATTAGCAGCAGCTGATAGAAAGGAGAGAAATAGGCATATTGGGTGGATGGAAAAGAAATATGGGAAGAAACAAATCATGTCAGGAGAAAAAAAGGTGATGATATTATATGGAGAAGAGGAATCATTAGGAGTAACAACAAGAGAAATTAAAAAAATTACAGGGTTGAGTTTGAAATACTTTTGGTTAATCTTCACTAGCCGTATTATATCCTATGGAAAATTCTTTGAGCAAGTGAACATTTCTTCTCTTTTATCCTATCTATCAACATCTGTAAAACAGCATTTCAAAATCTATGCAATAATGTTAATTAATATTTCTTGAGCATTTACTGTGGGCCAGGGACTGTGCTAAATACTTTAAATGCTTTATCTCATATAGTCCTCATTTACTCATTAAAATCTTCATTCTGTATATGAAGAAATTGAGATACTGAGAATTTCTGTAACTTGTCTAAGGTTGTACAAGGTCAAAAGTGGATGAACTGGGATTTAAACCTAGACTCTGGAGCCCAGCCTTCTAACCACTACATGACAAAGCCACTTCTGCTTATCACTTCATCTCTAACTCCAGATCCAGACTGGTGTGACCAGTTGCTGACTAGATGTGTCATTTAGGTCCTCTGGGAACAGATGCTGAGACAGAATTATTGAGCGAGTATTTTATTGGAGGGTAAAGATAAAAGAGGGATGAAGCAGAGTTGTGCAGGGAAGGGCTTCAGACCACAATGCAGATCTGACACAGCCTCACCCAACTTGATGGCGATCTCCAGAGGGAAGGCTGCCTGTTAGAGGAGCCCCCTGTTGGAAGGAAATGGCCAGGCCGAGTACCGCTAACCTGCTTGGTCACCGACGGGAGGTTCCCAGGAAAGGCATGGCTGTGACTCAGAAGTTGGGGCAGATTCTGAATGTTCTGTAGCTGGAGGCTGTCAGCTATCTGCAGTTATTGCAACTGAACAGCAAGTTCTTTCTCAAAGGGAGATCTGAGATGTGTACTTCCTTGGCTGCAAAGGTGATGTCTATACAAAATATACCATCGGAACCCAGGGTGAGGCAAGTTAGGTACCCAGGGCAAAGAATTTAAGGAAGCCTTCACTTTCAGGGTCATGCAAGTGCAGGGTAGGCACCTGAGAGTGAGTGTCTACACCCTGTGTGCTTTGCCAGTCTCACCCTAGTCCTCAGAACCTCATCTTCAACACACTTGGAATTTTGCTCATCATCCTCCTCTCCAAAACATGCCCTTCTTTCAGTCTTCTCTCCCAGGCAGATCCAGTAACTGCTTAATGGGTCCTTTTATCTTCAGTGTGTTTTCTACCATCCTACTCAGGTCTATCCACTGCCACAGCATCATCTGAGTTAAATGCAGCCCTGGTTTATAATTTCGATGCTTAATACTGTTCGTTGGTTCTCTGTAGCCTAGAGAATAAATTCCCAGCTTCTTTCTATGGCACAGAAAGACCCTGTATGATCTGATTGTGTGGACAATTTGGACCCAAAGCTGGAGGAATTTCATTACTACAGCTAAGGAATAGCAAAAGTGTTTACTTATATATATAGAAAGGTTGTATTTAATTTTGGTGTTGAAGGATGGGTAGGAATTTGTAGAGTTGAGAAGCTGTTTCATACAGAAGAAGCAGAATGAGGTGATTTGGGGGTGATTAGGGGAATGGAAAATTTAGCTGGAATTTAGAAAATATATAAGAGGTTAATGGGAAATATGCCCAGAAAAATAACTCAGAATCGATCAAAGAACTGTAGCCATGGAGTTTAAGTTTCCCGCTACAGGTTTTGGAGCAGAGAAGTGACATGATGGAAATGATCTTGTGTGAAGGTGAATGTGGTTATGGTGTCGAGGCTGCACTGGATGGAGAGCAGTCAGGAGTCAGGCAGATCAGTTAGGAGGGCCTTTTGCTACTCCAGGCAAGAGGAAGTGAGATCTTGAACCCAGTGTGTAAAGGATGGAAAAGATGTGGGAAAATATGAAGTAAGGGTGGACAGGACTCCAGGATTGATTAAAGGAAGGGGTTCAGGGAAGAGAGTACTCAAAAGGGACTTAAAAATTTGAATTGCGTTCCAGGAGGCTGCTGTATGGGAACCAGAAATGGACAGGAGGAGGCTCTCGTTAAGGGAAGACAACAGGAGTCCAAGAACTGTGTGTGGGTGGACCATCTCACTGATTTCCCCAAATAAATGACATACAACTATTTTCATTTTTCTCTCTCTCAAGCACTGCTTATTCAGCTCCTCAAGTTTTGCCTAATTTTTAATTCACTGTCATAATCCCTTGAAAAAAGATTAAGGCATAGAAGACAAAAGCTATGTTTATAGACACCAACCATTCTGACAGAACTTAGGTTCCTTTTTCTAAATTAAAATGTAGAAATACCTGTTTTGGATCCTCACAATTTCTAGCAGCCAGTTTGAGTGAATTATTATTATACTTTATTTTATTTATTTATTTATTTATATTTTTGGCTGAGTTGCGTCTTTGTTGCTGCGCACGGGCTTCCTCTAGTTGCGGCAAGCAGGGGCTACTCTTCGTTGTGGTGCGCGGGCTTCTTATTGTGGTGGCTTCTCTTGTTGCAGAGCACGGGCTCTAGGCACGCAGGCTTCAGTAGTTGTGGCACGTGTGCTCAGTACTTGTGGCACGTGGGTTCTAGAGCTCAGGCTCAGTAGTTGTGGCTCACGGACTTAGTAGTTGTGGCTCACAGGCTCTAGAGCGCAGGCTCAGTAGCTGTGGCGCACGGGCTTAGTTGCTCTGAGGCATGTGGGATCTTCCCAGACAGAGCTCGAACCCGTGTCCCCTGCATTGGCAGGCGGATTCTTAACCACTGCGCCACCAGGGAAGTGCCTAGACTTTATTTTTTAAGAAGATGTCTTGGCTCTGTATACACCTGATCCTGGCCAGCAGGACTGGCCCATTTCATTGAAGGTCTTTGTTCACAGGGTAGATAGAAGAGCCGACATTGTTTTCATGAGATGCAGACACCTTCTCAGAGAGAAAACCTGAAGCCGCTGCCTCCCACTGCCTCACAAAGGGACAGAGGCTATTGATTTAACATAAACAGAAAAAAAGACTAAATTTCTTTGCAAATAAATTGACATAATATAGGATTATGATGTATAATTGAAAACCCAATTTTCAGTGAAAGAGAAATAATGGCAAAGACTTAATGCTAAATAAGCTTTAGGTACAGAAATGATGGTAAGTCTTTTATGGATTTGCAATGTAATGTGAGGAGCTCAAAGCAAATATTTAATTGCCCTTAAAACTGAACACCATAATAGTAAAATTTGCATATTCTTCCAAGCTTTCTTATTTTACTGTGTAGTGCTGGAAAACACTTGTGGTAATATTACATTAGCATCCATGGGGTACAAAAAAGTAAACTTTGAAGAACTGATCAAATTAACCTCCAAAGGCTACTGCATGGCCATATACAGACAACCTGTTGCCTAACAAGCGGTGATAATCAAAAGATAAGCTCTGGTAACGTGTGTTTTGTGACGATGATAACATAGATCTGATGCCCATTCATAACTAGGGTTGCCAGACGCAGAAATACAGGATTTACATACTCTGACCACTAGAATATGAAGCTATATAAGATGTGTAGTGATGAATTGGGAGATTGGGATTGACATATATACACTAATATGTATAAAATGGATAACTAATAAGAACCTGCTGTATAAAAAAATAAATAAAATTCAAAAAAAAATAAGTATTTTAAGGTGAAAAAGAGTAGAAATCTTCTCTGTTCCAGATGTAGATATAGGACAGTATGTTATCTTGATTGCATTAAACGAAAAAAGTAATAAGACTGCAACATGAAAGGGAGGGGGGTCTGTCTATGTGGCCTTGGGTGATTCTGTACTGTACTCTCAAGCTTCAGGGCAGCGATCTGTACTGGATGATAGGCTAATGAGCTAAGTACTATTGGTATTACTCATTTTTCAGATGAGGAAACTTGGCTAGAGAGGTTCAGTAACTTGTCCAAAGTCACACTTCAGGTAAGTAGCAGAGCAGATTTGAACCCAGGGCCTGAACTCTCACACACTGTGCTGGGCATGGTGGGTGTGAGCATAGCAGTGATTGGCCGGCTTTCGTACCCAGAAGCTTCTTCTCTAAGCTCTCCTCCTTCTTGCTGCTTTTCTTATCTCCCTTGGGTCCTTTCTGTATACAGTAAGGAAATACAGTTGTAAACTCAGGAACCAGCGCCAAACCTAGTTTTCTGATGGACTGATAGTGAGTTGCTCTCTGAGATAAAAATAATGTTGCTACCATAGTCTAGGGATGTATGTCCCTGCAGTGTGGGCGTCCATCTGCTCATCCTCACCCAACTATGTCACTTTTCTTAAATGGGCTTTGTTGATATTTGGAATTGGAAAACTTTAATTCTGCCTTCGATTTTGGTCTACACAGGACAATTTGAGCTCGCACTTTATGGGAGAGAGCAAATTGCCACTATGTGATCACATGCATACTATTAAAAGTGCATGAACATTCTAAGCATACAGAACTCTGATGAAGGAAGGATTAGGTGTGATACAGCCCCCGGTAAGCTCTGTTTATTCACATAGAGCTGTTTAGCCTCCTTATGCATCTCATTCTGAAGACATGATGTAGTGGAATCAGTACAAGCTTCAGAATCAGACATGCCTAGGTACAAGTCCTCCTTCTGTCACTGGGGCAAGCCATGGTAATATCTCTGAGGAATGGGGATAATTCTTTGTATTGATGTGAGGATCAAGTGGTGCAGTATCATTTCTGGCATAGAACAGGTATTTAATAAATGTGTTTAGCTCATCAGTAGGGGTAGTTGCATAAGTGGTTAAAAGTACCTGACTCAGGACCCAAACTTCCTAGGTGCAAATCTGAGCTCTGCCACTTAGCAGCTGAATGACGTTGGGAAATGTATTTAACTTCTCTGTGCCTTAGTTTTCTTGTCTGTAAAATGGAAATGCTGAAAGTACCCTCCTCATAGGATTGGTAGGAGGAATGCATGACTTAATGTAAATAAAACACATAGAACAGTACCTGGCATGAAGTAAGCACTCCATGGCTGTTAAGCCCCTCTCTATGAGCTTCAGTTCGCTTCTACCTTATTTCTTCTCAGAGTGAGGAGGCTGGCCGTTCACAGGAGGTACACTTAAAGGCAGGCATTTCCAGTTTCTTGGTATCTAAGACCTACAGATACTTATTTTAATCCAGTGTCCACTGAACCATTAATATCATACACCTCAGTCTAACGGTTTCTTGTAGAGTCCATACCCATCGTTGATGAAGGATGGGCTCCCACATACCAGTTGTGGGGGGAAGAGTAAATTAGTACAGCCATCTTTAGATGGCAGTTTGTAATATCAGCATTTTAAAGGCACATCTCTCTTGGCCTATCAATTTTACTTCTAGGAATTTTCCTACGGGGCTTCCCTGGTGGCACAGTGGTTAAGGATCCACCTGCCAATGCAGGAGACACGGGTTCGAGCCCTGGTCCGGGAAGATCCCACATGCCACAGAGCAACTAAGCCCAAGTGCCACAACTACTGAGCCTGAACTCTAGAGCCCGCGAGCCACAACTACTGAGCCTATGTGCCACAACTACTGAAGCCCGCGTGCCTAGAGCCCGAGCTCCACAGCAAGAGAAGTCACCGCAATGAGAAGCCCGTGCACTGCAACGAAGAGTAACCCCCCTCACCACAACTAGAGAAAGCCCACACAGAACAATGAAGACCCAACACAGGCAAAAATAAATAAAATAAAATAAATAAATTTATAAAAAAGAATTTTCCTACAGATGGTCTCATATAACTGAGCAAAGACGTGGTGGAATCGTTGGTTGCAGCATTGTTTATGATATTAAAAACCTATAAACAACTAAGTATATACCCAGCAAAAAATACCTAAATAATATATGGTATATCCATGCAATGGAGTACTGTAGAGGAGATTTTAAAACTGTTAGAGCCATACAAGTGGATATGAAAAACTATACAAGCATATTTTTAGGAGAAAAATTAAGCATCTTTCAGAGGAGACCGTATAGTATGAATGATACTGTTTGTGTTAAAAAAATAGATTAATGTATATATATCCATTTGCTTATTTAATCATAAAAATATTTCCAAATATATATGAATGTCAGTAGTGATTGCCAATGAGAAATGGAAATGTGCATTTTACGTTTCACTGTATGTGTACTTACTATTTGAATTGTTTAACATAGACATGTATTGCTTATACAATTTAAAAAATAGTCAAGTCCCTTTCTTCCTCCTACCCCGAGATATTAGTTTTTAAAAAGATTAGTCCTTCATGCAAGTATAATCCTAAGCCTTGGTATAATATTTTTGAATTATTGAGCCAAGTATCATCCTAAGTTAAAACAGAATGTGTATCAACTCACTGCCAAAGCTCTGGTTTGCTCCCAAGGAGCAGAAACCAAAATTACTAAGGAGATTTCCTAACATCAAGTCACAGGAGAGCCTTAAGTCCTGCGGCAAAAATTCCTGCTATTTAAAAGTTCATGTACTTAGAGAGTAAACATTAAATCAAAGAGCATTAGATGGGAGAAGGGAACGTTGAGTCAATAACTTTTCCTCAGGACTTATTAAATTGAATGCTAAACATAGGGAAATATTACACATGGGATTTTTTTGCATTAAGGTTTTTCGGTATTTCTAAAGCTCCTTGCTCCGTCTTTTGCAAAATGCTATACAAAAGTTGCACTGCTTTTGGGTTTTGAGGACAGAAGTAATTTGCATGCAGGGGTTAATCAAGGTTCCTTGCTCTTTGTACTTTTAAAAGTGCTTACACACACATTGTCTCCTTTGATACTCACAGATGAGGTATTTAAGACAAGTATTTTAAAGCTCATTTTCTACATAAGGATCTGAGGTTTGGAGAGGTTAAGTGATAAGCTTAAGCCAGTCAGTGTGGAGCTGAACACACAAGGGTCCTTGGTTACGTCTTGGTTGTCCTTTCCACCACCAGTCAAGGGCACAGCTGCGAAGCAGAATCACTCTTGTGGTTGTGAAGTTGGTTTAGTATTTTTGTGGAATCACTGCTATTCTGGTGTAGGAAGACCTAGGAATGCCCAATTGAACTTCCTCCCCATTGTGAATAATAAATATGCGCATTTAAATGGTTAAGGGACATCTAATAAAATCCAGATGGATCCAGGTTCCCATTCCCCTTACTAGCTACATACTAGCTATTGTTCCCTCATCTATAAAATAGGAATAATGATAGCTTTAATCTTCCACGGCTGCTATTAGAGTTTCAATAAAATAATGTATGAAGAGTGCATGAAGCATAGCAAAGGGTCAATACATACATTTACAATAATCATTCTTAATAATATTACAAATAAGTCAGAGTCCAGGTCAGTGCAGCAGGCAAGGCTCTGATAGAGGCCAGAGCTTTTGTCCACCTGGTGGTGACTGCAGGAGCTGCATCCCAAAGTGGGCACCAATCAGTTTCTTTCCTTTTGAAGGAAACCTCCTTGGAACCACAAAGAACTAAGCAAGAGCAGAAAAGTTGCCTAAAACTTCACTGAGCCTCAGTGCTCAAGCAACGGCTTGGTCTAAAGAGATGACCCCCAAATTGAAACAGAGCCCACCAGTTTTCCAGTTTATGGTCAGCAGTGAGATGAAGTAGGTAAAAAGACCCAGTCACCCAGGGCTTTAACAAAAGGATAGTCACCTCCCCTAAAAGAGCATCCCTAAGATCTTCTTGCTCCGGGACTTTGTCTTCAGTCTCTTAAATTTCAACTTCTTAAGTCAGATTTTAGGGGAAATCCAAAAAGCCAGAGCTCAGAATTCACACAGTGAATGATGAAGGACTCTATTTGCTATTTAGCTGAAAAGTACTTTGCTAATTCTTCTTTTGAGTTTTTTAAGCTTATTTTCCTTTACTATGCAATAAATATATGCTTACTGCAGAAAATGTAGAGTCAAAATAGAAGAAAAAAAGTCCTTAGAAAGAAAAGAAGCATTATTCATATTTATTTTGGTATGTAGTTATTGAAAGTTTTATAAATAAGTATATTTATTTTTATGAAAACTGTAAAGCACTGTACAAATAGTTTATGGCCTTTCAAATCCTAGCAGAATATTACGCACATATTTTCATGTCAACAAATGTTTTTCTATAACTCCGTTTTCAATGGTTGCATAGTATTCCTTTGGGTGGATATTTCATTATTTAATCTTCTAATGTTGAATGCTTAGGGTTTTTCCTTCCTGCAAGAAAAATTTTCTTGAAAAATCATTGTATAAATCTTTAATTTTTAAAAATAAATTCCTAGAAGTGGAATTTCTAGGTTTATGTGTAAATGCATTTTTAAGGCTTTTGGTGTCAAATTGCCTTCCAGTTAAATTTTTACCATTTTTATCCTTACTATTAGTGTGAGTGCAACTAGATCAATGACTGTTTCAGTAAACATGACTTCTATTCATTTATTGTAAAAGGCGAATACGTTTACACTAGCCTGTATTGCTATGCCAAGCATAGAGTACTTCTTATTAATGCCACCTTCTCGTTTTGTTGTTATACTCCAAACATAATATATCCATAAAATAGTTTGTTAATTGTATTTGGGAGGTTGGTGATGATATCAGTATAATATGATTAGCTTTTGAAAGAAAATGTTGTAACAGAAAATGTTGAGATAATTTAGAGGAAAGCTTACTACAAGCAAACTTCCACTGGAGCCGATTAATTCCACCCACATACCCTTTTCAAGGTGTGAGAATAAAACAATCGAGGGCATGTAAACTCTTCCACTGTGGTTATCATCACATCAATTTTCTCAAGGGTTGAAAGTAACCCTGCCTGATTTTTTCTGTATCACACTAGGGTTCACAATAGAAATGTTAGGATTGGAACATTTTCAGTAGAAATTACTCTTGACACCAGCCTTGCTGTCAGAGTAATTCCTGCTGGAAAGTAAGTGTCTGAACTAATGGTCTAATAAACTGAGTTAGTGTTTCAGCTTGGCAAAGGATTAATTAGGGGAAGAGAAACTAACATTTATTTGGGTTCTTTATTTGACAAGCCCTTTATTATTACATTATTGCAATTAATACTCCCTAGAAACCTATGAGGTAGGTATTACCATGGGCATTTTACAGTGAAGGAACTGAAATTCAGTCAAATGAAGTGTCTTGCCTAAGGCCACATAGCTGTTGAGCTGTAAAGGTGGGGTTTGAACCTGGGTTCCCTGCTTCTGGAGCCCGTGCTCTGTATACTGCTCCTTTTCACCAGTTACACAGCAGGCCCGACTGTTTCTCTTCTAGAATATTCATTGTAAGCACAACTACACTTTTAACCAACTAACCTGCAGTTTCCCACTTAAAAAATCACTGTGTTAGGCAGACTTAGAGACTCAATCCACTTATAAGTGCTGTGTCAGTCAAGGTACTTTTGTAGGCCAGAAACAGAAAATTTGCTGTCTTGTCTAACCAGATATCCTGAGACAGAGGGGTTCTAGGTTTTTCAGAGGCTCAGTAATTATGTTCAATGGGAGAAGAGTATACTGTTGCTTTTCTAGAAAGTTTTTTTTTTATATAACCACCATCTAGAAATGAACATATCATTTTTTAAGTGTGGTCCACCAAATCCTTCTCGTTTCCATCACTTTTCTCTAATAGAATTCTTATTTTTAAGAATTTTTTATTATTTTTTATATTTTTTTAGTATTTTTATTCTTTACCCAAATGTTCAACTATTTTAACTCTTCTGCACTATTCCTTCTTGAGACAACTTCTAAGAATGAGGAGAAAGTAAAATTTTAATGGAAAGTGAAGATAGCTCCAATAGTGCCTGTGTACTAGACTTAGATCAATTTTTTGCTTAAAAAAAATCAGTGATGTCTTATAGGGGAGCATTAAGTAAAAGAGACCTGCATTTTCTATCATGAATGAATACTCGGATTATCTCTTATTTCAGAAAGTTTAAAAAGCAAGTTTTTTTAATCTTCAGGCTTGTATTAGCATAATTGAAACAAAAATTGAAGCGGTGGGATATCCATCAATTGCCAAAGTAATTAGTTCAATAAAATTATGTGTTGATTCAAGGGGGAAAACAAGTTAAATAATTTCTAAATTGAATTGCCTTATTAATTGAATTGAAACAATCAATTCAGTTCAATGAATTATCAAGAACCTACAGTGTACTAACAGAATAAGTAATATATGCCATAGAAAGTCTTACAACCTGGTGGAGAAGAGGAGTACATAACCAACATAGAAAAAGTATCTGTGATAAACTACTACGTGAGATACAGCAAAAGTATATAATAATTATAACAGTGATAATAACTAACACACTGAGCACTTATTATGGTCAATAGTATGCTTTTATTATGCTTTACGTGTATTAACTCATTTAATTCTCACAACAACCTTAGAAGAAAAATTTCTTTTGATTAGCCCCATTTTCAGATGAAAGAACAGAGGTAATAGGGAGGGATAAAGAGAGTCTTGTGGGGGTGCAATTAATTCTGCCCGAGGAGGTGCGGGGCTCATTTTTTGGGGAAAAGATATGGAAAAAAGGTGACCTTTTAACTAGGATTGAGGGAAGAGGTGTAGATAAAAAGGCTTACCAGTGGGAAAAAATGGTGTCTGCAAAAGCATGTTTGAAAGACCTTTTCATGTCACACTTTGGTTTGGCCGAAGTACTGTGATGTGGGGAATAAGTGGAGGTGAAGACAAGGAAAACTGTGGCTATATTGTCTGGACCATGTATGTCAAGCTAAGGAGCCAGGGCTCTGTCTGTCATTGGTCAACACTATCTAAAATCTTTAAGAAGGATAGTGACATGATAAAATGTGGCTTTAAAAAGATGATTCTGGAAAAGAATGCAGAGAAACAGATTGAGATAAGAGAGGCTGGTGAGAGCAGGAGTGTACAAGATTATTGCAATGATCCAGAACAGAGACAGTAAGTCCTGGACTAGGAGACAGGGGAGGAGACCCACAGGGCTTGGTAACTTCTCAGTGAATAGTGATACCATTATCGAAATACAAGAGAAGTTGAATATTCCTAAGCAAAAACGTGAACTTTGACCAAAACACATAGCTTATAGAAAATTTACCTCATAATGGAATATAGACTTGAATGTAAAACTTATAAAAATTACAGAAGAAAACATAGGAGAAAAATTTTAATACCTAGGGCTAGGTGAAGAATTTGTAGACTTGACACTAGAAGCATGATTCTTTAAAAAAAAAAAAACTTACAAATTGGATCTCATTAACATCAGAAACTTTTGTTCTATGAAAGACAAAACATCATTTCATCAAGAGAATGAAAAGACAAGCTGCAGACTGGGAGGAAATATTTGCAAACCACATATCTGACAAAGAATTTATCTACAATATATAAAGAACTCTTAAAATTCAAAATTCAACAGTAAATAAATGAAACAATCCAATTAAAAAATGAGCAAAATACATAAACATACATTTCCTTAAAGGTGATATACAGTTGACAAGTAAGCATGTGAAGAGATATTCAACATCTTTAGTAAAATGCGAGTTAAAACAATGAGATATCATTACCTATCAGAATGGCTAAAGTAAAAAGTAGTGACAGTACCAAATGCTGATGAAGATGTCAAGAAACTGGATCACTCACACGTTTCTGGTGAGAATGTAATATGGTAAAAACCATTGTGGAGTAAATATGGCAATTTCTTACAAAACTAAACATGTGCTTACCATACAAACTAGTGGTTGCATGGTTGGGCATTTTTTCCTGAAAATGAAAACTATGATGACACTAAAGCTGTACACAAATGTTCACAGCTTTATTCATAATAGCCCCAAACTAGTAACAAGCCAAATGTACTTCAGTGTGACTAGTTTACTAAACTGTGGTATGTTGTATCATAGAATACTACTCAGTAGTAAAAAGAGAAGAACAATTGATATGCACAGTTTGAGTCATCTCTAGGGAATTATACTGAGTGAAAAAAGTCAATATCAAAAGGTTACACACTATATGATTCCACTTATATAGCATTCTTGAAATGACAAAAGGATAGAGACAGAGAACAGAGTAGTGGTTGTCAGGAGTTAGGGAAGAGGGAAGACAGTGGGTATAGTTACAAAATGGTAGCATGAGGGATCCTTATGATGGAACATTATGTTATTTTGACTGTGGTAGCAATTACTCAAGCATATACATGGGATAAAATTATGTAGAACTAAATATACACACATACACACAGTACATGTGAAATTGGTGAAATATAATTAAGGAAGGTGGATTGTATCAATGTCAGTTTCCCTGTTGTGATATTTAGTTATGCAAGATGTTATCATCGGGAGAAGCTAGGTAAAGAATATGCAAGATCTCTCTATTATTTCTTACAACTGCATGTGAATCTACAATTATCTAAAAATAAAAGTTAAAAGAATAAGGAAACTAAGGCCTAGAAGGGTTAAGTAACTCACCAGGGCCACACAGCTGGTAACCAGAGGAACTAGTCTATGTGACTCCAGAGGTTACCCTGCCTTCAGCAGTTGAGAAGCGCTCAGGGTAAAAGCACAAGGAACATGGTCATTGCAAGCCTTGACAGGAAAAGAGGAGCTCACAGAAGTGACAGAGATGGTAATGCCATTTTGACCCAGTTTCTATAGCCTGAGATTTAATGGGGTTTTATTCTAGTCCTGTTCCTTAGATTTCAGATGCATCCTTGCGATGTATTATCAAGGGAAAATGGATAGACACTGTTTGCATGAGGTTGTTGGATGGGCGGTTTGGTTCTTATAAGCATGTGGTCCTCAGAGCTGGTGGGTAGGGCTGGTACCGGGTCTATTCACAGAGTCAGTGTTTAAGGACCAAGGGAGGGAAGTAAGACTACTGATCAGGAGATTTGGCCAGGGCTGAAAGGTGGGAGGCATGTAGTGGGTGTGTCATAATGGAAGATCTGGGAGGAGGGGAATGGAGTGAAGTGAAGGTCAGCTGTAAGAAAATCAAGGTGCAAGTGTGTGAAATGAGATGATTCTGGAGCTGAGTCCAGGGCTGAGGAGAGCCTGCAGGAAAAGGTCACTACCTTCCTTTTCACAAGGCCTGGGATAGCCACGGCCCCTCCCTCTGAGAGACGAGAGCTGGGCCCAACATAGCCCATTTGTCTGACTTAGTCTCAGGCTTCTACCCATTCTTTTCACTAAATTGTCCAGTTGTAAGGAATTGATCAAAGTGATCAGCTGTCTGGGTTCATGTGGGCATGACCTAAAATCCTCACCAGCTTTTAGGAAAAAGGAATAAATATGTTTTTTCTTTCTTGAGTGTTCTGATTTCCCCAGTTGATTTGTATCATAATTCCTACAAATGTAGCTAAAAAATTAAATTCCTAAGGAATAGTGAAAAACATCAGTTGAGGAACTTTAAAAATTATATTAATAATTAATGTTGACACCTAGCAACCTTAATTTGAATTTGTCCTAGTGCATTTCTGAGTACTTCAGCAGTGTCATCTTTGTAGTTCATCAATTCATCAGTTTTGCTACTGTAACGTTAATTAAAAAGAATACACCTGGGATAAATGGATGATTATAGGTGTAGGGTAGGGAAAATACAAAGTGAGTCTGTAGTGCCAGAAATCTAGGCAGTTCTCTTCCTGATCTCAAACTATATTACAAAGTTATAGTAATCAAAGCAGTATGGTAATGGCATAAAAACAGACACATAGATCAGTGAAACAGAATAGAAAACCTAGAAATAAACTCATGCATACATGATCAATTAATTTTCAATAAAGGTGCTAAGAATACACAATGGGGAAAGAATAGACTCTTTAATAAATGGTGCTGGGAAAACTGGATATTCATATGCCATGGAATGAAATTGGACTCCTATCTTACAATATACACAAAATCTACTCAAAATTGATTAAAGACTTGAATGTAAGACCTGATACCATAAAACTCCTAGAAGAAAACATAAGAGGTAAATATTTTGACATTAGTCATGGCAATGATTCTCTTGGATTTGACACCAAATGCAAAGGCAACAAAAGCAAAAATAAGTAAGACTACATCAAACTAAAAAAATTCTGCACAGCAAAGGGGACAATTAACAAAATGAAAAAAGCCTATGGACTGAGGAAAATATTTGTGAACATATATTCAATAAAGTGTTAATATCCAAAATATATAAGGAACCCATACAACTCAATACCAAAACCCCAAATAACCTGGTTTATAAATGGACAAAGAATCTGAATAGACATTTTTCCAAAGAAGACATGCAAATAGTCAATAGGTATATGAAAAGGTGCTCTACATCAGTAATCATCAGGGAAATGCAGATCAAAACTGCAATAAGATATTACCTCATACCTGTTTGACTGTCATCAAAAAGACAAGAGATAACAAGTGTTGGTGAGGATGTAGAGAACAAGGAACACTTGTGCAGTGTTGGTGGGAATGTTAATTGGCGCAGTCACTATGGAAAACAGTATAGAAATTCTTAAAAAAATTAAAAATAGAACTACCACATGATCCAGTAATCCCACTTCTGCATATTTATACAAAGGAAATGAAATCAGGATCTTGAAGAGGTATCTGTACTCCCATGTTCATTGCAGTATTGTTCACAATAGCTAAGGTCTGGAAACAACCTAAGTGTCTATCGATAGATGAATGGATAAAGAAAATGTTTTATATATACATATGAGTATCATTATATATATGTATATATACACATATATACATATATATATATATATATATATATCATTCAGCCATGAGAAAGAAGGAAATTCTGCCATTTATGACAACATGGATGGATCTTGAGGGCATTAGGCTAAGTGAAATGAGTCAGATGGAGAAAGACAAATACCGTATGGTATCACTTATGTATGGAACCAAAAAAAAGTTCAACTCATAGAAAAAGGTAGCAGAATAGTGGTTGCCAGGGTCTGGGGGGAGGGAGTAATGGGGAAAAGTTGGTCAAGGGATACAAGCTGTTATAAGATGAATAAGTTCTGAGGATCTAATGTACAGAATGGTGACTATAGTTAATAATAATGTATTGTATACTTGACATTTGCTAAGAGAGTAGTTCTTAAGCATTCTTGTGATTATGTTAGGTGAAGGATGTGTTAATTGATTATGAGAATCATTTCACAATGTATGTGTAACAAATTATCACATTATACACTTTAAAATTTTACAGCTTTATTTGTCAGTTATACCTCAGTAAAGCTGTAAAAAGAAATAAAGGCAGCTCTCAAAACCTAAAGGAGTCATTAAACACACACACACACACACACACACACACACACACACATGACAGCTTGAAGGGCACCCCCTGGCAAAATTTGGGACAGTTTAAACATCAAAATAATAATAACACTAAGGGATTATAACTCATTAAATGAAATTTTAAAAAGTCCATGGTTTCATAGTGATTATAAAAAGAAAGGAGGAAAAAGGAATGAGGAAAACTGTTCTTTTTTTAAAAATTAAGTAAGTTATTTATTTATTGCTGTGTTGGGTGTTCATTGCTGTGTGCGGGCTTTCTCTACTTGTGGCGAGCGGAGGCTACTCTTTGTTGCGGTGTGCGGGCTTCTCGTTGCGGTGGCTTCTCTTGTTGCAGAGCATGGGCTCTAGGCGCATGGGCTTCAGTAGTTGTGGCACGCAGGCTCAGTAGTTGTGGCTCGCGGGGTCTAGAGTACAGGCTCAGTAGTTGTGGTACACGAACTTAGTTGCTCCAGGGCATGTGGGATCTTCTCGGACCAGGGATTGAACTCGTGTCCCCTGTAATGGCAGGCGGATTGTTAACCACTGTGCCACCAGGGAGGTCCTGGAAAACTGTTCTTTGAAGAATGTCAGCCCATTAATGCGGAAGAAATAATGGCATTAAACAATCACTATTTTGAAATTTCTAATAAATTAAGCAAAGATCATCAATGGATGCTAAAATCATTTTGGAGATAAGGGACATTCTTATAATCTTAACATATCACCCCTCAGATGACTTAAATTATTACAAAAAGGAATATGTGCCTGTATAGTGAAACAACCCACAGGACACCACCTTACCGACTTATCATCCCTGGCATTGTCTGCTTCCTCACATGTAAGAGGAATCCAACATCACCTACCAGTACTTTTGCAAAAAATGTTAATTCAGAATATAATCATAAGGAAACAATCTGGCAAATTCAGAATCCATTTTATAAGTGGCTGGTATTTGTCTAAAAGTCAGTGTCATGAAGAACAAACAGACAAACAAAAGGCAGTGGGACTGTTCTAGTTGTAAAAAAAACTAAAGAGAAACACAGCATCCTAATACACTATGTGAATATTGGTTGGATACTAGACTCTCTTCCCCACCACCCACCTGAAGCAAAGACTGTAAAAGACATTTTAGAGACAACAGGAAAAATTTAAATACGGACTGTATACAAGATTATATTCTTGAATTAACCTGATTGTTTTTTCTTAGCTGGGATACTGTACAGCTGGTCTTCCTTATCTGAGGGTTCTACATCCACAGATGCAGGGCCGACTTCAATACGCCTTTTTATATAAGGAACTTGAGCACAAGTGGATTTTGGTATCCTCTGGGGTCCTGGAACAAATTCCCTGCTGATACAGAGGGACGACTATATTTGTGGTCCTATAAGAGATACCCCTCTTCTTAGGAGATATATGCTGAAATATTTAGGGATGAAGTGTCATGATATCTACAATGTACTTTCAAATAACTAAATTTTCTGGAACTTATGATCTGATACAGTTGGTTTAGATCTTTAATTTAGTGGTTATTAATTTGGACTTTTTCATTTCTCAAAGTTTGACAGTTCATTTAACATCCCTCTCTGGTGGTTCGAACTTTGCCTCCCATTTCATCAGCTGTTTGGTTTCTTTTCAACTTTGTACCTTCTCAGTAATGATGAAGCAAATGCCTGGATTTGTATTAATCTCCTGTGTCCTTCAGAATCCTCTACCTGCATCTCAGTCAACGGTGTACGTTAGCATATAAGCCTGCATGATCCTTACCATTTTTTAGGTTCTTGTGACAATTTTGCAAGAGGCATTTATGTCTTTTCCTGGTTTCCATCTAGCCTTTGTCTGAAACTGAATCTAGACCACTAGTTTCCTAGAGAATAATCATTTAGAAAAGAGAAAAGTCAGGGTCTCCTATATTACCACTTCCAACCCCTTTTGTGAACTAATTCTTTAGATTATCGTTATTCACATAGATATATCATTATTCATATAGATGATGTATCTATGAAGACTTTACATGTTTTTATCAAGATTTGACTCCCCCATTTTCCATAAAATCCTTCACCTTTATATGGTAGCCAGAGTCAGCTGTGTTGTGTGCTGCCCTCCAAATGGAACTTCGCCAAAACCTGGTGAGGCTGGCAGGACAGGGGCCACCTTCCTTCTTTTCATGATGGGGAGATGGAGGCTGGGGAGAAGCCTGTGTCACACAGGTAATTCGTGGTTGAGTGATGGGAACAGGACAGGATCTGGGCCTCCTGGTTCCTTGGGGCTTTTTCTCCTTTACATGTGTCCTCTTGGCAATGCCCCAAACCTGTGCTTCCTACCATTCCTGCAGTGGCATTTCCTTCAGTCCTAATTGTTGACTGAGAATCTGTTGTATGTCCAGGCCAGCATCCTGGGGGCTGGGGCGCCGGGGGAAAAGACAATTGCTTTATAATTTCTGGCTTCAAAGTGCTTATTGTATGGCAAAAAAGGAGTAAGTATTAGATATTAAATATATCAGAGATATTAGATATTATCTTAAATAGGGATTAGCTGTTATAGAAAAGGAGGTGGAGAAGTTGCTCAGAGGTGTTTCTGTGGTCTTCAGCATCTTATTTTTGCAATTCTCTGGAATTTCACAGAGAGAATATGCTATTTCCTTAAACAGGGGGTGTTTCTACTTACTATTGGAAATTGTGGATAAACACGCATCCCTGATGATTCCCTTAACTCTAGAATCAAGCATAGGCCTGGAGAAGTATCCAAAGAATAGATCTCAATCCCCACCTCACACTGTCCTCTACTTCACTGTTGTCTCTCTTTGCACATCTACAAAATGAAGAGATTTCTGTAGATGTGTCGCCACTGGGTGTGACACCAGTGGATGGGCTCACTAAGGAGCAGAGAGTAACAGAGGAGGCTCTTGTGAACCCTTAGAGTGGGAGGATGAGCGTAAAGCTGCTAAAAGATATCTGATCTCTGTCACGTCTTTTTAAGTTCATGGAACTGTGTTTTGGGAGCTAGGATTTGATCTTGGATGGGTCAGATCATGAATGATATTTTAAAGTCATCTTCCTTATTATCAACTGTTAGTTGACATAAACTCATATTCATTAGAACTTTGCTGGTATTTGTCTGATATGCACTGTACAGTGGGATCAGTTGTCACAGTAATGAAATACTTTTACATCACTTGGTAATAACCACTGCTCCATGAGAACGCTCACCACCACTCTCTCAGCATCTTCTCCAGAACTGGCTCCACCATCCCCATCTCTAAAATCCAGCAACCAAAGGATGAATACTTGGCACAGCAGGGAAACTGGTTGTTACATATTTTGAATATCTTCTTTGCCCTAGTTATTATTATAGTTCCTGACTTCATGACAACCAGTTATAAAATTCTTCCTGTAAAATATTTTATACCTTAGAACTTGGCAAACTGACTATTAAAACTATTTCAAAATCACAACATCAAGTGAAAGTTACAGTCTCAGTAGGTTTCTAGTTAAAATAGTAAAAGTAAATGTGTATGGATAGTGTTCATATTCCTGAATGCTTGAGAGAGAACTTGCCTCTTTTTGGAATACAGAGACCATAAGTCAAGAGGAACATTAAGATGGAATCAAGCACAACGCAGCTGTGCATACTAGAGGTACTCCGTGCACGTTGGTAGGTCATCCTGTAAGGGATGAGGCTGTTCCATGTGGAGGAGAGAGCTCTTCAGTGGGTATCAGCTATCGTGCCAGTGTGCTTTGTTATAATGTCAGCCTTCACCAGTTATTGACTTCTCTTGATTCCATCTTTGTCAGGAGAGGTCCTGCTAGTGACCTCCCAGGAGTTGTCCTTAGCTGTCCTCTATGATGACTTCTCTTGGTCCATGGCCTCAAACCCATTTAATATCCTCTAGACATTACACTTTCTTTGTCTTCTGGTTTCACTAGGTACAGCCCCAAGTCTTTCTGGGATCAATACTTTTCTAATGCCAGTATCCGTCATCTCTAGCTCATGTTCTGTTGAATATGTTTTTTTTTATAAGTGTAGGAAAGGCTAAACTCATTAAATTATTTTGTAGTTCAAGTACAAATATTTCTATCCCATGAGAGTATATTTCTGTATACAATTTCATTTATGTACTATTTACACAGAACAGCTGCACGTTTTTAGCTTCTAGGGTGTTAGATTGCCTTTCAGATTTAGGAAAAAAGTAATCACAGCTGGCTTGAATCTACAGAATGGCTGTCTTTGATTATATTTTCTCCTGCTCTTCTGTTATGATGAATGTCATACTTGTAGCCAGTCAAAAGCATGTTCACCTGAAATGGTTCTTTTTACAAACAAGAAACATGACTTTGAGTGCTGTATATCGGTTGCCAAGCTAATAAGATAATCCTCTTTTCGTTTCAAAGTCTATAATCTTAAAACAGAAGTCTCCTTTTCTCTTCTCTTTGCACCAGTCACTGGATAGACATTCTGTTACCATAATCCTATTAAAATGTATAGGCTTTTGCAGTACACCTTGATAATAGTATTTATCCTTCTAAGCACCTAGAGAGTAGAGTAATAAAAGACCAATCTATTCAGAATTTCAGGAAAAAATAGTTGCAGAGAAGAGCAGGTATTTTAAAAGCTTAGAAATTATTAGCAACTAATATCCATAGCTGGACAGAACAATCATTAATTCCTGAATTAGGCTTCTATTTAGAGTCTGACTGGGATAGATAGTAATTTTCCAGTTCAGATGCCCTGTACTGATCACATGTGTCCACACAGGCAAATGTTGGCTAGACTGAATTTCCTGAGCACTGAACTAGATACCAGCCCTCACCTGTGGCACTTCTAATACATAAACTTTATTGGCATTAATGGTTTTGAAGTTTCTAACACCATTAAAAAAATAAACAAATAATTAGCTTTGACAGGATATGTGCAAACAGAGCCAAAATAAATGAATTGATTCTGCTGAGAACAATAGCTGGTACTCAGTCTTTTAATTTGTATAGGTATTGTGCTTTCTTCTCTTCATTGTGTGGGAGCAATTAAAAGTCCTGGTGACTAGTGACATTTTTTGCCTTGAATGAGGGGATCTCTCTCTCTCGTTTTCTTTTTTTTGGAAAGAACTGATAGCAGTAAAGTTTGGTTCTCTATTCCTGGTATGATCATCCTGTAAAAGCTATCAATACATGAAATGATGCAACTTCATTTGTGTAAGAGCTGCATGAAATGATTTGTCATTTCCACAGGTTTTCCTCTCTCTCTTTTTTTTTTTTGTTTCAAATCAAAGTGCACTTCCAAGCATCTATGTATCTTACCTCTAGCATTAGGCTTTTCATTTATTTTTACACCAGAGATGAGGCTATCATGTATTGATGGTATGTTTCAGGTATGTCTGCAGTTCAGATTACTGAGAAAATATCCACTTTTGTTCACAAAGATTCCACCTGAAAGTTACTTACAAGTTAGTATAAACTTAATTTTTAATATTATTAAATGTCTTCTCAGTTGCAAAACTTGTACATAATTAAATATTTGCAGAAAATGTATAGTGTCATTTTATGTTTTAAAGCCTTGGAGAACTACTTCTTTTGTAGGTAAATTGACTTGACTTATGCTTTCCACTCTGAGGCACTGGCATGTGATTTGATAGGCATTTATAAAGCTTCTTGAAATGTGTCATATTCCACTCTTGAGGTGTTTGGTGAGTAAGTTAAACAGAAAATGGACTTGTAATAGCTTATGGCTTGATTTAAGTATGTTTTAGGATCTACATACTCCTTGATGAAAGAGCAAGTATGTTTTATAGGGCAGTTTAGGGCAAAAAGTCCAAACAAAACTCACCATTCTGAAATAAAATATTTATAAAGCAAGTTTTGTATCTTCCTTCTCTGGGCTAAGTTTAAAATTCCATAATGCTGGTATTTCTTATAGAAGTCTGTGGGGGAATCTTCTAAGAGCTGACATTTAATCACTCGTCTGCAGTGTTTTACATCTAAGTTGTTGGTTTGCTGGGATGAATGCAATGCTCATTTCTCTTTACACCAGACAAGGGCACTTTAAATTCCTAATAGCTGCTGAGGCGTAAATATGGAATAGATATAGTTTCAGTTTCCCATTTTTGAAAAGGAAACCCTGCAATGATTTCATTTAATATATATTAAAATCGTACAAACCTACATGGGTTTCTTTTTTTTTTATTGTTGAAGTATAGTTGATTTACAATATTATATTAGTTTCAGGTGTATATCATAGTGATTCAGTATGTTTATAGATTATACTCTACTGAAAATTATTATGAAATAATGACTATATATTGCTATCTGTACAATATATCCTTGTTGCTTATTTATTTTAACATAGTAGTTTGTACCTCTTAATTCCCTGCCCATATCTTGCCTCTCTCCCCTTCCCTCTCCCCACTGGTAATCACTAGTTTGTTCTCTGTGCCTGTGAGTCTGTTTTGTTATATTCAATTTGTTTGTTTGTTTATGTATGTATGTATGTTTCATTTTGAAACCAGGCTAGTGAGGCTGAGAGAGCCTCTGTCCAGTCTCTTTGCTTCTTGGCCTACAGGCCTCAGCAGGTACGGTTGTTAGGGAGTTGACAGTTTAGAAATGAGCAAAGCAAATGTAGCCTGTGACCTCAGAGAGATATGAAGCCACACAGGACCACTCGCTGTTCCCCAGGCGTGCCTTAAGTGTTCTCTCTTTGGCCTCCTGGTGATCTGGTCTTTGGCCTTCTCCCACTCCCCCCCTCCTTTTGTTCCTTCCCTTTGTACTTGGATTCAGAATTGAGCAATTCCCATTCCTCAGTTCATTGGACACTCTTTTCAACAGTTCGTGTGAGTTCTCTTTTTTGTTTTATGAAACTATTTTCCTCTTAATCCCTGGTCACCACACTCATTGTCCCTCCCCAAGACATCCATTCAAATGTGTGAGATGTAAATGTGACGGTGTGTGATTCCTTATAAAATATGTAGTCTTTGTGTGTGTTTAAATTTGTACGTGTTGTTGTGTCATAGTTCTTATTCTTTCTTGCCTTTTCCCCTCAACACATTTAAAATATCTATCCATGTGTGTACAGCTAGTTCACTGCTTCTAATTCTGGACAGTTTTCATGGTATAAATTCACTGTACTTATCCGTTCTCCTAGAGCTCCTGCTCCCTTCAGTGGCCTCCCACCATTCTCCACACCTGAAACCAGGTCATACTGACTTCTTTACTTTCCTCTAAAGTTGCAGAAGTCTTTGTATCTCCTGTTTGCTCCCCATGCTCACCACATGAATAACAGCTACTATTATATATTCTTTACATTTTTCTTTAAATGTATTTTGATTCAAGAAGCCATTCCTGATCTCCCCTCCAGAGTATGCTTAGCTCCTGTTCTGAACTCAGTACTTCCTTTATTGAACCTAAGATGGCACTTTATTATAATGCTCTACTAACCAATAAGCTCCCAAGGGCCTGGATCATGTCTGCTTTGCTCACTGTTGAATGGTTAACTTCTCAGTAACTAACTCAATATCTAAAACATGGTAGATATTCTTTCAAAATGTTGTTGATTGAATGAACAAGTGCATGAATGAAATCAAGGCATGACCACTGAATCCAAGAAGCTCTTAATGCTCCCAATGACAGTCAGTTAGTAGTAGCATTCCCATTTTATTGGAAACTGAAGCTCAGAAAGATGAAATAATTTATTAAAGTTACATGCAGATGAGTCACGGAGATGGGCTTCAAACATATACCTTTGTCTGTGTATGGTGGTATTTAAGATCCAGAAGCCTTTTGGGACAAGTCTAGGACCTTATCTCATGGATGATTCTGTTATAATCAATACTCTCTTAACTGCTGATACCTAGCCCACTTCTAGAGCTCTCAGCTCCTAAGACAGAGCCTGGAATGTAGTAGGAGCTCAAGAGAGATTAATTAATCTGCTATCTTTCCCTTCAGCCTATAGCTCTAGAACAGTAGTGGAGGTAATAAGCAAAATCTCTACCCCAGTGGAGCTTACACTTCTCATGGGAGAGACAATGGGCAAGTAAATATACAGTTTCAGGTGGCTTTAAGGGGCCTTAGAGTGACCTTCTGGTGGTAGTGGATAATTTAGACTGGTTGATCAGGACATTCGAATAGGGAGAATGAGAAAGAGCCAGTCACAGAAAAATCCAGAGCAGGAGCGTTCCAGGCAGAAGGAAGAGAACATGTGAAGGTTAGGAGGGGAGAAGAAGCTTGGTGGTTTGAGGAACAAATAGGAGGCCCCTGAGGTTACAGCTTGGTGACCAAGTGGGGGGAACTGAGGTACATGGTGTCTTTGTTCATTCGGGCTGCTGTAACAAAATACCACAGACTTGGTGGCTTATAAACTGTGGAAATTTATTGCTCACAGTTCTGGAGGCTGGAAGTCCAAAATCAGGGTGCCAGCATGGTCAGGTTCTGGTGAGGAACATCTTCTGAGTTGTAGACTACCAACTTCTCATTGTATCCTTATATGACTGAAGCATGAGAGAGCTCTATTAGGCCTTTTTTACAAGGGCGCTAATCCCATTAATGAGGACAAACTCTCATGACCTAATTACCTCCCAAAGGCCTCACTTCCCTATATCATCACCTTGGGGGTTAGGATTTCACCATATGAATTTTGGGAAGACACAAACATTCAAATCATAGCAGACCAGATAGGCAGGTGACACATCATATAGGGCCTTATAGGCCATGAAAAGGACATCATGAGTGTGTGAGGAAGCCACTGGCAGGTTTTAAGAGAGGGAGCTACTTGATCTCACTTTTGTTTTAAAAAGATCACTTTGGAGAGGGCAGATGGTAGAAGCAAGAAGAACTACAATTCTGCAGCCCGTGGAACAAAACCCACATTCACAGAAATAGACAAAATGAAAAGGCAGAGGATGAAGGAACAAGATAAAACCCAAGAAAAACAACTAAATGAAGTGGAGATAGGCAACCTTCCAGAAAAGGAATTCAGAATAATGATAGTGAGGATGATCCAGGACCTTGGAAAGAAAGGAGGCAAAGATCGAGAAGATGTGAGAAATGTTTAAGAAAGACCTAGAAGAATTAAAGAACAAACACCTAGAAGAATTAAAGAACAAACAAACATAGATGAACAATACAATAATTGAAATGAAAAATACACTAGAAGGAATCAATAGCAGAATAACTGAGGCAGAAGTGACCTGGAAGACAAAATGGTGGAATTCACTACTGTAGAACAGAGAAAAGAAAAAAGAATGAAAAGAAATGAAGACAGCCTAAGAGACCTCTGGGACAACATTAAATGCACCAACATTCACATTATAGGGGTCCCAGAAGGAGAAGAGAGAGAGAAAGGACCTGAGAAAATATTTGAAGAGATTATAGTCGAAAACTTCCCTAACATGGGGAAGGAAATAGCCACCCAAGTCCAGGAAGTGCAGAGAGTGCCAGGCAGGATAAACTCAAGGAGAAACACACCAAGACACATAGTAATCAAATTGACAAAAATTAAAGACAAAGAAAACTTATTAAAAACAACAAGGGAAAAACAGCAAATAACATGCAAGGGAACTCCCATAAGGTTAACAGGTGATTTCTCAGCAGAAACTCTACAAGCCAGAAGGGATGGCATGGTATATTTAAAGTGATGAAAGGAAAGAATCTACAACCAAGATTACTCTACCCAGCAAGGATCTAATTCAGATTCGACAGAGAAATCAAAAGCTTTACAGGCAAGCAGAAGCTAAGAGAATTTAGCACCACCAAACCATCTCTACAACAAATGCTAAAGAAACTTCTCTAAGTGGAAAACGAGAGAAGAAAAGCTCCTACAAAAACTAACACAAAACAATTAAGAAAATGTTAATAGGAACAGACATATTGATAATCACCTTAAATGTGAATGGATTAAGTGCTCCAACTAAAAGACACAGGCTTGCTGAACGGTAACAAAAACAAGATCTATATATATGCTGTCTACAGGAGACCCATTTCAGACCTAGGGACACATGCAGGCTGAAAGTGAGGGAATGGAAAAAGATATTCCATGCAAATGGAAATCAAAAGAAAGCTGGAGTACAATACTCATATCAGAAAAAATAGACTTTAAAATAAAGAATGTTATAAACAGACAAGGAAGGACACTACATAATTATCAACGGATCAGTGCAAGAAGAAGATACAACAATTATATATGTACCCAGTATAGGAGCACCTCAATACATAAGCTAATGCTAGTAGCTATAAAAGAGGAAATCAACAGTAACACAATAATAGTGGGGGACTTTAACACCTCACTTGCACCAACGGACAGATCATCCAGACAGAAAATTAATAAGGAAACACAAGCTTTAAATGACACAATAGACCAGAAAGATTTAATTGATATTTACAGGACATTCCATCTGAAAACAGAAGATTACACTTTCTTCTTAAGTGCACACAGAACATTCTCCAGGATAGATCACATCTTGGGTCACAAAGCAAGCCTCAGTAAATTTAAGAAAATTGAAATCATATCAAGCATCTTTTCTGACAACAGGGCTATGAGATTAGAAATAAATTACAGGGAAAAAAACGTAAAGAACACAAACACATGGAGCCTAAACAATATGTTATTAAATAACCAAGAGATCACTGAAGAAATCAAAGAGGAAATCAAAAAATACCTAAAGACAAATGACAACAAAAACACGATGATCCAAAACCTATGGGATGCAGCAAAAGCAGTTCTAAGAGGGAAGTTTATAGCAATACAATCCTACCTCAAGAAATAAAGAAAATCTCAAATAAACAATCTAACCTTACACCTAAAGGAACTAGAGAAAGAAGAACAAGCAAAAACCCAAAGTTAGTATTAGGAAAGAAATCATAAAGACCAGAGCAGAAATAAATGTAATAGAAACAAAGAAAGCAATAACAAAGATAAATAAAACTAAAAGCTGGTTCTTTGAGAAGATAAACAAAATGGATAAACCTTTAGCCAGACTCATTAAGAAAAAGAGGGAGAGGACTCAAATCCATAAACTTAGAAATGAAAAACGAGAAGTTATAACGGAAACTGCAGAAATGCAAAGCATCATAAGAGACTACTGCAAGCAACTCTATGCCAATAAAATGGACAACCTGGAAGAAATGGACAAATTCTTAGAAAGGTATAACTTTCCTTTAAGACAGAACCAGGAAGAAATAGAAAATATGAACAGACCAATCACAAGTAATGAAGTTGAATCTGTGTTTAAAAATCTTTCCCGGCTTCCCTGGTGGCGCAGTGGTTGAGAGTCCGCCTGCCAATGCAGGGGACACGGGTTCGTGCCCCGGTCCAGGAAGATCCCACATGACGCGGAGTGGCTGGGCCCGTGAGCCATGGCCACTGAGCCTGCATGTCCAGAGGCTGTGCTCCACAGCGGGAGAGGCCACGTCAGTGAGGACCGTGTATGGCAAAAAAAAAAAAAAAAATCTTTCAACAAACAAAAGTCCAGGACCAGATGGCTTCAGAGATGAATTATGTCAAATATTTAGAGAAGAGCTAACACCCATCATTCTCAAACTCTTCCAAAAAATTGCAGAGGAAGGAAAACTCCCAAACTCATTCTATGTGGCCACCATCACCCTGATACCAAACCAGACAGAGATAGTACAAAAAAAGAAAATTACAGACCAATATCACTGATGAATATAGATGAAAAAATCCTCAACAAAATACTAGCAAACAGAATCCAACAACACATTAAAAGGTCCATACACCATGATCAAGGGGGTATATCCCAGGGATGCAAGGATTCTTCAATATATGCAAATAAATCAATGTGATACACCGTATTAACAAATTGAAGAATAAAAATCATATGACCATCTCAGTAGATGCAGAAAAAGCTTTTCACAAAATTCAACACCACTTTATGATAAAACCTCTCCAGAAAGTGGGCATACAGGGAAACGACCTCAACATAATAAAGGCCATATATGACAAACCCACAGCAAACATCATTCTCAATGGTGAAAAACTGAAAGCACTTCCTTTAAGATCAGTAAAAAGGCAAGGATGTCCACTCTCATCACTGTTATTCAAAATAGTTTTGGAAGTACCAGCCATGGCAATCGGAGAAGAAAAAGAAATAAAAGGAATACAGATTGGAAAAGAAGAAGTAAAACTGTCACTGTTTACAGATGACATGATACTATACATAGATAATCCTAAAGATGCTACCAGAAAACTGCTAGCGCTAATTAATGAATTTGGTAAAGTTGCAGGATACAAAATTAATGCACAGAAATCTCTTGCATTCCTATACACTAACAACAAAAGATCAGAAAGAGAAATTACAGAAAGAATCCCTTTTACCATTGCAACAAAAAGAATAAAATACCTAAGAATAAGCCTGCCTAAGGAGGCGAAAGACTTGTACTCAGAAAAGTATAAAACACTGATGAATGAAATCAAAGATGACACAAACAGAGAGATATACTGTGTTCTTGGATTGGAAGGATCAATATTGTGAAAATGACTATACTACCCAAAGCAATCTACAGATTCAGTGCAATCCCTATCAAATTACCAATGGCATTTTTAACAGAACTAGAACAAAAAATCTTAATATTTTATGGAGACACAAAAGACCCCAAATAGCCAAAGCAATCTTGAGGGGAAATATGGAGCTGGAGGAATCAGACTCCCTGACTTCAGAGTATACCACAAAGCTACACGAATCAAGACAATGTGGTACTGGCACCAAAAGAGAAATATAGATCAATGGAACAGGATAGAAAGCCCAGAGATAAACCCACGCACCTGTGGTCACCTTATCTTTGATAAAGGAGGCAAGAATATACAATGGAGAAAAGACAGTCTCTTCACTAAGTGGTGCTGGCAAAACTGGACAGCTACATTTAAAAGAATGAAATTAAAACACTCCCTTACATCATACACAAAAATAAACCCAAAATGGATTCAAGTCCTAAATGTAAGACCGGACACTATAAAACTCTTAGAGGAAAACGTAGGCAAAACACTCTTTGATATAAATCGCAGCAGTATCTTTTTCAATCTGTCTCCTAGAGTAATGGAAATAAAAACAAAAATGAACAAATGCAACCTAATGAAACTTAAAAGCTTTTGCATAGCAAAGGAAAGTATAAACAAGACGAAAAGATGACCCTCAGAATGGGAGAAAATATTTGCAAACGAATCAATGGACAAAGGATTAATCTCTGTTTATACAGCTCATGCAGCTCAATATTAAAAAAACAAACAACCTAATCAAAAAATGGGCAGAAGACCTAAATAATCATCTCTCCGAAGAAGACATACAGATGGCCAGGAAGCACATGAAAAGCTGCTCAACATCACTAATATTAGAGAAATGCAAATCAAAACTACAATGAGGTATCACCTCACAATGGTTGGAATGGGCATCATTAGAATATCTACAGACAACAAATACTGGAGAGGGTGTGGAGAAAAGGGAACCCTCTTGCACTGTTGATGGGAATGTAAATTGATACAGCCACTGTGGAGAACAGTGTGGAGGTTCTTTAAAAAACTAAAAATAGAATTACCATATGACCCAGCAATCCCACTACTGGGCATATACCATGAGAAAACCATAATTCAAAAAGACCCATGCACCCCAGTGTTCATTGCAGCACTATTTACAATAGCCAGGTCATGGAAGCAACCTAAATGCCCATCGACAGACGGATAAAGAAGATGTGGTACATATATACAATGGAATATTACTCAGGCATAAAAAGCAATGAAAGTGGGTCATTTGTAGAGATGTGGATGGACCTAGAGACTGTCATACAGAGTGAAGTAAGTCAGAAAGAGAAAAACAAATATCGTATATTAATGCACATATGTGGAATCTAGAAAAATGGTACAGATGAACTGGTTTGCAAGGCAGAAATAGAGACACTGATGTAGAGAACAAATGTATGGACACCAAGGGGGGGAAGTGGGAGGGCGGTGGTGGTGGTAGTGGGATGAACTGGGAGATTGGGATTGACATATACACACTAATATGTATAAAATAGGTAACTAATAAGAAATTGCTTTATAAAATAAATAGATAAAAGTAAAAAAAAAAATCACTTTGGCTGATTATGGGGGCAAATAGAGTAGAAGAGAGATCAATTAGGAGACCATTGTTGTAGCCCAAGGAGGTATCTGTGGGAATGGTAAGAAGTGGTCAGTTCTGAAGTGTATTACAAAGTAGAGCAAATAAGATTTGCTAGTTCATTTAATGTGTCTGGAGGAAGAGGGGAGATTGGGGTGGGGAAGGTGAGAGAAAAGAAGGTTGACTGTAGGGAGCAATGGTGGGAAAGACTGAAGAAGGAGCAGATTTCAAGAAGATAGCCAGGAGTTCTATCTTGGATGTGCTTGGTTTGCGATATCTGCTGGAAATTCAGGGGACTTGTCAAGTAGGGAAGCAACCCAGGGCCTGGAAGAAAGATTAGACCTTACGATATAAATGTGAGAACCTTCTTTGTATAGGTAGTTCTAAAGCCAGTCCCCAGGGAGTGAGGGGTGCTAGAGAAGGAAGAGAAAGGGTGAGGGATTTAGCTCCAGGGTACCTCCACACTTGGAAGTCAGGATGAAGAAGAGGGCCCAGCAAAAGAGACTGAGAGGGAGTGGGCAGTGAGGTGGGAGGGGAAAGAGAGAGTTCAGGAGGGAGAGTGGTCACCTGCGCCAGATGCTGCTGAAAACTTGAACAAAATGAAGACACTGGTCACTGAATTCGGCAAAAACTGGGCTCATCAAAGACTTTCCCAAGATCCATTTCCCACAGTGTAGCTGAAAAGCGAATGTGCATAGTTTTTTGTTTATTGTTAGTATTTTTATAAATCAAGTTCTGCTTTGTAGGCAGCAGAGGATCCTATTATTCAGAATGATTTTCCAGAAGTGAGTCCTTTTGTGAAGTCAAATATTCTGTTTTACTGCAAATTATCACCCCCTAATTTTTCTAAGAGTTGCGATTCATGTAGCAGGCATCTTTCTTTTTTTTTCTTTCTCGTATAGAACTCTCATTCCTTTATCTAATATACGTAACCACTTGGTGTACTTAAAGTCTTTAAATTTATTTTCTGTTTTTTAGATTAACTTTAATTTTATTTAAATTAAATTGCCATCTACCAGCTAATGAAACTTCTGTCCAGTTTGTTTAAGGACAGTGCTACTGCGTATGAGAGTAATATTAATAAGCTGACAAGTAATATTAATAAGACTGGGAACAATATTAAAAATAATTTATTGAGCGTTTATCATGTGCCAGACATTGTTCTGAGTGCCCTACCTTTATTTTCTCATTTAATCCTCATAGCAACCTATGAGCTAAGTACTGTTATTACTGCATTTTATGGATGAGGAAACTGAGGCACAGAGAGGGTAAGCAAATTGCCAAGGTCAGGCACCTAGTAAGTGGAGGGCCTAAGCACCCAAGGCCTGAGCTTTCTAACCATCAACATAGATTGTCTTCATTCATTCATTCTTTCATTGGATGTTCCTGAGGTGTTGGGCACTGGTGACAGACAGGGACAGCAGGCTTCTACAACCTGAGAACTTGCTGTCATCCCCAACTCCTGCTTACCAGGGCTTTCCCAGATAGCTGTGTGAACTGAGAACGTGCATGTTGCATCTGTGGTTTTCCAAAAGATTTTCTAGGAAACGACTTGATGGGCATGGAAAGAACTTTAATATTGAGTTGATGGAGACAACATTCATCTCTAGTTCAAGTTAGTGAAATGAGAATTTACGTAATGTAAGTGCTTGCCAGGAGAATTTACGTAATGTAAGTGCTTGCTTTACGTAATGTAAGTGCTTGAGAAACTGCCATTGTGATTGCTGTTTTATTTAGAGATTGTAAATATTGACAAATTGAGATTAAATTTCCCAGCTCTCCTTTTTTGTCCGCAGTAAGGATACTGAAGATCTGGTTAAAATTAATTGATTTGCATGCATTTTGTTCATCACTTATTCCGTACAAACCTGAATATTTTCTCATCTTGTACAACAAAATAAAAAATTTTAGACGGCAACAAGACTAGAGGAGACAAAGGCTTCAATTTGTAATAGTGTTTGCTTCTTTAAAAGTAAAGGCAGTTCTTGACCTCTTAGGTGTTAATTTTGGGGAGTTAAAGAGGACTGTCTTCTTCCCTACATAAAATAGGTGATGAGGAAAGAAAGCAAAAGGGAGGTTTTTTGATTTGTTTACATAAACACCTTGTATTCTATTTGGTTACTTACATCAAGTCTTTCCAAAAAAGACTCTCAAATGTGATTTACATAACTGTATTAGCTATGAAACTCTGCTGCAATAATTTATTGGTGAATTTCATGCCCCAACATGGATCTCAGCAGTAGATCCCTGTCATCTTGATACCCTCACACGCCTACCGCTTAGTCACAGAAACAACTATTTGAAGTCGCAAAAACATCAAATGATTATGCTATAAACTCCTTGTGTTTTATTGGTTTTTATTTTTTTCTTCTAATTTCTAAGAAAGCACTATGATGAAAAATGCTGTTGTTTGGCAGTCTCCACCAGAGGATAGAGAGGGAGTGGGGTTTGTGTGTGAAAAGGGATGGGATCAACCCATATTGGATGCCTCCCAGGTCAAAGATTGTGTTAGACATTTTAAGCATATTATCGAATTTAATCCTCCCAATAACTATGTGAGGTGGGTATAATAGCTCTTAATTTACCAATGACAAGCGCTGAGCTCAACCAGGAATCTTTAGACATGGACGTTTCTGCCTGTCTGCAGTCTTACGGCATCCTTGAGCTGAGTGGAAGCCTGGTGGAATGAATCTTGCACCTGGCACTTACTGAGTAGGTTGATGGAAAGTTGTTTCCATGCCTGCTGTTTTTGTTATGATTTTTTCCTTTTGTAGGGTAGAAGGGATTAGCTCCCCTACAAGGGCTTTCTCCAACTGTGGCATTTGAATACGTAAATCCACCCTTTCTGTTGGGCTCACTTGAGGAGAGCAGGACATTTATAAGGAAATGATCACACAACCCACAAAAGTTAACTCTTGATTTACTAAGAGCCTTATGTTAATGATATTCACTTTCTCTCAACTAAGAAGACAGCCTCTCTTTAACTCTCGAGTCAAATTAAAAAAAAAACAGCACGTAAAATTTCTCAAAGACTAAGAAAGCATGTCATACTATTTTTAATTGTATTAACCGAAAACCATGCCAGTTATAATTGTTATCATTTTGTGTTGTTTGCCAATTAAAGGCCTCATATTTTCAGCAAGAAGTAATCATATTCTCTCTTATTTTACTAGTTTCTAGAGACAGCCTCAGGATTCTGTGTTTGGTGTAGCTGGTGTGTGTGTGTGTGTTGATTTCTAAACATGAAATTGGGGTATGTGGACTGGTAAAGAATTTTGTCTAATCTGTGAATTTATTTACACATGAACATCTTATAAACACGTTCATCATATCCACTTGAGTATTTAAAATCAAAAGTAAACAAACAAAAATTCCACCTTTCCTGAGAAGAATGAAATCAGAGATTGGTATAACGAAGATCTCTAATACATATAAACGGTAATAACATAGTTTGTGTGTGAAGTGTCAAACGTATCCTTTGCAACAACGTTTGAGGACGTTTTACAATATTTCATACTCATCCATATAAAGGTTGATAGAAATGTGTAGTATTTTAGCAATCAGTTATGTTTTTCCTCTCTACCTTCTACTTCATGCTCTAGCCTTCTGAACAGTAGAGTGGAGAGGTGGAAAACATTGGCTGTGCGTATCTTGTTCCTAGTTTGACCTGAACTTTGCCCCTTATTAGCTGTAGGATCTTGGGCAGGTGAATCTCTCTAAGGCTCAAATTTCTTATCAGTAAAATGGGGATAAATCTGTTTTGACGATTGAATGAAAGAGAGCCCCTAAAACGTTTAGCACAGTGCCTGGCACCCAGAACTGCTCAGTGAAGGTTAGCTAGATGATTATCATCCTGTCATCACATTCTGCTGTTTGCATCTGTGTTTCTTCTGCATCTTCTCCCCCTTGGCATTTTTTCTAATGAACTCCTTTTCATTGTTTTCAAAGCCTGGCTGGAATATCCTAGAATATTACTCTAGGAAGCCTTTTCTCTCTTCCAGCCTAGACACAGTGATTGTTCCTCTTCTGTGCTCCTTCCTCCTCTTGTGCTTGATTCTGCTGTAACATTAGATGCCCTGCCTGGATGGTGGTTTACTGAGTCAGTCTCCTCTCCTCGTCTAGACTATGACCATTATCAGGAACTGTTCTTTCTTACTCACCGTTGTATCCTCCGCACAGTACCTGGCAGGCAGTGGGCGCTCCATGGATGATACTCAGTTGAATTTCTAATAGACATAGGCTGTGCTGCATCTGGTGAAAGAGTCCAGGGACTGAGAATCTGAGGATCAAGGGTGTTTAACAGTAAATGTTCTTCTCTTCACCTGCTTCATCAAGTTAAGATCTGTTTGCAGACTCAAAACAAAAAAGCACATCCAATCTGAAATTGTGGTTAAAGGAATTTTAGTGTGACATTGTACACGATAGAGCTTAAAAGAAAATGACCTGTTTCAGAAAATGACTGGGGCCCTTATGATAATAGAAAAGGCTTACAGCAAACTTTATTGGTGTGGTTTTGCAAGTCATAGTTTCAGATGTTTGCCCTGGGCCTCCCTGTTCTTGCTGCAGGCCTCCATGCTGCTGAGATTCCCATCTTGTGGCTTAGCCCTCACAGGGGACTTCTATGTAACCGCCACACAGTTTCGATTTACATTTATGATTTTCATATTCCCAGAAAGCTCCAGAGCAAGCCTTTATGAATACAGAGTGTCCTCTAATCCCTTACCAGCAAATGGATGGAGTACATTCATCGTAGGGGATGGAGTTCAAGTACTAAAATGATGCTCTAACTTGAAATGATATGAAACTATCCAATAAAACTCTTTTGTTGTGATCATATTATATTGAAAAATATTTCTGTTTGAGCCAGCTTTCTCTTCTGATTATATGACTTTAAATGGAAAACAGTGAAAAAATAACTAAAAATGATAAATTGCCCAGTATCTCTCAGACCGATCTGGGGCTGTGTTCTTGAGGCTACAATGCATGTTCGTGAGAATCTTTAAAATTAGTGCTTTTGTTTTGATGACAGTCTGCAAATTAAGCTAAGCATCTCCTGGGCCATCCTGTAACTGAACAGTGGGCTTGTGTGCCTGCTCGTGTTGGTGCCAAATGATCCCAGCTTCCTAGTCTGGGCTAAGGAGGAAGACCAGAAGCTGGCCAAATGGTACCCTCCCCACACATGGTGGAACGGGTCTGCTCAGCCCAAAGAACCTGCCATTATCCATCAGCACCCCACGCGTGTTCCCAGCGGTAATTTGGTTTTGGCAAAAGCACATAAATTTGTCACATTAAAGTAAGGCTATTAATTGGATTTTGTTGGTTTTATTTGCATTTAATTTGAAAATTTGTTCTGGTTTGATAGTTGCTTAAAAGAACAATAAGTATAGGGGTTTAGTTTTACATTTATACATATTTAAATAACATTATAATTTTTTAATGTAATGCAATATTAGGTGTTGAGTTTTTTTGCCTTCCAGTTCTTTGAAAGCAAACCATATAATTAGTCCATTTTGAGGACTGCTCTAATGGGTCCTACTTATGATGCTGATTTTGGGGGAAGAGTTTGTCGGTGACCTAAGAGCCCCTTGTTGTATGGCATACTGCATGCCATAGGTGCTCAACAAACTCTTAATGACCTGAGGAGAGCCATAGGTTCTTGCCCTCATTCTGCCACCTCCTTGTTGGGCAAGTGTGAGCAAATTGCAGACTCGGTTTCCTGACCTAACTGACTTGGTGCTTGAATTTCAGGATCTCTTTAGCTCCTTCCTCTCTAAAATTAGAGCCTACAGAGCCTGCAGATTTTTGCCATTTGTTTCCTTTTCCACTACATCACCCAACCTGACCCATCAAATTGGATTTTTTTTTTTCAACTTCTTAGACATCACTGACAACACTGCCATGTTTGAGTTCATTCAATCAATTTTCTTGAAGCATGAACTCACCTTTCTTATTGGAAGTTGTAAAGTCTTCTTTTCCCATTGAAAGAAAAGCAATATAAAAGGAAAGCACTTAACCCAGACCTTTGGGCTTATAGAAATAATATATCCCCTTTGAAGGGACTTTAATATCTCCAACAAAGGCTGCTGGACAGAATGCTGAGGAATGTTGACTGTCCCCTCCCTCCCTCTGCTCCTGGGGCCATTAGTTCTCTTAATTGGTGTGAAATCTCTCCAGCACTATGACAGACCTGGAACCTGATCCACAGCCTTGCATACTCTTACGCGGGGCCCTGGGGGAGCCGGAACAACTCAACTGTGGGCAACACAGCTGTGGTACTTTGGGCAGACCTTGTTCTTAATGAATGGGGGAGCTTGTTTGAGCAATCTTAACGCAGTCCCAGATTATTAGCTTCTTCATCTCTCTGGTGTAGAACCTGCAGAGCTGGAGGGAAAATTAGAAAGAGAAAGAGGGAACGCTGTCCTGATGGAGTAGAGTGGGCCCACCTCTAGCCCCAACTAGAGGCCTAAATTAACTGTCAGAATTTCCTGAAGAAATGGCCCATTTAAGAAAATTCCTCTCTAATGTGTGATTAATTCAGGCTATTGTGTGCTGGGTGGCAGACTGGAAAAGGGAATGTAATCTTATAATAACTTTTTGGTTGATGGGCTGTAGATGAACTCACGTTTGATTTGAAGCAAAAAACCATGCCATGAAGAAAAATGTTTATAGTTGTTGTTTAGTTTAAAGAGCCCTGGGGCTCCCGTCTTTCTTATGAAATATAGTCTTAGAACAAAAATATTTAGCTGAGCTTCTGTAAATTAAAATCTAGTTTCTCCTTAGGCTTATGATTTGAAGTCAAGTTTCTGACTGAAGTGAGGTAATTAATTAAAAGGAACAGAAGCAAGAGGATGATAGATGTGGCCCACAACCTCGGCATATAGAAAAGCCCCAGCTATTTTTCTTCCGCTCAGCGTAGACTGTAGATTTATCATCAGGACAGCAAACATATTCGAGGGGAGGAAAAGAAAGAGAAGTTACATATGAGCCTCGTGACAGCATCTGTCACAGAGAAGGAAACAAATATTCTTAATAGGGACATTCCATTTAAAGAATTGCTTCTTATTGTCCTTTGAGTTGCTTTATGTCCATTTAATAAGCAACACTGAGTTCAGAGATAACTCTGCTCTTACAACGTAACTCAGGATATGAAGAGATATTCTTGGCACCTCGATATGATGGCTGAGATGGTAATTACATCATCGGTACCTGTCAGAAGCTGGGGCCGTGAGTGCAGGGGCTGGGTGGGGCAAGCACTTACGGATGGAAGACACACAACTCTAATTTACTACTGCTTACTCGGTGATCTCTGACGATATAAATTGTACTGACTCTGTGCAGACTGAAGTAGTGTGTAAGACGAATGGTGCTGTAATAAGGGGAAAAGTAAAAAAATATATATTTATTTTTATACATTGAAATATTAAGAGGCAGCAATAGTTGAAGAATAAATGTAAATATTTGAAGGCACAAGCTTGCTAGAAACGATAGAAAGTCAAATAACAGTTCTAGTTGATTATTCCTTTCAGCTCCATACTTGGCTGCTGGGAGTAATTTTGTTATTATTCCCTTCTCCTCTCCACCGTGAAGGAAAAGAAGAAATGAGTCAGAGGTCTCTGTACTTCAGATTGGCACGCGTTAATTTTCTGACCTCGTTTTTATGAGTTGAGGAGTGGTTCACATAGGCTCCAGTTCTCTGAATGCATTGGGTTTCTGGGTAGTCTCGCCACAGAAACAGTACATGGTGTTTTCTGGGGTTCTTTGGTGTGTGAATAATTCTTTTATATTTTGCACTTATCAGTAACATAGGTTTAATTTCATGCAAGACTTCTTGTTTCTAAATGGTTTTAAGTAGTTTCTTTGGACTAAATTCTGAGCTCCTTTGTACCCTCAACTTAATGAAAGAGGAGCTGAAATATTGGTGAGCAAACCATGGCCTCTGCTTGGCCTCTTTGTACCTCTGCAAGTAGAAGCCCGGGATGTCGAAGCTGCACGTGGTTTCTTAAGCTGCCCAAGAAACAATAATCACATTATCTTGGCTTTGCCATTTCCTCTCGTTTTCTGCCTCCTCCTGCTCTGTTCCTGACGCTTAGATAAAGATGAAGAAATTTGGCAGTAGGATCAAGCAGAGGTAGGTGGTCAGGTCTCCCAGCTCTCTTTGCCCTGGATGAAGAGCCAATGTATAAGTGACCCATTCAAACCAATTCAAACCAAGAAAAAGGAGACTAGAGATATGTCAACTGTAAAGGTCTTTAGAATTTTGTTACTATTGCTTTGTTCCAATAGATTTTGTAGAGCGCAATTGTTTTCAAAAATTAAGCAATATGGGGCTTCCCTGGTGGCGCAGTGGTTGAGAGTCCGCCTGTCGATGCAGGGGACACGGGTTCGTGCCCCGGTCCGGGAAGATCCCACATGCCGCGGAGCGGCTGGGCCTGTGAGCCATGGCCGCTAAGCCTGCGCGTCCGGAGCCTGTGCTCCACAACGGGAGAGGCCACAACAGGGAGAGGCCCGCGTACCGCAAAAAAAAAAAAAAAAAGCAATATGATCCTCTTTCTAATCAAAATCTTATGCAAAACCTCAATACTGATCCTTCTCCTCCTTCCCCTATGTGACCTCATTCCTTCTGGAGTGAGGCAGAGAGACGTAGGGTTTGGAGCTCCCACTTTCATTAACCAGAGCAGCAAAGCCATCACCTCTTTTTCTGTACTGGGCTCACACGGAAGTTCTTATGTGAAGATTGAGTTTTTGTCTGAGTTCAAGTTGGCTGCTGAGATCTCTTATAACTGGCATTATAAATTAAGCTATATTTGCTTTGAGATTGAAATTCTTTATATGTGTATTTCCTCTTAAAATATAGACCTTTTAAAACATATTTTCTAGTTAACAGAAGCACAAGCACTTAAAGCTCAGTCTTATGTTGGTTACCAGATGCTCCAGGGTAAACTGATGTGTGGCTGAGACTGATGTGTGGCATCAGAGACTAACTGGCTATCCATATTCTGGGTTCCCTAATACTGCTCCCTGTAGCAGTCCAGTTCTTCAGGAAGCATGTGCTCGGCAGTAGCTTATTCTTTTTTTTTATCATTCTTTTTCTTTTAACTTTTTATTTTATATTGGAGTATAGTTGATGAACAATGTTGTGATAGTTTCAGGTGCACAGCAAAGCGACTCAGCCATACATCTACATGTATCCATTCTCCCTCAGACTCCCTCCCATCCAGCCTGCCACATAACTTTGAGCAGAGGTCCCTGTGCTATACAGTAGGTCCTTGTTGGTTATCCTTTTTAAATATAGCAGTGTGTACATGTCAGTCTCAAACTCCCTAATTATCCCTTCCCTCCACCTTTCCCCCACAGTAACCATAAGATCATTCTCTAAGTCTTTGAGTCCATTTCTGTTTTGTAAATATGTTCATTTGTATCATTTCTTTTTAGATTCCACATGTAAGCAATATAATATGATATTTCTTTCTCTGTCTGACTTACTTCACTCAGTATGACAATCTCTAGGTCCATCCATGTTGCTGCAAATGGTATTATTTCATTCTTTTTTATGGCTGAGTAATATTCCATTGTATTTATGTACCACATCTTCTTTATCCATTCCTCTATTGATGGACATTTAGGTTGCTTCCATGTCTTGGCTATTGTAAACAGTGCTGCAATGAACATTGGGGTGCATGTATCCTTTTGGAACATGTTTTTCTCTGGATATATGCCCAGGAGTGGAATTGCAGGGTCATATGGTAGCTCTATTTTTAGTTTTTTAAGGAACCTCCATACTGTTCTCCATAGTGGCTGTACCAATTTACATTCCCACCAACAGTGTAGGAGGGTCCCCTTCTCTCCACACCCTCTCCAGCATTTATTGTTTGTGGATTTTTTGATGATAGCCATTTTGACTGGTGTGAGGTGATATCTCACTGTAGTTGTGATTTGCATTTCTCTGATTATTAGTGATGTTGAACATCTTTTCATGTGCCTCTTGGCCATCCATATGTCTTACTTGGAAAAATGTCTATTTAGATCTTCTACCCATATTTTGATTGGGTTGTTTGTTTTACTGATATTAAGCCACATGAGCTGTTTGTAAATATTGGAGGCTAATCCCTTGTTGGTCACCTCATTTGAAAATATTTTCTCCCAATCTGTGGGTTGTCTTTTCATTTTGTTTATGGTTTCCTTTGCTATGCAAAAGCTTTCGAGTTTAATTAGGTCCCATTTGTTTATTTTTGTTTTTATTTCCATTACTCTGGGAGATGGATTGGAAAAGACATTGCTGCAATTTATGTTAGAGAGTGTTCTGCCTATGTTTTCCTCTAGGAGTTTTATAGTGTCCGGTCTCACATTTAGGTCTTTAATACATTTTGAGCTTATTTTTGTGTATGGTGTTAAAGAATGATCTAATTTCAATTTTTTTACATGTACCTGTCCAGGTTTCCCAGCACCATTTGTTGAAGAGACTGCCTTTCCACTATTGTATAGTCTTGCCTCCTTTGTAATAGGTTAATTGACCATACGTGCATGGATTTATTTCTGGGCTTTCTATCCTGTTCATCGATCTATAGTTCTATTTTTTGTGCCAGTACCATACTGTTTTGATGACTGTAGCTTTGTAGTACAGTCTGAAGTCAGAGAGCCTGATTCCTCCGGCTCCATTTTTCTTTCTCCAGATTGCTTTGGCTATTTGGGGTCTTTTGTGTCTCCATACAAATTTTAAGATTTTTTGTTCTAGTTCTGTGAAAAATGCCATTGGTAATTTGATAGGGATTGCATTGAATCTGTAGATTGCCTTGAGTAGTATAGTCATTTTGATAATATTTATTCTTCTAATCCAAGAATATGGGATATCTTTCCATCTGTTTGTGTCTTTTTTGATTTCTTTCATCAGCATCTTATAGTTTTCAGAGTAAAGGTTTTTTGCCTCCTTAGGTAGGTTTATTCCTAGGTGTTTTATTCTTTTTGATGAAATGGTAAATGAGGTTGTTGAATTTCTCTTTCTGATCTTTCATTGTTAGTGTATGGAAATGCAACAGATTTCTCTGCATTAATTTCCTATCCTGCAACTTTACCAGATTCATTGATGAGCTCTAGTAGTTTTCTGGTAGGGTCTTTAGGATTTTCTATGTATAGTATCATGTCATCAGCAAACAGTGACAGTTTTACTTCTTCTTTTCTAATTTGTATTCCTTTTATTTCTTTTTCTTCTCTGATTGCATAGCTAGGACTTCCAAAACTATGTTGAATAAATGTGGTGAGAGTGGGCATCCTTGTCTTATTCCTGATCCTAGAGGAAATGCTTTCAGCTTTTCACCATTGAGCATGATGCTATAGGTTTGTCATATATGGCCTTTATTATGTTGAGGTAGGTTCCCTGTGTGCCTACTTTCTGGAGAGTTTTTATCATAAATTGGTGTTGAATTTTATCAAAAGCTTTTTCTGCATCTATTGAGATGATCATATGGTTTTTATTCTTCAGTTTGTTGATGTGGTGTATCACACTGATGGATTTGTGGATATTGAAAAATTCTTGCATCCCTGGGATAAATCCCACTTGATCATGGTGTATGAGTCTTTTAATGTGTTGTTGGATTTGAATTGCTAGTATTTTGTTGAGGATTTTTGCATCTATGTTCATCAGTGATATTGGCCTGTAATTTTCTTTTTTAGTGGTATCTTTGTCTGGTTTTGGTACCAGGGTGATGGTGGCCTCATAGAATGAGTTTGGGAGTTTTCCTTCCTCTGCAATTTTTTGGAACAGTTTCAGAAGAATAGGTGTTAGCTCTTCTCTAAATGTTTGCTAGAATTCTCCTGTGAAGCCATCAGGCCCTGGGCTTTTGTTTGCTGGGAGTTTTTAAATTACAGTTTCAATTTTAGTACTTGTGATTGGCCTGTTCATATTTTCTAATTCTTTGTGGTTCAGTCTTGGGAGACTACCTTTCTAAGAATTTGTCCATTTCTTCCATTTTCTTGGCATACAGTTGCATATAGTAGTCTCTTATCCTTCTGTGGTGTCAGTTGTAACTTCTCCTTTTTCATTTCCAATTTTATTGATTTGAATCCTTTCCCTTTTTTTCTTGATGAGTCCGACTAAAGGTTTATCAATTTTGTTTATCTTTTCAAAGAAGCAGCTTTTAGTTTCATTGATCTTTGCTATTGTCTTCTTTGTCTCTAATTTCATTTATTTCTGCTCTGATCTTTATGATTTCTTTCCTTCTATTAACTTTTGGTTTTGTTTGGTCTTCTTTCTCTAGTTGCTTTAGGTGTAAGGTTAGGTTGTTTATTTGAGATTTTTCTTGTTTCCTGTGGTAAGATTGTATTGTTATAAACTCTCCTCTTAGAACTGCTTTTGCTGTATCCCATAGGTTTTGGATCGTTGTTTCTCTAGGTATTTTTTGATTTCCTCTTTGATTTCTTCAGTGATCCCTTGTTTGTTTAGTAGCATATTGTTTAGCCTCCATGTGTTTGTGTTTTTTATACTTTTTTATAGTTTATTTCTAATCTCATAGCATTGTGGTTAGAAAATATGCTTGATATGATTTCAATTTTCTTAAATTTACTGAGGCTCGCTTTGTAGCCCAGGATGTGGTCAATCCTGCAGGATGTTCCATGTGCAGTTGAGAGGAATGTGTATTCTTCTGATTTTGGATGGAGTGTTCTATGAATATCCATTACGTCCATCTGGTCTAATGTGTCATTTAAGGCCTGTGTTTCCATATTGATTTTCTGTCTGGATGGTCTGTACATTGATGAAAGTGGGGTGTTAAAGTCCCCCACTATTATTGTGTTACTGTTGACTTCTCCCTTTATGGCTGTTAGTATTTGCCTTATATATTGAGGTGTTCCTATGTTGGGTGCATATATGCTTACAATTATTATATCTTCTTCTTGGATTGATCCCTTGATTGTTATGTAGTGTCCTTCTTTGTCTCTTATAACAGTCTTTATTTTTGTCTATTTTTTTCTGATATGAGTATTGCTACTCCAGGGCAAGAGCTTATTCTTAACAAATATGTCTTCTTGTTACCCATTTAGGTTATATGCAGGACTAATAATGAAATGGAGAAATTTTTACAACCCTCAATGTTGCTACTTGGAAGTACTGTTTGATATGACTTTGGTGGCAGCAGGAAGTGTGTCTCTTTTAAAGAACTTGAGAATATGCTCCTTAACAGTCTTTGAGAAGTATGTGGTCCTCCTCCCAGTTTTTTTTTTTTTTTTCCCTTGGCTGCTGGGAAACTCAGAGCCAATTTAGTGCTCATATGAATAATGTCTGATTTCAGATTCATGATTAAATTATTTCTTTCCCTCTAAATAGCTCCTGAGATATTTTTCTTCACTTCATTCTTAACTATCTGCTGCTGTATATGGATTTTTATTATAAGCTGCCTTTTGAAATATAGAGTAGAAATTACAAATAAATAAAGTGAAAATAAATGAGGAAAATCCAGATTGTTTATTAATGTCTTATTCTATCAAAACCATTTCCTTTGGTAGGGAGTAATTTAGGCTGTCAGGTTTGTCTTAAAGTCTTTGGGTTGTAGAATGGCACTTTCACTTTGGAAGTAAATAAGCTGCATTCTTCAATCTGTTCATCTTTCTGCATTTTAACTAGAGTTTAAATCTTGAGGGGGGTTGGCATGAATGGTAATTACCACTGAGATGAATGGTGACGATGTTTATTATTATGATGGTTTTTCCTTTATTTGAACTTTCAATGGGAAGCAGCGTTTATCTCAGTCAGTCATCAGATTTGCAAAGGTTGGGACATGACATCTTCCCCCTTCTTTCAAAATAGTAGATTTTAAATGTGACAGTCAGCAAGTAAGTTATGCTCAAAGTAATACAATAGTGGTGCTAATGGAGAGTGTAATTGAAATAAAATAAGCACCAGGTGGGAGAAAAGTTCACACCAGCCCCTTGGAATACATGTCCCTCTTACAGCCCTCACTGCAGATGACCAGGATTCTGGATACTCCTGCCCACTTGGCATCTAGGATCTGTGTGGGGGTGGCCAAGGGACAGCTGCTTTTCCTGGGGGTGGTGATGGTGGGTGGGAGCTTGAATGAGTGGGTTGGACTGTCCATAGACGTGCACTTGAGGTCCTTAATGGCACAGGTGGGTTTGAGGGTGGGAATAGAAGGGGCAGGTAGGCCAGGTCCTGGGGCTGACTCTCCCCACATCTCTACATTCAAGTACCAAACTCCAGGAGTTTGAGAAGTCTAAATTTTAACCTTCCAGCCTCAGGTTCTTTTAAAAAATGTAAAAGGGCATTGCCAACAGGGCTGAGAAGCTGGAGACCCCTTGAGGGTAGAGGTTCCCTGTCTTTGAGTTGGTGGGATGAAGAAAAGCTTTAGGACATATGGAATTAGAAGCTATCTAGACTCTTGCCTTGGGCCAAAAGAATGTCAGGAACAGGCCAGCATAAAATGTTCCTGTCTTTCCTAGGTCTACTGTACGAAGTACAAACTCCTTCAGGTGGTCTTTAGGGTCCTACACCACCTGGCCCCCCAATCTCTTTTACACTCTTGCCTCATCCTTTCATTCACTGTGTCTCCTTTCAGTGTCCCACTTGCCCTAAACATCACTGCCTGCCATCTAATTCCCCAAGACAGAAAGGTAGAGTCAGGCTTCATACTCTGGCTCCCTCCCCTCTCATTTCCAGTTTGTGACTAGGTGCTCCGGAGTCTTTCCACTTCTCATTTCTTTGTGGGCACCCATCTGGTGCAATTTACCATCACTCCCACGTGGATTATTGCAGTAACTTGGTCTCCCCACATCTACTCTGACACCAACCAATCCTAACTCTGCTCTGTGGCCAGAGTAATCTTTTTGAAACTGATATCGAATCAGATCACTCCTTGAAAATCTGCAATTCTTGAAAATCTGCAATTCTTGAAAATCTGCAATGGCTACTATGGATAAATACCAAAGGTGTGGTCCACAGGCTCCACCTGGTCTGGCCCTGCCTACCTGTCCAGCCTCCCATCATGCCACCCTCCACCTCACTCTCTACACCCTAGTCATCCTGTCCTTCTCACAGGTGCTTCCTTAGTCATGTGTCCCCCAGGGCTCCATCCTTCAGCTGCCTGCTCAACTGTCACTTCTTCAGGGGAGAAATAAGTAGGTTCTCCTGAAACATGTCCTCATAACACCACGTGACTTTTCATCATTGCACTTCTCACTATTAGGAAGTGTATGTTCATTGGTGTGATTACTTCATTAATCTCTCTCTCTTTATGTTCTGTAGGTCAGGAGATGTATTTGGTTTTGCTCAGCATTGTAACCCCAGGGTCTAGCACTGTGCCTGGCACATAGCAGGTGCTCAAAACATGTTGGTTAAATGGATGAATGAATAAATATATGAATGACTATTTCAGTGTGCTTTTCTACAAGGAAGCTGGTATAAAAAGAATATAACAATAAGAGCTGTAAATACTTACTCTTTATTCTGTGCTGGACACTGTTCTAAATGCTTTACATGTATTAACTCAATCTGTGCAACATGTCTACAAAATACGTTCTGTTATTATCCCCAGTTTTACAGATGAGGAAACTTAGGCACAAAAAGGCAAAATACCCATTCTTTTAGCATGGGCTACACATAGGGACTTCCTTGCAAAGAGTCCATTGTGGAGAAGGGGAGAAAAAGAGTAGCCGTATGGTAGAGAAACCTGACAAACCCTACCTCAGCCAGGTGGTCAAGGCCAACATCAGTAGTCATCAACATGAATAAGTCATACTGACAGTATGTTCCCTTGGTATGATGTGATGAAAATGGTGCTTTACCTCTGTGATCTTCCTCCCCCAAACAAAAGACTAATCATGAAGAAAACGTCAGCCAAATCCCAGCTGAGAGACATTCTACAAAATAACTGATTAGTCCTCCTCAAAACTGTCAAGGTCATCAAAAACAAGGGAAGTCTGAGAAACTGTGACAGCTAAGAGGAGCCTAAGGAGACATGAAGACTGACTGTACTGTGTCATCCTGGATGGGATCCTGGAACAGAAACAGGACATTAAGTAAAAGCTAAGGCAATCTGAATAAAGCATGAGCTTTCATTAATAAGGATGTATCAATATTGGTTTATTAATTGCAACAAATGAACCATACTAATGTAAGATATTAATGATAAGGATAACTGGGTGTGGGGTATATGGGAACTCTCCGTTCTCTCTTTGCTTTTTTTTTTTTTTTGGTAGACCTAAAACAGTTCTAAACCTGAAGTTTAAAAGAAAAGGCAAGGTCACAGATCTGGTAATTGGCATAGCCAAGATCCAGTCCCCTGTTATCCGACCATACTCCCTGTTCTAAACCTCTGCACTACCATGTGAGGTGTTTCTTAAGGCTGTCCTTGGAAGGTATAACAACATTCCACATTTCAGGGTACAAATTTGGCTCAGCCAGACCGAATCTGGACCTGATTCATGGCAGTCTTGACACACAGTGGGACCACCAATCTGGGGGACGTCCAGCTGTAGCAGGACCACCAGGGTAGGAAGAGTATTCTAACCAGGCGGGAGTAGGATTGTAGGCAGAGACTAATGGAAAGTGGGAACACTCCTTACACTCAGACCTGGGGTGGTCTGAGGCTACAAGTATGGCAACACCTTATTCTGAGAGAAAGGATCGGCTCATTACTGATGTCTGAACAGCCCTTTCCTCAACCTCCTTCTTTTGAAATCTCACTTATGAATCTGACACCCCTGTCATTTGTGAAACTATTCTGTTTTTTTTTTTTAGAGTAAGTTCTGATGGGAAAGCCAGATACTGCTATCTTTTCTTTTTCCCACACACACACTGTATTTTATTTTTACAAGAGATAAATAAACTGACACCAAGCATTGTAAATGGATGACCACAACAAAAGCAACAATGATTGCAATTACCAAACACGAAACACACTCATACTATGTCATAATATTGACATTCAGTCCAGTAATCCTCCACTGTAACAACTCCTTTACTTAACAGTGAAAATTGATTTGTATATTTTTTGCCTCTGAGTCCTTGTGGGATTTTTTTTATTCAAACAGAAAGTCAAAAAATTATAATCATCCTCATCAGTTCACTCAGTCCCATGAAATTAATTTTTCTTTTTCATCTTGATCTTTTTTTTAGCATTTTTATGAATTCATCAGTTTTTCCATTAGAGTTCTGAAAATGCTTATTCATTCAGTTCAGCAGTATACTCAGTTACCAGAAACCTGTACTTGTCAGTCTTTTCCATGAATTCCTTGAAGATGAAACCCTTTTATAGGAACATTTTTGCAAAAGCATCAGAGTACACCCAGAATTGTCTGTAAATGACAAAAGACTTAAAAATGACCACAGTTAAAGATTTGATGAAAGTTCGTAATAATGTAATTGACAAGGAAATTTAGTTATTTCTGAGATATACGTTTTAAAGTAATAACTAGAATTATGACTTATAACATTATACCAGAACATGTAAGATTTTTAGAAATTTCATGTAATGTCTGAAACATTTATATTAAGATATTTCCATACAAATAACCCAAAGAAAGTTTAGTATTAGTTGTTTTTTTGTTTGTTTGTTTTATATTACAGGTTATTATCAGTCATCAATTTATACACATCAGTGATTACATATCAATCCCAATCGCCCAATTCATCACACCACCATCCCCACACCCCCACGGTTTTCCCCCCTTGGTGTCCATACGTTTGTTCTCTACATCTGTGTCTCAACTTCTGCCCTGCAAACTGGCTCATCTGTACCATTTTTTTAGGTTCCACGTTAATATACGATACTTGTTTTTCTCTTTCTGACTTACTTCACTCTGTATGACAGTCTGTAGATCCGTCCACGTCTCAACAAATGACTCAATTTCGTTCCTTCTTATGGCTGAGTAATATTCCATTATATATATGTACCACATCTTCTTTATCCATTCGTCTGTTGATGGGCATTTAGGTTGCTTCCATGACCTGGCTATTATAAATAGTGCTGCAATGAACACTGGGGTGCGTGTGTCTTTTTGAATTATGGTTTTCTCTGGGTATATGCCCAGTAGTGGGATTGCTGGATCATATGGTAATTCTATTTTTGGTTTTTTAAGGACCCTCCATACTGTTCTCCATAGTGGCTGGATCAATTTACATTCCCACCAACAATGCACGAGGGTTCCCTTTTCTCCACACGCTCTCCAGCATTTGTTTGTAGATTTTCTGATGATGCCCATTCTAACTGGTGTGAGGTGATACCTCATTGTAGTTTTGATTTGCATTTCTCTAATAATTAGTGATGTTGAGCAGCTTTTCATGTGCTTCTCGGCCATCTGTATGTCTTATTTGGAGAAATGTCTGTTTAGGTCTTCTGCCCATTTTTGGATTGGGTTGTTTGTTTCCTCAATATTGAGGCGCATGAGCTGTTTCTGTATTTTGGAGATTAATCCTTTGTCCATTGATTCGTTTGCAAATATGTTCTCCCATTCTGAGGGTTGTCTTTTAGTCTTGTTTATGGCTTCCTTTGTGGTGCAAAAGCTTTGAAGTTTCATTAGGTCCCATTTGCTTATTTTTGTTTTTATTTCCATTACTCTAGGAGGTGGATCAAAAAAGATCTTGCTGTGATTTATGTCAAAGAGTGTTCTTCCTATGTTTTCCTCTAAGAGTTTTATAGTGTCTGGTCTTACATTTAGGTCTTGAATCCATTTTGAATTTATTTTTGTGTGTGGTGTTAGGGAGTGTTCTAATTTCATTCTTTTATGTGTAGCTGTAAGGTTTTCCCAGCACCACTTATTGAAGGACTGTCTTTTCTCCATTGTATATCCTTGCCTCCTTCGTCATAGATTAGTTGACCATAGGTGTGTGGGGTTTATCTCTGGGCTTTCTATCTTTTTTTTTTGTTGTTGTTTTTGTTTTTGTTTTTTTTGTTGCGGTATGCGGGCCTCTCACTGTTATGGCCTCTCCCGCTGCAGAGCACAGGCTCCGGACGCGCAGGCCCAGAGGCCATGGCTCACGGGCCCAGCCGCTCCGCGGCACGTGGGATCTTCCCAGACCGGAGCACGAACCCGTGTCCCCTGCATCAGCAGGCGGACTCTCACCCACTGCGCCACCAGGGAAGCCCTGGGCTTTCTATCTTGTTCCATTGATCTATGTTTCTGTTTTTGTGCCAGTACCATATTGTCTTGATTACTGTAGCTTTGTGGTATAGTCTGAAGTCAGGGAGTCTGATTCCTCCATCTCCTTTTTTCCTCTCAAGACTGCTTTGGCTATTTGGGTTATTTTGTGTCTCCATACAAATTTTAAGATGATTTGTTCTAGTTCCATAAAAAATGCCATTGGTAATTTGATAGGGATTGCGTTGAATCTGTAGATTGCTTTGGGTAGTATAGTCATTTTCACAATATTGATTCTTCCAATCCAAGAACATGGTATATCTCTCCATCTGTTGGTATCATTTTTAATTTCTTTCATCAATGTCTTATAGTTTTCTGCATACAGGTCTTTTATCTCCCTAGGTAGGTTTATTCCTAGGTATTTTATCCTTTCTGTTGCAGTGGTAAATGGGAGTGTTTCCATAATTTGTCTTTCAGAATTTTCATCATTACTGTATAGGAATGCAAGAAATTTCTGTGCATTAATTTTGTATCCTGCAACTTTACAAATTTATTGATTAGCTCTAGTAGTTTTCTGGTGGCATTTTTAGGATTCTCTATAGTATCATGTCATCTGCAAACAGTGACAGTTTTACTACTTCTTTTCCAATTTGTATTCCTTTTATTTCTTTTTCTTCTCTGATTGCCATGGCTAGGACTTCCAAAACTATGTTGAATAATAGTGTTGAGAGTGGCCATCCTTGTCTCGTTCCTAATCTTAGAGGAAATGCTTTCAGTTTTTCACCATTGAGAATGATGTTTGCCGTGGGTTTGTCGTATATAGCCTTTATTATGTTGAGGTAGGTTCCCTGTATGCCCACTTTCTGGAGAGTTTTTATCATAAATGGGTGTTGAATTGTGTCAGAAGCTTTTTCTGCATCTACTGAAATGATCATGTGGTTTTTATTCTTCAATTTATTAATATGGTGTATCACATTGATTGATTTGTGTATATTGAAGAATCCTTGCATCTCTGGGATAAATCCCACTTGATCGTGGTGTATGATCCTTTTAACATGTTGTTGGGTTCTGTTTGTTAGTATTTTGTTGAGGATTTTTACATCTATACTCATCAGCGATATTGGTCTGTAATTTTCTTTTTTTGTAGTATCTTTGGTTTTGGAATCAGAGTGATGGTGGCCTCATAAAATGAGTTTGGGAGTGTTCCTTCCTCTGCAATTTTTTGGAAGAGCTTGAGAATGTTGGGTGTTAGCTGTTCTTTAAATGTTTGATAGAATTCACCTGTGAAGCTACCTGGTCCTGGACTTTTGTTTGTTGGAAGATTTTTAATCACAGTTTCTATTTCAATACTTGTGATTGGTCTGTTCATAGTTTCTGTTTCTTCCTGTTTCAGTCTTGGAAGGTTATACCTTTCTAAGAATTTGTCCATTTCTTCCAGGTTGTCCATTTTATTGGCATAGAGTTGCTTGTAGTAGTCTCGTTGGATGCTTTGTATTTTTGCGGTGTCTGCTGTAACTTTTCCTTTTTCGTTTCTAGTTTTATTGATTTGAGTCCTCTCCCTCTTTTTCCTGATGAGTTTGGCTAATGGTTTATCAATTTTGTTTATCTTCTCAAAGAAGCAGCTTTTAGTTTTATTGATCTTTGCTATTGCTTTCTTTGTTTCTTTTTCCTTTATTTCTGCTCTGATCTTTATGATTTCTTTCCTTCTGCTAACTTTGGGTTTTGTTTGTTCTTCTTTCTCTAGTTCCTTTAAGTGTAAGATTAGATAGTTTACTTGAGATTTTTCTTGTTTCTTGATGTAGGCTTGTATAGCTATAAACTTCCCTCTTAGGACTGCTTTTGCTGCATCGCATAGGTTTTGGATTGTCGTGTTTTCATTGTCATTTGTCTCTAGGTATTTTTTGATTTCCTGTTTGATTTATTCAGTGATCTCTTGGTTTTTTAGTAACGTATTGTTTAGCCTCCATGTGTTTGTGTTTTTTACGTTATTTCCCTGAATTCGTTTCTAATCTCATAGCATTGTGGTCAGAAAAGATGATTGATATGATTTCAATTTTCTTAAATTTACTGAGGCTTGATTTGTGACCTAAGATGTGATGTTTCCTGGAGAAAATTCTGTGCACACTTGAGAAGAAAGTGTAATCCACTGATTTTGGATGGAATGTCCTATAAATATCAATTAAATCTATCTGGTCTATTGGGTCATTTAAAGCTTCTGTTTCCTTATTTATTTTCAATTTGGATGATCTTTCCATTGGTGTAAGTGAGGTGTTAAAATCCCCCACTATTATTGTGTAACTGTCGATTTCCTCTTTTATAGCTGTTAGCAGTTGCCTTATGTATTGAGGTACGTCTATGTTGGGTACATATATATTTATAATTTTTATATCTGCTTCTTGGATTGATCCCTTGATCATTATGTAGTGTCCTTCCTTGTCTCTTGTATCATTCTTTATTTTAAAGTCTATTTTATCTGATATGAGTATAGCTACTCCAGCTTTCTTTTGATTTCCATTTGCATGGAATATCTTTTTCCATCCCCTCACTTTCAGTCTGTATGTGTCCCTAGGTGTGAAGGGGGTCTCTTGTAGACAACATATATACGGGTCTTGTTTTTGTATCCATTCAGCCAGTCTGTGTCTTTTGGTTGGAGCCTTTAATCCATTTGCATTTAAGGTAATTATCGATATGTATGTTCCTGTGACCATTTTCTTAGTTGTTTTGGGTTTGTTTTTGTAGGTCCTTTTCTTCTCTTGTGTTTCCCACTTAGAGAAGTTCCTTTAGCATTTGTTGTAGAGCTGGTTTGTTGGTGCTGCATTCTCTTAGCTTTTGCTTGTCTCTAAAGCTTTTGATTTCTCCATTGAATCTGAATGAGATCCTTGCTGGGTAGAGTAAACTTGGTTGTAGGTTCTTTACTTTCATCACTTTAAGTATCTCATGCCACTCCCTTCTGACTTGTAGAGTTTCTGCTGAGAAATGAGCTGTTAACCTTATGGGAGTTCCCTTGTATGTTATTTGTCATTTTTCCCTTGCTGCTTTCAATAATTTTTCTTTGTAATTTTTGACAATTTGATTACTATGTGTTTCGGCGTGTTTCTCCTTGGGTTTATCGTGTATGGGACTCACTGTGCTTTTGGACTTTGGTGGCTATTTCCTTTCCCATGTTAGGGAATTTTTCGACTATAATCTCTTCAAATATTTTCTCTGGTCCTTTTTCTCTCTCTTCTCCTTCTGGGAACCCTATAATGCGAATGTTGTTGCCTTTAATGTTGTTGCAGAGGTCTCTTAGGCTGTCTTCATTTCTTTTCATTCTCTTTCGTTTAGTCTCTTCCACAGCAGTGAATTCCACCATTCTGTCTTCCAGGTCACTTATCCATTCTTCTGCCTCAGTTACTCTGCTATTGATTCCTTCTAGTGTAGTTTTCATTTCAGTTATTGTATTGTTCATATCTGTTTGTTTGAACTTTAATTCTTCTAGGTCTTTGTTAAACATTTCTTGCATCTTCTCGATCTTTGCCTCCAATTTTTTTCCGAGGTCCTCGATCATCTTCACTATCATTATTCTGAATTCTTTTTCTGGAAGGTTGCCTATCTCCACTTCATTTAGTTGTTTTTCTGGGGTTTTGTCTTGTTCCTTCATCTGGTATATAGCCCTCTGCCTTTTCATCTTGTCTGTCTTTCTGTGAATGTGGTTTTTGTTCCACAGGCTGCAGGATTGTAGTTGTTTTTGCTTCTGCTGTCTGCCCTCTGGTGGATGAGGCTATCTAAGGGGCTTGATGGGAGGGACTTGTGGTGGGTAGAGCTGACTGTTTCTCTGGTGGGCAGAGCTCAGTAAAACTTTAATCCACTTGACTATTGATGGGTGGGGCTTGGTTCCCTCCCTGTTGGTTGTTTGGCCTGAGGCAACCCAACACTGGTGCCTATGTGAGCTCTTCGGTGGGGCTAATGACAGTCTCTGGGAGGACTCACGCCAAGGAGTACTTCCCAGAACTTCTGCTGCCAGTGTTCCTGTACCCATGGCGAAACAGAGCCACCCCCTGCCTCTGGAGGAGACCTTCCAACACTAGCAAGTAGGTCTGGTTCAGTCTTCCCTGCTCCTTCCCCTGGGTCCTGAAGCACACACTACTTTGTGTGTGCCCTCCAAGAGTGGAGTCTGTTTCCCCAGCCCTGTCAAAGTCCTGCAGTCAATTCCCACTAGACTTCAAAGTCTGATTCTCTAGGAATTCCTCCTCCCGTTGCTGGACCCCCAGGTTCAGAAGCCTGACATGGGGCTCAGAACCTTCACTCCAGTGGGTGGACTTCTTTGGTATGTGTTTGCCAGTCTGTGAGTCACCCACCCACCAGTTATGGGATTTGATTTTACTGTGATTGTGCCCCTCCTACTGTCTCATTGTGGCTTCTCCTTTGTCTTTGGATGTGGGGTATCTTTTTTGGTGAGTTCCAGTGTCTTCCTGTCGATGATTGTCCAGCAGCTAGTTGTGATTCTGGTGTTCTCGCAAGAGGGAGCGAGAGCACGTCCTTCTGCTCTGCCATCTTGTTTCCTCCTGATCTCGTGAAGCTATTCTGATACTCCCAGAAAAAATCCTGGCTGTGTGAAGTCAGCAATGGAAGAGCGTGTGCTTTAGAATGAATGGGTGGGCATCCTGGCTCTGTCAGTCATAGTCATGTGACCACAGGCCAGGTATTCAACTGCTATGAGGCTTATTTTGCTCCTCTAAAAAATGGGATAGGAATTGTTACCTCTTAGGGTTGTTGTGAAGAATGAAAGAGAAAGGTGAATATGAAAGCACCTAGTTCAGTGCATTGCACATAATAAATTCAATGTAAGAATTAGATCCTTGTATTCTTCCCATTGTCCTCTTTTTGGGATCATAGCACGTTTCTGATGTTATTATTAAGCATTGGTTTCAATCTCCCCTATTAGTTATAAACATGACTGGGTCCCTACAAGACTACAAACTCCTGAAAGGGAATAATGTTTAATTCATCTTTGTATTTCCAGTGCCTGAAACAGAGCCAGGTAGGTTGTGAACACATGATCAATTTACCTGAACTTAGTTGAATTGAAGTAAACTGAATTGAGAAGGCTGGGTGTTTTTCAAGAGGTGTTATTCTTAGGCAATTAGATAAAAGTGGATAAGCCCACCTGATGACCCCACGGAGCTACCTGAAGCTTTCTTTCAATCTAGTTAAAGATCGTCTTGACCAACATACTTGACATTTGTTTTCATTGGTTGTTAAAGGACTTTGATCCTCAACTGTTAAAAAACGCTTCGAGTTGACAGAAATCAGCTCGTCACTACCCTAATGCGTCTGTTTCAGCCTGGGCTGATCCTGCTGGGAATGCAGAAAACTAGGTCAAGCTGAATACTGGTGATTATCGCAGGTGGGTTGGTCAGTGGTTGCCCACCCCTAACTGGAAGCCCTGGGCAGATTCGCTTGGTCACTGGCCACACTGGGCACTGGTGCTGTGTTTTTGGCCCCTGTGCAGTACAGAGTAGAGGGCACAGAGGTGAGGCGAATGGGCATGATGCTGGCACACTTCTGTTAAACTGGTAACTAGGAGCTCCATATGGTTAACAAACATGTTTTGAGTGCCTCCTGCTGGCAGAGCACTATCATAGACAAGTGGATGTGATATCATCCAAGCCATGGTTCATCTGGAGCCAGCTCCTGTCTTCTTCATTCTTCCAGTGAGTGGACAAAGTTCCTGTCCAACACAGGGAATTGGTGGGCTATGGAAAGGGCACAGGCTTTGGGGCTCTGGCTCCACTGACTAGCTGTGGGACCTTGGGCCAGGTAGCTAGTTTCTCTGTGTCTCAGTTTATGCCTCT